>NC_090265.1:1724348443-1724677506 GCF_040414725.1 Anabrus simplex | reverse complement strand
AAATGTGCTCTTCCTAGACGACTGTCACCAAAGGAATACTGAGTGAAGGTTGGAGGTGGAGGATTAGCTCAGAAGAACAACGAGCAGGTAGTAAAGGACGAACTGTGTCGAGTGATGGGGTGAGGTTGTAAGAAGGGACATATTGTGTCAAGTCGCCAGTGAAAGAACATCTTTTTAAGTAAATATAGTTCATCATGCCTGAAGTGCTTATACAACAATGGCTTGTACAATTACCACGGATGACTTTTGATGGCAAGATTATTTTCTGCCAGTACTGCAATAAACAGGTATGTGCATATATCTCAAATTTCATATTAATCTAAAACTAAGGTTTTGATATTGCCTCTTCTAATTAATTGTAGAGACCCAGTCCAGGCGACCTGGGTTTGATTTCCAGTACCGGCAGTAATTTACAAACCTATGAGGTCTGGAACGGTGTTGACCCAGCATCGTGAGGACAATTGAGAAGCTACAGTGGGCAGGGGTCACGGAGGCAAGGCAATACGGCTGATGGATGTATCGTGCTGACCACATGCCACCCAATATCTGCAGGCCATGAGCTGGGCAGCAACCGTTATTGAAAGCCAAGGCCCTTCGGGGACTGTAGTGTTCTTGTTCTTAATTAACTTTAGAGTAATAATGGCTTAATTTAAATAGTTCAAAATTACACATTTTATTCAATACCTCACCTTTTCTATTCCTCATCTTAGTCTCTAATTGACATCACTTTATTGTGTTTTAGATTTCACATGAGAAAAATGCCACCATCAGCAGCATACAGATACTGCCAGTCACGAAGCGAAAGCAGCCATGAAAAGTAACATTAGACCGACTCTGCTCACACAAACTATATCTCCTACAACCCATAATGGTTTCTATGCTGATATGTGTAGAGCCCTAGTTGCAGCAAATATCCCCTGGAATACTGTGCATAATCTGGTTTTCAGAGATTTTTTTTTTACAGAAATACACCAAGCAGCACATCCCATCAGCATCTACATTAAAGAAAAACTACCTAGATATTTGTTACAATGAGGTCATTTTGTCAATCGGAGGATATTGTTGAGTCTTGCATATGGTTGTGTGTGGACGAATCCACCGACTCTGTGAGCAGGTACATTGCTAACCTTATAGTATGAAAACTGGAACCGGGCCGATGACCTTCGATGTTAGGCCCCTTAAAACAACAAGCATCATCATCATCAGAAAACTGGAACCCAGTCAGGCATCTACCGCTCACCTTCTTTGCTCTAAACAGCTTGAGAAAGTCAATAATCAAAGCATTGCATACTTCATCAACAAGGGGTTGCAATTGTTGTATCCTGGGAGTGTCGATGATTCTAAAGACCTTCTCCTTGTCTCCGATGCTGCTTCCTACATGATTGCCACTGCACCTTTCCTCAAAACTTGCTATCCTTCCTTAATTCATGTTACTTGCATGGCGCATGCCTTGCATAGACTCGCAGAAACAGTTAGGGCCGAGTTTCCTGTAGTAAATACTTTCATTTCAACAATGCAGAAAGTGTTCTGTAAGGCTCCATCAAGAATTGCCATCTTTCGAGAGAAACTCCCCTCTATACCTTTCCAGCACAGCTAATCATCACCCGTTGGGATTCCTGGATGGAAGCTGCCCTGTATTATGCAGAACATCTTTAGGAAATCCTGTTATTCTCAGCTTCCTGAGAATAACAGACAAAGCGCTAGGGTTAAGGTAGGGGATAAAATAAGAGACAAGTGGTCTAGTGTACTGCAGAAGAACCCAGGTTATTCAGTGCTGAAAAGGGTACATCAGGTAATGGATGGGGAAAAGGTAGACTTACAAAGTGAAATTGCATTGAAAAATGTAGGTAAATTTTCCTATGCCCCTCTAACATCTGTGAGTGTGGAGCGCTATTCTTCTGCTTTCAGAATGATCTTAACAGACAAAAGACACAGCCTGACTGTGGACAATTTGGAGAAGATTATTGTTATGTACTGTAAAGCAAACTACGAATGAAAGTACTGTAGGAATGTTCCTCACAAATAATAAACACATACTCCATTCGCGTTTACACCATCATTGGATGCCTACAGTGCTGTAATTGTGTACAGTGATTTTAGTATTAAGGTACTGATAATGATATATCATATAATCCATAACTCTTTGACACATGACTTTTTATATTGTTTTTGATGAATGTCTTTTATATTCTGTCTTAATTTTGTAGTTATTTTGATTTATTGCGAATACGGATACCGGTACCACGTTTGTTAAAGTAAAAAAATATCACGTTACAGTTTAAGTGTATATTGTAATATTTTAAAGTCTATTTCCTGCCTATCCAAATATTTTTTAAACATATTTTAAGTGCCTATTTTTCTCTTTTAAAAGCCTATTTACTTGTATTAAAAGCCTAATTTAGGCGCCTAAAACTAATTTTTTTAGAGCCTAAAATCCCAGGTCTACTCATCACCGATATGGACATCACGCTCGAGGACTCCTACCTTATCACAGAACTCCGCAAGTCCGGCTCTCCAGTCACCGAAGTCATCTGACTCCGGGATTACTCCACCTCCGGGCCTGCACCGCAGATCCTAGTCACCTTCCGAGATGCCGCCGACCAGGCAGCCTGCAAAATCAGCGGCGCAACCATCAACGGCCAGCTCTATGATGTGGACCCTACTCCTGTGTACATCTTAAACCAACTGTTCTATTATCCTTCTAGTGTTCCCCATGTTCACACTCCTCAATCTTGCACATCCCAGCAGCTCCCATCGCCTCCCGTCTCTATTTCGTCTACATCCACCACTATTACTACCTTCACAACTTTGACCCACACTCCCTTCTATTCTTCCACCCCTACTACCACGTCTAGCCATTCTTCTCCCATTATGTCAGCACCCATCACCTCCACCTCCCCAACTGTCACTCTCCCTAGTTTCCAACAACCCCCCATCAACGACATAGAGGTCAGCACCGCTGCACAGTCTGCAACACAAGGGACAACCGCTGCTCCAACACCAGCTACTCAGCTTCCATCTCCGAGCTGTGTTCTTCGAGGCATCGACCCTACCATCATAGAACAAGACATATTGGCAGAACTTCACACGACAGGCCCTTCGAGCGTTCCGTATATATAACGACACTGGCCCAACGTTCATGGTACGCCTCCAACTTCCGTCAGATGAAGACGTCCAACAACTGATCACCTCTGGAGTCCACCTCCATCGTCGGCACTACCACGTGGAACAATCTCGCTCCCCACCCCGTACTGTGTGTTCCCCTCCCAACAGTTCACCTCGTCGCCCCCGATCAGACCCACCACCCACCCCAACCCCGCAAACGGTTTACCTACCTGCTCCCCAACCCACACCATTTCCCCACCCCTCCCGATACTAGACCTTTTTCGCCTCCTCGCCACCTACATTACCAACATTACAACCACCATCTACTATCTCATGTCACAACATTACCCTCATCCTCCTTACTAAACCTTTCCACCGAATGCGAACTGTCATAACACCTTACATATATATATCACTACTCTCTGTAATAATCATTTTCTGTACTAGCTCAATATCTTATTCTATGTAACATTTCACTTTCAATGTTGTGCGCCCGAGGTACGTAAATAAATTATTGTCCTTATTCTTCTGGTATTTGTAGGGGTTTGCTTGAGCGGGGTGCTGTATGTGTCTTCCCTCTGGCCCGGCTTGTTGTCGCGGTGCCTTTGCGCCAGTCCAATATCTTTAGTCCTATTATGGTATGTACAACACATAGCCCCTCTGTTTTTGATTTTCTTCAACAATCCTTTTCTTATCACTACGGCCAAAGAGCTACTAGTTTAGATGTCGGCCCGCCCGCTCCTTGTCCGAGGAGTGGGAATGAAATAACCACTTTGATGGATGATTGAAGTCCACAGTGTTCTGTCAATCGTAAGAGCCTAACATTGCTCCCACTCTTCCCAATGGTAGGCTTTTGTGGTGATTTAGTTTTGCCGATATCTTTATTTAGAGTTGGTGATACCAGTTGTATGGTACTTCATCTTACTCAATTTATAGGTGTCACAATTGTAAGCCTAAAGACCATTAAATTTTCTGAACAAGGTTAAATAAACGATCTGTCACATAATCAATCAGTGCATTTAGGGCAGTTGCCCAGGTGGCAGATTCCCTATCTGTTGTTTTCCTAGCCTTTTCTTAAATGATTGCAAAGAAATTGGAAATTTATTGAACATCTCCCTTGGTAAGTTATTCCAATCCCTAACTCCCCTTCCTATAAACTAATATTCGCCCCAATCTGTCCTCTTGAATTCCAACTTTATCTTCATATTGTGATCTTTCCTACTTTTAAAGACACTACTCAAACTTATTCGTCTACTGATGTCCTCCCACACCATCTCTCCACTGACAGCTCGGAACATACCACTTACAGTTCAAAAATAATAAAGGTGTTCTTTAATCCACCTATTCAATACTTTATTTCCACTTATAGTGGTTACATAAACACAATAACACTTATTTGGGACATGTTTTGCCCTCAATTTAGGGCATCTTCAGCCTAAAATAATCTTCAAAAGTACATATAATATTACATATGGAAGCTAAAAGATTAGCTAGTTACTAAAATTTGATACATAAAATGTGAATATTGATACATTAATAAAAACATGTTAATGGAACATTGTCAATGATTATATTAAAACTATCTTGTCAGAGACTAAAACTTCTTCCATTAAAAATACGTAGTCTAATTAAAATGGTTCAATAAAATTGTTAGTGGATAACCAATGTGATAATGACATAATGCCAACGAAATGAGGGCGTGAACATAAGCACAAAAATGTATATCATATATATAACATATTCAAGGCCGCTGCTAAAGTCGTAAGCGTGAAGGTACTAAAACATTCAAAGGTAGATGTACATAAAGGTGAAACTGAAGCATCAGTTGAATTATTGTAGAAGAAGTGGCCCTTAGTACTGGTCGGAAATATTGTCAGAGACCTTGTTGAGAAATGTCAATAGATACTGGGATAATGTTCAGTGTTTGTTGAAAGTTGTTACTTGTTATCTACCGTTGAGTTGGTAGCCACCCTTCTGTTGGCTCTGAGTCTCGTATTGTAAATGTTCACGCCCTCATTTATAGGTGGAGGCACAATTGTTAGCCTAAAGACCATTAAATTTTCTGAACAAGGTTAAATAAACGATCTGTCACATAATCAATCAGTGTCAATCAATCACTAGTGATCTGCATTTAGGGCAGTTGCCCAGGTGGCAAATTGGTTATCCACTAACAATTTTATTGAACCATTTTAATTAGACTACGTATTTTTAATGCAAGAAGTTTTAGTCTCTGACAAGATAGTTTTAGTATAATCATTGACAATGTTCCATTAACATGTTTTTATTAATGTATGAATATTCACATGTTATGTATCAAATTTTAGTAACTAGCTAATCTTTTAGCTTCCATATGTAATATTACATGTACTTTTGAAGATTATTTTAGGCTGAAGATGCCCTAAATTGAGGGTGAAACATGTCCCAAATAAGTGTTATTGTGTTTATGTAACCACTATAAGTGGAAATAAAGTACTGAATAGGTGGATTAAAGAACAAATGTGAAATGTAAAATTTTTCAATAGGACCTAAAATGAGGTTTATAACATGTAACATACCACTTAGTCGAGCAGCTCGTCTCCTTTCTCCCAAGTTTTTCCAGCCCAAACTTTGCAACATCTTTGTAATGCTACTCTTTTGTCGGAAATCGCCCAGAACAAATCGAGCTGCTTTTCTTTGGATTTTTTCCAGTTCCTGAATCAAGTAATCCTGGTGAGGGTCCCATACACTGGAACCATACTCTAGTTGGGGTCTCACCAGAGACAAATATGCTCTCTCCTTAACATCCTTACTACAACCCCTAAATACCCTCATAACTATGTGCAGAGATCTGTACCCTCTATTCACAATCATATTTATGTGATTACCCCAATGAAGATCTTTCCTTATATTAATACCTAGATATTTACAATGATCCCCAAATGGAACTTTCACCTCATCAATGCAGTAATTAAAACTGAGAGGACTTTTCCTATTTGTAAAACTCACAACCTGACTTTTATCCCCATTTATCATCATACCATTGCCTACTGTCCATCTCACAACATTATCAAGGTCATTTTGCAGTTGCTCACAATCTTGTAACTTATTTATTTATTTATTTATTTATTTATTTATTTATTTATTTATTTATTTATTTATTTATTTATTTATTTATTGATGTCTTTATTTGTGGCGAAGTTAGGGCTCTTGGCCCTCTCTTATACTTAACCACATTATGCGGCTATATACTGAATCCAAACTTAATATTCTAACTTAACACAGTGTATATAATATAATAGTAATATAACTTAATATAGTCTAAAAATAAAAGATTACATCATAAGTCTAAAATTAGAAAAATAATAAATAAATTCAATATTAACTACTCTAGGTGGAATTCATATAATATAACAGTAATTTATGTAAACTTTTGGGAACTATTTACTCCAGACATTCACTCACACATTCACACATAACTACATGATATAGCCTACGTATTCAAGAGGAAATCTTTAGACTGTCTTTTGAAGGTAATTAATGAGGAACAATTTCTAATTTCAGGGGGTAAAGCATTCCATATTCTAGCGCCCGACACAAGGAAAGAATTACTGAAGGTAGATGTATGATGTGGAGGTATTGCAATTGTTGACCCAGATCGCGTGTCACGGTCATGAAAGGAGGATAGAAAATGGAAATTACTGGAGAGATATTCAGGTATATTTTCAGTCAAGAGTCGATAGATAAGGGTTGATACATGGTGATTCCTCTGCTGCTCTACCTTTAACCAAGAAAGTCGTGCATAAAAAGGGGATACATGCGAGGCAAAATTCAATGAAAAGATAAATCTAATGCAGGAGTTTAAAACTCTCTGCAATTTCCTATTTTGTTCACTGGTAGCATCCAGCAACACAACATCACAATAGTTAAAAATTGGAAGTATCAATGTTTGAACCAGTTTTATTTTTAAGTTGAGAGGTATTATAGTCTGGTGAATCTTAAGGGGATGAAGTGATGAGTGAACTTTCCTGCATACGTTAGTGACATGCTCATCCCAGTTTAAAGTTTCATTTATAGTGACTCCAAGGCTTTTTACTGATTTACAGAGTGGGATAGCAACGCCATTTAGTTGAATGACTGGAATTTGTAGACTGTGTAGATGGGCAAGCAGTTTTCTCTGCCCTAGTATGATAGCTTGTGTTTTCGTTGGGTTGATGGAGAGAGAATTCTCAGCTGCATAACAGCTGATCTGCTCTAAGTTTCGGTTCATATTTTCAATAGCTGCATTTATGTCATTCACTTTTGTGTGGCAGTAAATTTGAAGGTCGTCGGCATAGAGATGGTAGTTGCAGTTTTTCAACTTAGAAGAGATGTCATTCAAATATAAAATAAATAACAGGGGGCCGAGTATAGAACCTTGTGGTACACCATTAACTTTGTACTTCCACTCCGTTCTCTTATCATTCATGAAAACACACTGTCGTCGGTTATGGAGGTAGGAAGCGAACAATTTGAGAGCAGCGTGGCTAAGATGGAAGGAATGCAATTTCGCTATTAATATGTCCGTACTGATAGTGTCAAAAGCACTGCTGAAGTCTAGGAGAATGAGCACGGTCACTTTACGTTCATCCATTGCTTTTCTTACGTCATCCGTAATTTTTAGAAGAGCAGTAGATGTACTATGTCCTTTTTTAAATCCAGATTGCAGGTGATCAAGTAACGAATGGTGCATCAAATATTGGAGCAGTTGTTCATGCATGAGTTTTTCTAAGACTTTCGAAAGTGAAGAAAGTATACAGACAGGTCGATAGTCAGATGGAGAATTTGCTAGAGATTTTTTTGGTACTGGGAAAATTAAGGTATCCTTCCAAACAGTTGGGAAGTAGCCTTCCGAAAGACATGAGTTACATGTGTGGGTTAAAATTGGCAGTACTACATCTATCAAGGTAACGACGAAGGATATCGGGATGCCGTCCACTCCGATTGCTCGTGATTTGATTGATGTTAGTTTTCTTCTTACATCGTTTTCATTTACTTTACGAAATTTGAACAAAGGCCGTTGTGGCAACGGAGTAGACTGGAGAGAATTTATTGTTGTTTGTATAATATGAGGGTGGGTATTAACTATTTCTCTAGTAAAGTGGGCATTTAATTCATCTGGATTTATGTCATGCGTATTGGAGTTTGTAGTTTGCCTCCCAATACCTACGGATCTGAGTACAGAATAAAATCGTATGCAAAAAGCCTTATCTCTGATTCCATTTATTTACACATATCATTGATATATATAAGAAAACATAAAGGTCCAATAATACTGCCATGAGGAATTCCCCTCTTAATTATTACAGGGACAGATAAAGCTTCAGCTACTCTAATTCTCTGAGTTCTATTTTCTAGAAACAGAGCCACCCATACAGTCACTCTTTTGTCAAGTCAATTGCACTCAGTTTTTCCAGTAGTCTTGCATGATCTACCCTATCAAATGCCTTAGACAGGTCAATCGTGATACAGTCCAACTGACCTCCTGAATCCAGGATATCTGCTATATCTTGCTGGAATCCTACAAGTTGGGCTTCAGTGGCATAACCTTTCCTAAACCCAAACTGCCTTCTATCAAACCAGTTATTAATTTCACAAACATGTCTTATATAATCAGAAAGAATGCTTTCCCAAAGTTTACATCAATGCATGTCAAACTGACTGGCCTGTAATTTTCAGCTTTATGTCTATCACCCTTTCCTTTATTTATAGGGGCTACTATAGCAACTCTCCATTCATTTGGTAAAGTTCCTTCATGCAAATGATAATAAAACAAGTACTTCAGATATGGTACTCTATCCCAATCCATTGTCTTTAGTATATCCCCCGAAACCTTATCAATTCCAGCTGCTTTTCTAGTTTTCAACTTTTGTATCTTACTGTAAATGTCATTGCTGTCATAGGTAAATTTTAATACTTCTTTAGTATTAGTCACCTCCTCTATCTGGACATTATCCTTGTAACCAACAATCTTTACATACTGCTGACTGAATACTTCTGCCTTTTGAAGATACTCGCATACACACTCCCCTTGTTCATTCATGATTCCTGGAATGTCCTTCTTGGAACCTGTTTCTACCTTAACCCCTTCAGTCCTGAATTTTTCTGTTTAGAAAGAAAAATCATTTCTGACTGGATTTTGATTTTAGGTCATACTGGGGATGTACTTACAAATTTTGGTTGATGAGAGACCTCCCGTTACAAAAATATATCATGTACAGTATACTGTACATTTGGTCTCAAGTGTTGCTGAATCCCAAACTTTTACCTTGGGATGGCAACCTTCTTAGGACAGGATTTGGAGGTATACAATGTTTCTACTGTACTAAATAGTAAGCCATACATTCCTATAGAACTGAAATTATCTATTTTTGAGATAGTTTCATTGTTTACAGATAATTACTTACAAATATTCATATTTTGTTCACATGTTACCGACAAAGAAATGCTTCATAACAATTCACATTCATTTCATTGCTTATGAAATGCTGCAAAGCAGTTCCTGTTCCTATTTATACAAATATGTACTCCACATTTTCTGCAGATAATGTGTGATCGCTGGGTGCAATTAATTTTCTTGCATCGAGTAGGTTCTTTATTGCCATCATGCTCTGGTAAGTGATCAACACTATCCTGCACTTCCCTCTATGGTCTCCTCTCAGTTGTTTGTTTTTTATTAGTTGAAGGTGATCTTACAGGGCTTGTAGATAGCCTTCCTCTTTTGATACACTTGAATTGGTTATCAACCTTCAGAAAAGCTTCAGCTACCCTAAGCCTGAAATCTAACAAATCCATTATCTCCTTCTGTGCCAACCCAGCATTTCTAGCATTTTGACTGTACTCCATCACTCAGAGAAAACAAATATGTATGCACTTCAGAAAAATGTGACATACAAGCCAATCAAACCTGAGGAAAGTAATTAAAGTGTTGTTTAGTTTGCACATTGTCATGGGAGCAGAATATCAGGCCTCTGTGTCAGGAAAATATCTTCAACAGAAAGTTCAGCATCTCCAGAAGTACCAGTAGTATATCCATTGCCACTTGCCTCGGTTGGGCTGCTTACAGATATCATCTCAACATCAGCTCCTGAAATATATCGCAGAATAAAGCTGTATTTTTATAATTATTAGCTAAAAATTTGGGCAACTCAGTTTGCCATAAGAGTACTGGAGTTTCATAATGTGTAATAATACTGAATGTGATAACGTACCAATGTGCTGTATTTTTAGCTGGTTTGTGGTTCATCCTCATCATCACTGGCTAGTCCCTCCACATCAGACACATCTCCATTCTCCAACAACTTCAATATCATATCAACGTCGCTTGGGTTCATTTTCATTCTTGTTGTGCCTTAATTTCAACAAAAATATATTTTTAGGGAACTCAGAGAACAAAAACAAAGTTTCTTTTTACATTTCTAAGAGACAATCTAGAGTATACAACACTTAATCTTCTTCTATATTACTAGAAACTACCAGGTATATAAATAAAACTTTGTGAAAGATAATGAACTCAGTCACACTATTTGCAACACTTGAGACCCCATGTACAGTATACTGTACATGCTAATATACATGGATGTTATGAGTCAAGGGATATGAAAGACTAACTATAATTAGTATGCATATTCTATTCAAACCTTTATCTTTAACCCCCAAACAGAACTTTACCCTAAACAGAATAAAATGTTAAAAATAAAGAATAAAATTTTCCCACTTACCTCCACTAACAGCATGCTTCTCTGCCATGTTCGTTGTTTATCTTCATAATTCACTAATGTGTTGGTAGATGTCACTTCAACCAATTGAGAAACAAAGACAAAGCATAGAAGTCTCTAGCAAGATAGAGAACTCCCCTATTCACTAATAATTCTTGGTGCTATAAGCTAATGAATTTGATGTACAGTATACTGTACACCTGGACTGAAAGGGTTAAAGTACCTATACATACTCTTCCATTTTTCACTAAAATTTGTATGGTCACCAGTTGGACGGTGTTATGCATGACTTGACCAAGAGCCAAATTGTCATTTCGAGATATTGACGTGAACGTGTTTGTTAGCATATAAATTTGAGTCTTGAATGAATTGGCAGATTTATTTCACTATAAGAAGGACTAAGGTCAGTTCTATTTACAGACCAATCACCAACTGCATAGCGAGTCATTAAGTGTCTGATTATCCATAAAATGTCACTTAGTCAATTTTAACTTTCTGAAGTAATTCATTCTTTCTATTTCACATCAACTGATCAAGTGACAATTTTGTCCCTTGGTCATGTGATGCATATTAATGTCATGCTTTTACTTATGTTTTACATTGGGGATTGTTACTACGAAAGGGTAATAATCTAGGTAAACAGACGTATAGACAGTTTTATGAGTAATGTTGAACAAAACTTCTGTTTATTATTCTACAATACCATTACCATACATACAAAGAAACTATTACATACTGACATTTTACAGATGGGTTTCACTAATAACAGAAATTGAAATAAACTTCAGAATGTTCAGCCTGACACAGGAATGGGAAGTATCATCAGCCTCATCTAAGTTTCATCTTCAACAATTAAATCAAGTTGCTGGCAATAAAATCCATCAATATCGTCTTCAATACCCGGATGACTGCAGAGTTTACGATAAAAATCAGTGGCATCTTTTGGAATAAGTGACATCAAAGAGGGTATGTCGCTGAGCTTCGCTTCTGAAATGGGTTTTCCATTCGGCCACAGAGGTGTTAACACATTGCTAAAATAGTGGGTCACGCCATTTTGTGAAGGACGACCAACAGCTTTCTTCTTCTGAATGTTTATTTCAACTGGCTGTACTTTATATTCCTGCTTGAAGAATATGCTAAATGGTTTGTCTTTATGTAGCTCTATATCCTTTACTTTCAGCCAGTTTATCTTTTCTCTCAAATTATTTGTCTTCCGATTCACCATTTGTTTCTCAAGTAAATCTGTACTTTTAAAATCCTCAGATTTCATTCTGTAAATAACTAAAGCAGCGCCTCTCAGGGTGCATGCATTGTGCAAAAGACGACTTTGCTTGGTTGCCCAGAGTGCAGACCCTCACTTCTCGATTTGGAGCAATAGCGCTGTCTCTCTCTTTCCCCACGCTTGTCGCGCTCGCTCCCCCTGTCTCCCTCTTCCTCACTTGCTCCGTAGCACTCCAAATCTGAGCCGAGTAGCCCAGAGACGAAGCGTTGGTCCAAGCCGAGCTGAGCAGGACCGATGCACAGAGCACGGAGCTCTTGCGCCTCGATTTGCACGCGTGAGATTTTGGGCGTTTGAGAGGCCCTGAACTAAGGGATTTCTCTTCCTACACAATTTCACTACATTGATGTAGTCCTCTGCTGTATACAACTTTTGCTGATGTTTCAGTGCACACTCTATGTCCTCCAAATGAATGTCACTGGGGAGAAAGCTTTGTCCTGGAACAAGGAAATGTTGAGTGATTTTTTTCACTGTGGGATGGTGTTCTAAGATAGCTTTTAACATCAAAACCATTTTTATGTTTCAGTTCTGTCCTCCACAGGAATGTGACCACAAGATGACTTCTTTAACACCTAGTAGCTGTTCCATTATATATTTCATCAGGCATTAACCTATTGTAAGAATATGTCTGAACGTAGTTTAAAATTATTGTAGTGTATTGTAGTATCTGTACTTGGTCTGAATGTAGTTATTGTAGTGTATTATAGCATCCTATTAGAAAGTAGTGTGTTTATTCTATTACTGTCAAATATTTGTATAGTACAGTACCATTTCTGTGGTATCTGTAGTAACTCTCTTACTAAAATTCTGTTGTTGTAATTAGGGTAGACTTATCTGCAGTTAAGAATTGCATAATTCTTGTGTATTATTCTATGTTTCCAGTAATTAACAGCAATTTTCATCCTGTTAGCATGTTGTAGGAATAAAAAATCAGAAAATTAAGTAGTATTGTAGTGTAGTAGTAGTCTATATTAATTAACTTACTGTCGTGTGATCTTTGTGAACTAACCTAGACAATATTTCTTTCCTTTCAATTTTATTTTGCACAGAATAAGTTCTTATTTTTCCTTTTCTTTTCATTATTTAGTAAAAAATGGCTAAGGAGTGCAACTGTAGGAACTGTGGGTGTGGCCAGGCATTAAGGAGTATGAGGGAGGAGTTCTCTCAGAGGACAGGAAGGAAAGTAGGCCTCCAAACAATGTACAGGATACAGTAGGTGTAATAGAGGGATGGGAAGGAAAGGGGGGAATT
This sequence comes from Anabrus simplex, assembly GCF_040414725.1. NCBI lineage: Eukaryota > Metazoa > Arthropoda > Insecta > Orthoptera > Tettigoniidae > Anabrus > Anabrus simplex. The sequence continues at coordinate 1,724,664,138 of NC_090265.1, read as the reverse complement.
GTAGAAGACAGGTGGTCTAATGTTTTAAGGGGAAGGAGATTGCAGGCTAAGGGCTCCATTCAGGATCAAAATTCAGGACAGGTGTCGGAGAGAAATCAGTACAAGTCACTGCAGGTAGAACAACTGAGGGAAGATGAGGAACAGGGAACTGTTGCTGAGAAGTGTGGAAGTAGGAGAAAGGGAAGATGTAGGAAAGCGAAATGTGGAGTAGTGGATAGTAAAAGACAGGTGGAACAGGGTCATGGGATGGAGAAAAGGGAGGAGGAAGTAGCTTCTGCAGCTGTCAGGAAAGATAGGACTGACCAGGAGGGGAGGGGATCAAATGAGGTGGATAGGGTTGAGGCTCTGGTCATGGGGGATTCTATCGTTAGACATGTCGGGAAAGTGTGTGGAGGAAAGGGTACTAGGGTACAGAATTATTCAGGAATTAGGTTAAGGCAGATGTTGAGGAAAGTAGAAGAGAAGGAGGAGGGAAAGGAGAAGGTGGTAGTGTTTCACATTGGTACTAACAATGTAAGGCAAACAGGTATAAATACCAACATAGTTGGGGATGTGTGGGATCTGGTAAATGCAGCATGGGTGAAGCTTAAGGAAGCAGAGATTGTTATCAGTGGAATACTGTGTAGGACGGATACTGACTGAAAGGTGATTGGGGATTTAAATGAGACTATACAGTGGATATGTGGGAAACTGGGAGTGACATTTCTAGATCCTAATGGGTGGGTAGCAGGTAGGGATCTGCACTCAGATGGCCTTCACTTAAACTGCAATGGTACATATAAGTTAGGAAATTTATTTCGAAGGGTTATAGGGAGGTACATTCAGGGAAACAGGGTGGCCTAGGGAGCGGTGTTAATGGAACAGGGAACTGGAAATCAAGTAGGGATGACATAAAACTGTTAGTGCTCAACTGTAGAAGTATTGTACAGAAAGGAATATAATCAAGTAATTTAATAGATATATATACTTACCAGATATTGTAATAGGAGTTAAATCATGGTTGAGAAATGATATAATGGATGCAGAAATTTTCTCACGGAACTGGAGGGTGTGAAGTCAAATAAATAATAAAGTTTAATTATTCCACCTATTCAATACATAAAAAGAGATGTTAATAAAGAATTAAATCTGTAAATAAAACTACAGGGGCATGTTTCGCCCTTTAATTAAGGGCATCTTCAGTCTAATCTCAATCTGAAAGTTAATTAATCAGGTACCTGATTGTAATTGAAATACATATGAATATGAAGATGATGTTGGAAATGTGTTTCAAATGGTGAGCAAATTGGTTGACAATAGTTTGGTATTCTTAAAATGAAACCTCAATTAAGTCTAATATACAAATAGTCGTAAATTTATGAATCTCCTTGTTTATAAAATTGGTAACAAATTGTATAGGCCTACTGGTAGTTTTTAAGAACGTAAATTTTGTAAAGAGACGTTTCCGTTGCTCACTTCAAGTGAGGTTTGAAATAAATTGTTACATTGAAACAAGTAAAGCGGGGCCTTTTGATGGTTGAGGGTGTTAGAGAAAATTTATCGGGTATTAAACGGTTCAAGCATCAGCATAAAAATTGTTAGACTGTTGAAACTCTCGTGTGAAGAGATGAAACTGCAGTCTTCTAGAAGCATGAGTGAAGAAGAGTGCTTGATGTTAAGTAGCTGTGTTAAATATGAAGTCTGTAACGATGTGTATTGATTCATTCAAGTGTCCGAGTGAATCGATTCACAAGAACAGTGAGTTCACGGCACACAATTCAGCTTACTCCCATTGGACAGTGCTGAGTGGCGCACTCACTGGGCGTTGACAGGGAGCCGAGCTTCCACTGCAACATGACAGTGAATCATGGCACATCAAAGAATCATGAACGAGCGTGGCTCAGTAAGACACAAGATACACACGGCTCCTTATCGGCTCACTGGACACTGGCAGAGAGCCGAGCTTCCGCTGCAGCGAGACATACAGTGAGCCATGGCACACCGAAAGAATCGTGAATGAGCATGGCTCAGTGGGACACAAGATACACACGGCTCCTTATCGACTCACTGAACAATACATGTAATAAATATCATTTTTGGTCTGTACTGATGATATTTGATTGAAATAATAACAGTAAGTTATTTATTAGACCACCTAATCAATACAAAATCTAGTCTTGGATGATTTACATAAATTTGTTAATAGTGGTACATGTTTCGCCTTCCCTGAAGGCATCATCAACCATAGTCTTAACCTTAAATTAAAAATAAGCGTCTAAATAACATGTAATAATGAAATGAATTTTAAAAATCTTGAAGGGATTTGAAGTAAAATAACATTAAAAATAACAATGATGGTTTAAAAAATACAATGTGATGAGATATAATAGTGGAAGTATTAACAAAATTAACATTAGAAGGCTGCTAAAATAAGTGCAATGGATAAAACAACAGATTGTTATACAACGAGTAGTAAGATTGCATAAAAAGAAAGTTGATAGTCTGGCGGTTATAATTAGACGATGGCGAAAAATCGTATATAATCAAAGTAAAGAAGAGAGAATAAAAGTCAAAGGTTAGTCGAGAGATCTGAAGTTAATCATGATCTTGAAGATAAAAGACGAAAGTCAGAGGCATATGGTGAAGTTGTAGAACACGTTGATGATATGAAGTTGTAGAATAGAAGTTGAAGAACAGTTTCAAATAGGATCTCTATGGACCATCTCAAAATTTGAAGTAATGCTCAAATGTTGCAAATTGTGAGTTTGTAGATATTCTAGTTGAAAAGGCATATAATAGTGGAATCTGTAAAAGGAAGCAAGAAATGTAGAGTTAATTATTTCTTGCTTCCTTTTACAGAAGAAGTTAATTATTTCTTGCTTCCTTTTACAGAAGAAATAATTAACTCTACGTTTCTTGCTTCCTTTTACAGATTCCACTATTATATGCCTTTTCAACTAGAATATCTACAAACTCACGATTTGCAACATTTGAGCATTACTTCAAATTTTGAGATGGTCCATAGAGATCCTATTTGAAACTGTTTTTCAACTTCTATTCTACAACTTCATATCATCAACGTGTTCTACAACTTCACCATATGCCTCTGACTTTCGTCTTTTATCTTCAAGATCATGATTAACTTCAGATCTCTCGACTAACCTTTGACTTTTATTCTCTCTTCTTTACTTTGATTATATACGATTTTTCGCCATCGTCTAATTATAACCGCCAGACTATCAACTTTCTTTTTATGCAATCTTACTACTTGTTGTATAACAATCTGTTGTTTTATCCATTGCACTTATTTTAGCAGCCTTCTAATGTTAATTTTGTTAATACTTCCACTATTATATCTCATCACATTGTATTTTTTAAACCATCATTGTTATTTTTAATGTTATTTTACTTCAAATCACTTCAAGATTTTAAAAATTCATTTCATTATTACATGTTATTTAGACGCTTATTTTTAATTTAAGGTTAAGACTATGGCTGATGATGCCTTCAGGGAAGGCGAAACATGTACCACTATTAATTAACAAATTTATGTAAATCATCCAAGACTAGATTTTGTATTGATTAGGTGGTCTAATAAATAACTTACTGTTATTATTTCAATCACTGGACAATGGCGGAGAGCCGAGCTTCCGCTGCAGCGAGACATACAGTGAGCCATGGTACACTGAAAGAATCTTATGCTATAATGGACTCTCAAGCTCAGCTCATTTGAAAATAATACCCATTTTCATTCACTGTCCTTCTCTTACAGGGAGGTTTAAATAATACATGGATTTATTTGCAGTGTTAAAAAGGTAATCAAAACATTTCTGAAGTAGCTAGTAAGTAGGTAGGCTATTAGGTTATACTATTTATTACTTTAATGAATCTTAGTATTATAACTTAGTTGACATTTGACAATTAAACTCGACTTTTTTTTTTGCTAGGGGCTTTACGTCGCACCGACACAGATAGGTCTTATGGCGACGATGGGATAGGAAAGGCCTAGGAGTTGGAACGAAGCGGCCGTGGCCTTAATTAAGGTACAGCCCCAGCATTTGCCTGGTGTGAAAATGGGAAACCGCGGAAAACCATTTTCTGGGCTGCCGATAGTGGGATTCGAACCTACTATCTCCCGGATGCAAGCTCACAGCCGCTCGCCTCTACACGCACGGCCAACTCGCCCGGTAAACTCGACTCTAGCCTGCCCTATGACTATGAGTCATGCTCATGACCACTCAAAAGTACCTGTTTTATATTGTGAAGAACGGCTCAGTGTTCTCTCAGTGCATATGTCACATCGTTGCACAAGACTTCGGTCATATGTGGACAGATGCAATAACTTAACCTACAGTATGTTGAATCAGAAAACCAGCGGGCTACTGTACATCTCGGGTAGCCTATACAAAATATGATGATTTAAAAAAATCCTCAGCTGATAGAAAAATACATATTTTCAAAAATGACTGAGCGAGTTGTCATGCGGTTAGTATCGAGTAGCTATGCGCTTCCATTCGGGGGTTTGGTGGGTTCGAATCCCACCGTTGGCAGCCGTTAAGATGGTTTTCTATAGTTTCCCCATTTTGACACCAGGAAATGCTGGGACTGTACCTTAATTCAGGCCATGGCTGCTACCTTCCTAATCCTAACCTTTCCCACCCTGCGTCGCTGGAAACCTTCGATGTATTAGAGTGACTAGCATTTTTTTCTAAGAAGGGAGTTCATAGTATGAAGACCAGATGGCAGCTGCGAGCACTGAATGCTGTGAATCAGATCACTGTATCGATTCAGTAACGTGAATGGAATCAAATGAATCGATTCAGTAAAATGAATCGAATGTCCCTTCACTAGTATTTGGTGAGAAAAATATCAGGTTTCAAAGTTAATTATGCGTTCAGCATCTTACGTTTATCAATAATTCTTATTTTTCTTATTTACCTTAACATTCATATGTGATGTAGTTTGCCATATTGGAATATACATACGAATTTTGGTGATCTTACGCTAAGCTTTCAACAAAAGACCGATAATTCCTACCTACTGGGCATGGGTACATAAATTCAAAGCACAAGTACACTTGAATGACAATAGTTCGGTTATGTCTTTGATACTGAGCCAGAGGTACTCCTGAAGCCTGTGGCAATATGATAGGGAGGACCCACGGAAAATAAATAGTGGTTGGTATGCGTGGGTGCTGATGGAGTGGAAGGAGAACCTTTGGTTGTAGAGCTATTATGTAATAAAAAAACAAGGCATCACTGATATATGTGTTTGATTGTGTGTACCTTCACAGAAATACTAGAAATCATTATGCATGGAAGTTGCTGGGAAACGGCCGGGAGTGAACGTGTTAAAATATAATACTGAAAATTGTTAATTCATACTGTAAGAGTACAAAAATATTTTGAGGTACTGGTAAACTGTTTTTGTATCCAGTCAATATCAATAAGCAGAGCAGAAATACTGTAACTAATTTCTTATAACGTAAATTATATTGAAAATTACCTGGATTTCTGTTTGCTGGAAATAAAACAAAAGTAACACTATTCCCTTAACACTCAAATATATGTTCATCATTCATTGCTCTTCATGGTACCGAGCAAGTTGGCTGAGCAGTTAGGGTCGTGCAGCTGTGAGCTTGAATTCGGGAGATAGTTGGTTCCAACCCCACTGTCGGTAGCCCTGAAGATGGTTTTCTGTTGTTCCCCATTTTCACACCAGGCAAATGCTGAGGCTGTACCTTGATTAAGGCCATGGCCACTACCTTCCCACTCCTATCCCTTTCCTATCCCATCGTCACCATAAGACCTTGACAGCCTGTGATATAACTACAATGTGTGCCAGTGCAGTTTATCACAACTTCTATTTGAAGATGTCCTTTGTTGCTCCCTCTTCCCACACTGACTCTCACTGTCTTTATCCTATTATGTCTTCTTTCAATGTTTCTTCTTCTTTAGTTTCTTTTCCTATTTGTTTAATGTTGCACAAGAACATCAAAGGTTTTCGTGACGGAAGGTTGGGGAAGGGCTAGGGTTGGGATGGTAAAGGCTATAGCCTTAATTAAGGTACAGTCCAGAATTTGCTTGAATGGAGTTTATTTGGCTGTTGATAGCCACTTTCCATTTCCAGTATGTTTTGATTGGAACTGTAAGGACAGCTGTCACAACATATTGGCAGTTCCTGTGTCTAGTGCCACGCATTCTGTTAGTTCACATTCACCAAATACATTGCGATGTGTCTGAACTTCCTCCTCGTCAATGTCCAGTTACAACTACAACTCGGATTTTGAAGCCAGTAGAAGTAAAGTTTTAGGCTCCCAAAATAGGCTCTAGAAATACAATTGAAGATGCCTAAAAAATATATTTTACTGACCTAAACTGTTACAATAATGGTATTGCCTAACTACTTTTTATGATTTTCTAAGCTGTACAAGTGCCAGTGGGCTGGGCCTGTCAGCACAGTCCCACTGGTGGAAGAATGTTGGCCTGGGTTCAATTCCAACCCTCTCTGCAGTGTTCATACAGAGTGAGGGCATATGGCTCTAATAAATTCATACAATAATGCCAATATTATATTAAATTAATTATTTTACCACTCAACTAATTGAAAGGGCGAAGTAAAAATAGTTCTGTTGCATGTATTTTGATCATAGGCTTTCAGCCATGACCATATGATATCAAACATTGGTAATAATTCATTTGTAGATATAAAATATGCTTGGAATAAAGACAGCAGAGGCTGAGGAAAGAACTGTGCCACCAGAATATTTCCAGGATTTGACTACAGAAGGCATGATGATGATGATGATGATGATGATGATGATGATGATGGTGTTAGGACTGGCGGAGACAAAGAGGAGAGACGTGTCTGCTGGCTGAAGACAAAGTACGTATGAAGGAAGACAATGCGAACACCCTTGGTGATTCATTCATTCATTCATTTATTAATTATCTTCCATAGACTGTACAATTACATATTTTGAAATATGCCAACAGTATATTCATTCATTCATTTATTTAGCTTCCATATACTGTACAATTACATATTTTGAAATATGCCAACAGTATAGGAGTTGTCAAGTGATTTCCTAATACTAACAATAACATATGTACAATCATGAACATTTTGAACAAGAAGAAAAACAGAAACACCAAATACCTCAATGTTAGGACACCACATCTTAATTTTTTAAAATAACAAATAATATTAATAACCAATATTTACAAGACAAAATAAAAATCTATTGGTGTGGTGTTAATAATATGTTCATAATCAATGTGACATGAACATATTTTTAAGGCTATATACTAGATATTAAGAAAGTTTACAAGTTAATAAGTAATAGCATCATTACCAGCACTTCATCATGTATTCTTCTGTACTGTAGAAGCAGCTACTCAGCAGGAGATTTTTTAAAGCTGTGGTAAATGAACTACGGGACTAATATCTTTAATCTTATTTGGAAGCTTATTATACAATCTGATTCCAACAGAGTCTTCATGTCTCAAGGCAATGGTTTTACTCTTGTGCTCGATAAAAATATTATTTCTTGTACGCGTTTGGTAATTTTGATTGTCAAAATTCTTTCTGAAGTTATCAATATTTTTTTTCACGTGTAGAATGCATTGCATGATGTATATGCTTGGTACTGGCAGTATCCTTAGTCTCTTAAATAATGGTCTGCAATGATCTAACCTGTTACGTCTCGATATAATTCTGATAGCTCATTTCTGTATTCGAAAAATAACATAAAAATTTGATTTGTAGCAGCCCCAGAGACCAATAGCATAAGTGATGACTGAATGGAAACATCCAAAAAATGCTATTCTAACATATTCTTCACGACAACTATTAGACAAAATCCTTAAGGCAAAACCAACAGAACTCAGAGACTTCCCTATTTTTTTAATATGACAATCCCATCTTAATTTTTCATCTATATTGAACCCATGACCTTTGTGCCCTAAGAACATTATGCGTAATGTAACAATTAAACTAAAAGTTGGATTCTTGATAGCATGGAGTTGACACGTGACGAGGGGGTGATTACCTTCGGTCCCACGCTCTGGGGTACGTGACGTCAACCACACGTGTCGACGGCGGAAGAATCTCAAGTCATTTTTATGAACTATTTCAAAGCGCGTGTACACGGCGTGACCACGCCAAGTCAAAAAAATATAGTGCCTATCAAAGGAGGTCAATCATCTCACAAATCGAACCCGTAAAATTTTTAAATGTCCATGAACACTACCGCCAGAAATGTAGCAAGCATGTAGTCATTTTCAAAACTCTTGAAATTACAGTTTAGGTAAGTCAGAAAATTTATAGAAATTTTCTTGGCGGCAAAGGGAGAGATCCGAAGAGAGGGGGTAACTGCTATAAATATGAAGGGACGCCATGACGAAGTTTCCTTCTCCGGCATTTGTGATACAAAGCGGACGAAATTGTTGAGCTGCTCTGCGAAATCAAATCAACGAAAGTAGACTGAGTTCGACTGCAGATTTTAGCCATTGCGGCTAAGTCTTGACTCCATGGGGAGATAGTTTTCTTGAGAGAAATAAGTGTATCAGAAAGGACGGTCAAAGTACTGAAATATTCTAATGTGATTAAGTAATTCGTGTGCGGGAATAATTATAGTCCATCGTGTGCGTTCAAGCAAACAAGTGAAGGGTATTTTCTTTTTTTTAATGCTTTATTCCAGGAAACCTGAAGAAATAATTATAAATTGTGAAGCCATGAATGTAAAAATGGCTAAATAAAATGCCAGGGTCGCAGGTGAGCCCTAAGACGAATACTGGCATGAAGACATGAGGTAGGTGACTTCCCATCTTACTGCCTCTTATATCTCGTCTCGTGATTTCTTAAAGTGTATTTGAATGGGGATATACGACGCAGTGGTCGCCCTAATAAGTTTTGTAAATGTGAGAGTACGACTAAAAGAGTCATTGGTCTTATTTTCCACTTGGATAAATTTTGAAGTCTTGCGAAAGCCGTATAATGTTGTAAAAAGTTATTGATAAGGGTTCTGAAGTGATATCACGTCCAATGTAGATCGTCATCCGTGTGAGTGTACTGCCTGTATTTTGTGATGTCAAAGTAAGATGTTCATTCGATGTAAAATTCTTCTGTCTGCAATTTGACGTTAATAATAATAATCCATGGTTACTCATTTTCAATCGAGAGGAAGCGCGCTGTCGGGTGAGAGCCAAGGGAGATGAATTTGGTCACGGAGAGAAACGTTCTTTTTTAATGCCCATTTTAAACTGTGTCTGACTGACAAATAAAAGATCTAGTAGAATGTTTCAGTCATTTCTCGTAAAAATCAAGTTATTAAATACGATATCATTTATGCGAAGTTATTCATGAGTAATGCATTGTGCGATATTAGACGTCAGGGTTTCTAGTGAGGATTTTATTCCAGTTCTTTGTCGATGATAATTGTGGAGCTGGGAAACAGAGGTTAGTTTTGCGAAACAGGTTGGACCTGTCATCGAAGCCGGGACCCGGAAGTCCGAGGAATGTTTTGTATGAGTTGAAATGAGATGTGCGAATCAGGTTAGAGTCCTGTCATTGAAGCCGGGATATGATAGCCCGAGGAATATTTATAATGTTGAGAATGGAAAGAAATTCATAGAAATCCATAGCGGTATAATTGGCGACGCGTATAATTAGTGTGGGCATCTTGAAGCATATCTGTGCATTTTGTTGGTTAGAATATCGTATTTGTTTAATCATGTCGGCAGAGTTTAAAGGTGAGCATTTTGAGAAGCCAGTCAGCTGGAATAAACCAGGTGGTTCCTGTAACTGCCAAGCGAGCGAGGGGGGTGAGACACCTCAGCTATCTAACGGGACAGGCTTGGTATTGAGACTGTATTCTCGGCCAGGGAAACGTTAAAATGCTGGATTTAGTTGAAATTTCATAGCCGGTAATGATCTAAGTATTGTGAAGTACTGTAATTGGGGACGTAATGAACATTTGAAATCACGAACTTTGAGTATAAGGAACAGAGTAACCCAATTTCAGGGTTGTCCAAAATATAGAGCGATGGTCGTGATGATCGATTTGTCTGTGAGGGGTGTGCAAAATTCATAATGGTAATGACGAGATATGACATCGTAATTATATGGCGAGTTGTTTGGTTTGTACGTAGATTATTAGGATATCCAAGTGTTAAACGGTTAGGATTAGATTAGATTTTTAAAGTGTGATATCACGATACGAGATATATAGCTGGACATGAATGATGTAACAAATTCTTTTCCAGCCAGATAAACATCGCAATATTGAATTTACATCGCAGCTGCGTAGAAATTTGTGAGGAAACCAGAGTCCGCGGAGATAAAATTTGTTGTTTGTTAATATTTCGTTAAATCATTTAAATTTATTAAATTATTAAATTCAGTGAAACCGCATTTTGAAATAACTTTAATCAAGCAAATAACTTGGAGATGCATTCTGGAAATTTTAGTTTGTTGTCTGGGGAATATTAAAAATAAAGTAAAGATTAAAGGGACATATCCGAAGGAAATGGATTTTACTGCCACAAAGTTTGTGAGCATTGCTATTGTTGTAATTATTGAACTTTGATTGATTGAGCAGTGAATGTGCTGGGGATAGTAAAGTGGAAACTTTGGTCATCAACCGATGTAACTTAATTGTGTTTAGCCTTCAGCCTAGAAACTTGGATGGTCAGGGGGTCATCAACCTCAGTGACTTAGATTAGGGCCATATGCCATTGTAGCGTCATTTCCTTGCGGTCATCATCCACAATGACTTTAAAGTAACTTAGAAGATTAGATGTCGGTCCATGACATAGACGCAGGTCACATCGATTCAATTAAGGGTCCATGCCGTAGAACCACTGTGTGGCACACACCGATTGGACGGCCTTAATTATACTCAGAGTCCAGAGTTCGTGTTACGAGGGCTGGACCATAACGAATCACTATGATGGTACATGTGGTCTCACATGGAAGCCGAATTTAAGGATTTCCAGACTTTCCTTTCTTAAATGATTAATAATTGAGATAATGGTTTCTAGTAAGATTGCCCATCAGGCAGTTACGTTAAAGTCTCACGCCAGTGTTCTGACATTTATGTAAAAATGATTGTGGTGTCCAGTGGACACAATTGACTATGACATCGTTGACATAGTAAATTACTTCATTTCCCTGAATAAATAGGAATATTTTAAATAGACCTTTCATTCCAGTAGATAGATTAGAATTAATGAACCCTACCTTTACCTCAGCAAGTGACGAAGAACCCGAAACGACCCAAGAGACAGATCTCATGAACTTTGCTGATAGGTAAGGAAGGCAGGTATCCCTCAATATGGACCTAAAGGGTTCATTAAAATGGCTTCCAACGTGGGGCATCAGTCACTTAACGATGGGGCATAAGTCACGATAACGATGAGGGAACCTAAGTCACGATAACGATAAGGATATTTTGAAAAAAATCGTGTACTAGGGGAAAAGAGAAATAATGTTGAGGCTATGCCACATTATGGATGATAAAATCGTGTGCCAGAGTTGATAGTGAACTCGAAGAAATAGATAAACGCCCGATGAGTAAGGCTAGGAGATACCACTATGAGAATAATTTATCTACTGAATGAAAGGTATGATTTAAGTGTGTTAGTGTAATTTCCCAAATTTTTGAATACTGGTTTGAGTGTTTTGGCTGATCACTTTGATCGAGTGAACATTGAATTTCACATTTCATTAAATAAAATTTTAGAGAATATTGCATTAACAGTGTGATGTGTTAGATAGGAGGATGTTGTGATGTTTATCGTTGTAGTCTCATTATGCGCCGTTGAAGTCTCGGGCTCACCGATGACCTATCGTTTTCTGTTAAATACAGTATGTATATGCAGGAGGGAGAATTGGCCCAAGGGCAGGTGGTCCAAATGATGAAGGACTTTATGGAGAAAATGGAGGCCGAGAGGAAGGAGTGGAAGGACTTAAGTGAGAATATTAAATCTATGAGTGTAAGGTGGAATAATAAGCTAGAGACAGTGAACAGTAAGTTAGATAGTGTAGAGGCGTGTAGGAAGGGTATGAAGGAAGTCGTTCAAAATGTTGACATTAAAGTGCAGGACACTCAGGATAGTTGTAAGGAAGCTAGCGTTGATATTAGGAAGGACATTGGTGAATTTAAACATAACATTGATCAGCAGTTCATAGAAACTCGCGAGCTACAGCGTGTTCTCAGGGAAAATCGGGACATAAGTAGAGGAGACCTCGATAGGCACGTCAACGGAAGTAGAGATCTACATAAGCAGTTGATGTCAGATCAAGCTGAGCCTAGGGCCAATCTGAAGACAGAGGTAGAAGAGGATATAAGAAATTTAGGTACGACTCAGGAAGAAACGCCTAGGAGTATTGAGGAGGTACAGGCAGACTTGAAGGAACCAAGTGAAAATATAAAGGCGGATGCGAAAGACTCGAACAAGAAGTTAGAAACAGTGGAGGTTATATTCGCCCGTCTACTTGAATATTTTACTAACATGGAGTCTCCTAAATCAGCGCCACAAGTAGTTACGCATGTGGAAAACCAAGTGGATGTCGTAATTCATATCCAAGAGAGTAGACCGGAAAGGGATGTTTCGCAGGCAGACATACAAGAGAATAATGGGCCAGGGTTTGAAACCATACTAAACCAGGATAGTAAGAACGTGGAACAACCTAGCTACCTGTACAGAAAGTGGAATAGACGCCGTGATCCATGTAGTAGGAACCAGGGTCGATGTCGGGAAAATTCTTACCAAAGACGCAGACGCCGTTGTGGAAATGAAGCCGATAGAAGATGGAATAATTACAAATCCAGACATTCTGATCTATGGCATGGGTCTGAAGAGGAAAAAGCAAAACCTAAACGATTTGGTGCCAATAAGAAGAAGAGGCCTAAGAAAAGTAGAAGTGATGAACGTTCAGACGAGGATGCCAGTGATGACGATTATAGTCCGTCAAGAAAGGCTCAAGCAAATGCGAAGAAGTGTAGGCCAGCTGCTAAAATGAAGAAGATGACGATGATGAAGAAGAAGTGTAAGCCAGCTGCAAAAATGAAGAAGATGATGAGGATGATGAAGATGTGTAAGCCAGCTGCTAAAATGAAGATGAGGATGATGATGAAGAAGAAGGGTCAGCCAGCTGCTAAAATGAAGAAGATGAGGAGAATGATGAAGAAGAAGAACGGTAAACCACCTGCAAAAATGAAGAAAGTCAGTGACAACGAGAGTAATGAGGACAGGGATTTGAACCCAGAAACTTCGCATTTCGATGTGAATGCAAGTTCGTCGAGAAGTTGGAAGGACAAACCACCTAACTTCCAATAAGTCAACTATAATTTACTGGAGATCTACCCGCAACCCCGAACTCCCCAAGCAACCAAGAACTACCAGAAAGCTGAAGGCATCAACCAGTATCCGTACACCAGAAGATGAACAACTACATAAGAGGGAGGATAGGAATTTATGTTCAAAGGTCATGTTTCATCAGACGTCAAAATTAGAAATTTCGCCATCTGGAGTATTTAAAGGAAATTCCTTGTCACTGTGCGAAAGGAATTCGTGTCTTGGGGGAAATATGAACCCATGACCTTTGTGCCCTAAGAACATTATGCGTAATGTAACAATTAAACTAAAAGTTGGATTCTTGATAGCATGGAGTTGACACGTGACGAGGGGGTGATTACCTTCGGTCCCACGCTCTGGGGTACGTGACGTCAACCACACGTGTCGACGGCAGAAGAATCTCAAGTCATTTTTATGAACTATTTCAAAGCGCGTGTACACGGCGTGACCACGCCAAGTCAAAAAAATATAGTGCCTATCAAAGGAGGTCAATCATCTCACAAATCGAACCCGTAAAATTTTTAAATGTCCATGAACACTACCGCCAGAAATGTAGCAAGCATGTAGTCACTTTCAAAACTCTTGAAATTACAGTTTAGGTAAGTCAGAAAATTTATAGAAATTTTCTTGGCGGCAAAGGGAGAGATCCGAAGAGAGGGGGTAACTGCTATAAATATGAAGGGACGCCATGACGAAGTTTCCTTCTCCGGCATTTGTGATACAAAGCGGACGAAATTGTTGAGCTGCTCTGCGAAATCAAATCAACGAAAGTAGACTGAGTTCGACTGCAGATTTTAGCCATTGCGGCTAAGTCTTGACTCCATGGGGAGATAGTTTTCTTGAGAGAAATAAGTGTATCAGAAAGGACGGTCAAAGTACTGAAATATTCTAATGTGATTAAGTAATTCGTGTGCGGGAATAATTATAGTCCATCGTGTGCGTTCAAGCAAACAAGTGAAGGGTATTTTCTTTTTTTTTATGCTTTATTCCAGGAAACCTGAAGAAATAATTATAAATTGTGAAGCCATGAATGTAAAAATGGCTAAATAAAATGCCAGGGTCGCAGGTGAGCCCTAAGACGAATACTGGCATGAAGACATGAGGTAGGTGACTTCCCATCTTACTGCCTCTTATATCTCGTCTCGTGATTTCTTAAAGTGTATTTGAATGGGGATATACGACGCAGTGGTCGCCCTAATAAGTTTTGTAAATGTGAGAGTACGACTAAAAGAGTCATTGGTCTTATTTTCCACTTGGATAAATTTTGAAGTCTTGCGAAAGCCGTATAATGTTGTAAAAAGTTATTGATAAGGGTTCTGAAGTGATATCACGTCCAATGTAGATCGTCATCCGTGTGAGTGTACTGCCTGTATTTTGTGATGTCGAAGTAAGATGTTCATTCGATGTAAAATTCTTCTGTCTGCAATTTGACGTTAATAATAATAATCCATGGTTACTCATTTTCAATCGAGAGGAAGCGCGCTGTCGGGTGAGAGCCAAGGGAGATGAATTTGGTCACGGAGAGAAACGTTCTTTTTTAATGCCCATTTTAAACTGTGTCTGACTGACAAATAAAAGATCTAGTAGAATGTTTCAGTCATTTCTCGTAAAAATCAAGTTATTAAATACGATATCATTTATGCGAAGTTATTCATGAGTAATGCATTGTGCGATATTAGACGTCAGGGTTTCTAGTGAGGATTTTATTCCAGTTCTTTGTCGATGATAATTGTGGAGCTGGGAAACAGAGGTTAGTTTTGCGAAACAGGTTGGACCTGTCATCGAAGCCGGGACCCGGAAGTCCGAGGAATGTTTTGTATGAGTTGAAATGAGATGTGCGAATCAGGTTAGAGTCCTGTCATTGAAGCCGGGATATGATAGCCCGAGGAATATTTATAATGTTGAGAATGGAAAGAAATTCATAGAAATCCATAGCGGTATAATTGGCGACGCGTATAATTAGTGTGGGCATCTTGAAGCATATCTGTGCATTTTGTTGGTTAGAATATCGTATTTGTTTAATCATGTCGGCAGAGTTTAAAGGTGAGCATTTTGAGAAGCCAGTCAGCTGGAATAAACCAGGTGGTTCCTGTAACTGCCAAGCGAGCGAGGGGGGTGAGACACCTCAGCTATCTAACGGGACAGGCTTGGTATTGAGACTGTATTCTCGGCCAGGGAAACGTTAAAATGCTGGATTTAGTTGAAATTTCATAGCCGGTAATGATCTAAGTATTGTGAAGTACTGTAATTGGGGACGTAATGAACATTTGAAATCACGAACTTTGAGTATAAAGAACAGAGTAACCCAATTTCAGGGTTGTCCAAAATATAGAGCGATGGTCGTGATGATCGATTTGTCTGTGAGGGGTGTGCAAAATTCATAATGGTAATGACGAGATATGACATCGTAATTATATGGCGAGTTGTTTGGTTTGTACGTAGATTATTAGGATATCCAAGTGTTAAACGGTTAGGATTAGATTAGATTTTTAAAGTGTGATATCACGATACGAGATATATAGCTGGACATGAATGATGTAACAAATTCTTTTCCAGCCAGATAAACATCGCAATATTGAATTTACATCGCAGCTGCGTAGAAATTTGTGAGGAAACCAGAGTCCGCGGAGATAAAATTTGTTGTTTGTTAATATTTCGTTAAATCATTTAAATTTATTAAATTATTAAATTCAGTGAAACCGCATTTTGAAATAACTTTAATCAAGCAAATAACTTGGAGATGCATTCTGGAAATTTTAGTTTGTTGTCTGGGGAATATTAAAAATAAAGTAAAGATTAAAGGGACATATCCGAAGGAAATGGATTTTACTGCCACAAAGTTTGTGAGCATTGCTATTGTTGTAATTATTGAACTTTGATTGATTGAGCAGTGAATGTGCTGGGGATAGTAAAGTGGAAACTTTGGTCATCAACCGATGTAACTTAATTGTGTTTAGCCTTCAGCCTAGAAACTTGGATGGTCAGGGGGTCATCAACCTCAGTGACTTAGATTAGGGCCATATGCCATTGTAGCGTCATTTCCTTGCGGTCATCATCCACAATGACTTTAAAGTAACTTAGAAGATTAGATGTCGGTCCATGACATAGACGCAGGTCACATCGATTCAATTAAGGGTCCATGCCGTAGAACCACTGTGTGGCACACACCGATTGGACGGCCTTAATTATACTCAGAGTCCAGAGTTCGTGTTACGAGGGCTGGACCATAACGAATCACTATGATGGTACATGTGGTCTCACATGGAAGCCGAATTTAAGGATTTCCAGACTTTCCTTTCTTAAATGATTAATAATTGAGATAATGGTTTCTAGTAAGATTGCCCATCAGGCAGTTACGTTAAAGTCTCACGCCAGTGTTCTGACATTTATGTAAAAATGATTGTGGTGTCCAGTGGACACAATTGACTATGACATCGTTGACATAGTAAATTACTTCATTTCCCTGAATAAATAGGAATATTTTAAATAGACCTTTCATTCCAGTAGATAGATTAGAATTAATGAACCCTACCTTTACCTCAGCAAGTGACGAAGAACCCGAAACGACCCAAGAGACAGATCTCATGAACTTTGCTGATAGGTAAGGAAGGCAGGTATCCCTCAATATGGACCTAAAGGGTTCAATATGGACACCTAAAAATTTTGTGGTCAACGTATTTTCAATTGCATTTGCATTTAATATAAGGTTGCGTCTTTTTGCAGTTTTGTCATGGTAATTAGATGCCTTGAATTCCATGTATTGGATCTTTCTTAAGTTCAATGTTAATTTGTTTTTCCTGAACCATGATTCTAACCTAGACAGGACTGTATTTGCTGCAGTTTATACAGACATAGGGGCAGGATTATTAATAATTATGTTTGTATCATCAGCATACAGAACTGCTGTTTCTACTTGATTATTGTGAGGAGGATCATTCACTCTTTCTTCTTCTTGTATTATGTTGATGTACCTCCTTCCTTAATCAGGTTTTCTTTGATGTCCATTATGCATTGGTAAGTACATATTGAAGAAAGGGCCATTATTCCCAGTTCTTGGAAAATGGCCCTACATGATTGCTTGTCTGAAATTCCTTGCATGTACCTGATTGCTTTTTTTTTGCCATATAAAAACATCCTGAGACCCCACTGGAATTCTGCCACATTATTGTTCCATACTGTAGATATGAATGAAAGAAAGCATAGTAAGCAGATTTTGTATTTGAGGTCTGCTAACACATTTCTTCAGTTTTTGCAATAAAAATACGGTATGCACTAGCCATCTGTCTTGGTAGGTGTCAGTTACCAACAGATCAGCCCAACTTGGCACACTGGGGTGAAATGCTGGTAACAGCAATTAGTTAGCTGGAAAATCTGTAATGTTCAATAACAGACCAATTATATTGGTGTTATAAATTTATTCATTTGGAACAGATATTTCAGGTTCTCTAAGGGAAACTATTTCTGTAACATTTGATGGCCTAGCAAGCATCAATTTTTGAAAAAGAGACAAAGTCTCTCATAGAGCATTGGCACTGCCGGTGGTTCTAAGTAGCCTACTCAGTGGCCTCCACGCCATCATGTGTGAAGTCCGACGTGGCCTGCACACCATACTTCAACGTGGCATTGTACAGACATATTAAAACATGTATCGGATAGGTGGATAGAGTGGGCTTTTTACCCCTGGACTGTCCGGCTCCATGGCTAAATGGTCACAGGGGTCCCAGGTTCGATTCCCGGCAGGGTTGGGAATTTTAACCATAATTGGTTAATTCCCCTCAGAAGGGGATTGGGTGCCGTCTTCATCATCATTTCAACCTCATCACGATGTGCAGGACGCCTGTTGGCCTCAAATCAAGAAGGCTGCACCAGGCCTCTCTGGAGGCCACACGCCATTATTATTGTTACCCCTGGACTGTACACAGCTCTATTCTAGAACGGTGGAAGTGTTTATAGTCAAGACTCCCCTAAGTTATTATTACGTACTCAACACTCTCTCGGAAATAAGTTCAGAACATTTCAGTGCTTCTTAACATTGGACAGTATGTACCTGTATCAGCAGTATACACCTGTTACCACCATCATAGTTTCAACAACAACCTCTACCATCACCACTACTACTCACCCGGGTCAAGAAACTGCTGACGCTACTGCTGTAGCCTATCATACAGCACTTATGTCAGCATTCATGAATTGGCTGAACTACCCCGCCATATCTGCTTGCGTCACCTGCCCCGCAGTTCGAACATAGCACACAGTATAAACGCGTGGCCTCACGTGCTGTACCTGGAAGTGAGCCTGCTCTGTAAACTCCAATACCCTGCATGAATCCCAATCAATGAAAATACGGTATGCAATAGCCATGCGTCTTGGCAGGTGTCAGTTACCAACAGATCATTTAACACCACTTCAGATGCCAATTTTCCATCCCTCATGCCAGTCAGATGTCTTATTACCTCAACCCGTGCGCTACAGCCCTGTCTCCAGAGGATCCATTCCTTCCTTCTCATTAATCCCATTCCAGCTTTTCGATTGACTCAGAGAATTCTTGCCACTCTTCTTCAATTTAACATCCAGAAAGAACAAATTGCCAAATTCATTCCATGGATAAAGGGATTATCATCAAGGTAATGGTGAAGAAGCTACAAACAAAGTCTTAGGCACCATCGGCTCAGCTCAACTTGGGTCATTATTACATTTTCAGTGTCTATCACAGTCTGTATTCAATCCTCTACCCTCTCGCAGCCACCTTTTCAGATGCGTGATTAAGGGATAAAGCCATCTCAGAAGAATCTATGCCGGCCTCGTGGTGTAGGGGTAGCATGCCTGCTTCTTACCCGGAGACCCTGGGTTCGATTCCCGGCCAGGTCAGGGATTTTTACCTGCATCTGAGGGCTGGTTCGAGGTCCACTTAGCCTATGTGATTACAATTGAGGAGCTATCTGACGTGAGATAGCGGCCCCGGTCTAGAAAGCCAAGAATAATGGCCGAGAGGATCCGTCATGCTGAACACGACACCTCGTAATCTGTAAGCCTTCGGGCTGAGCAGCGGTTGCTTGGTAGGCCATGGCCCTTCAGGGCTGTTGTGCCATGGGTTTTTTTTATTTTTTTTTTATTTTTAGAAGAATCTATACTCAGCGAACTAAAAGTGGACAGTATTTCAGTTTGGGAGGCGATCCGCATCAAAAACATTGCTGGACCATCATTCGCGGTGTCTCCTTCTACTGCTGATCTTGACAGACTACTAGAACATGGAGTGTATATATTTTGGCAACATCACAGAGTAGAGCCTTCCGCATACTCCTCACCTGTAGCTCCTGCGCTGAGCGCTGCTTACAGTACAATGATCACAGCACGGCCCAATGTCGAGCAGAGAAAGCAAACTATGGACACTGTAATCAGCCTCACTATACTTCTTAGTGCCCCAACAAACAAACACCTCTGCAGTACCACCCACACTTGTGGATTAATTCATATAATTTACTTAAGACAGCGTAAAGCTTGCCCAGTCCCACCACCAGACTGCCCTGACCTCAAAGCTCCTATCAGAACAATAGACCCCACCACACCCATGACAGGCTCCATCTATCCATCCCGCATCACAGAAGACCTCATCGGATTTTTTACCCTATCTTTGATGAATATCTTCCCATACCACTGCCCCTTAATTATTTCTCACCTCCAAGCCACAGCCAATCAGACATTAAATCTGCACTTTCAAGCAATTCACACCGGCTTAAACACGCACTTCCAGTTTCACTGAATAGAAACTACTGTGCAATGAAGGTCTCTTCTTCTACTTCTTTTCAGCCTACAGTATTACCTCCCACCTCAGTGCGTATGACAGTGGTAATACTTTTCTACATCTCTTCGTGCCACCCATACATATTTCAATCTTGGTATGTGAAAGTTAAAACAAAGGATTTAAGACACGCTTAGGGAACAAAATCTCCTAACACTTAATTAACCAGCGCCAAAGTGCTTCATTTCTTTCAAATATTATTCAGCAAGAAATTGGGCTCCATTAACAATTCTGTGTGCCACTCCCGTGCAAATCGAGATAATCCACTTGCTCAGATGCAGGTTACCAGAAAATTGTTTAATTAGTTTAGCTGCCTGAACTAACAAATCTTTGTATTCATTTGTGTATTTCCTACATGGAAAAAATCACATGTTCTACTTTGTTATAAAAGGAAAATACAAAATAATGATAAAAAGTTAAAGAACAAAATAAAAATAAACAAACCTTAGCCAAGAAGCAAATCCCCCCTCCACCTCCTTAATTTTTTTCATCCTCACCTCCTTCCTCCATCACATCTCCCAACCTGCCTGCATCTCTTGGCCAGAAAGAGTGTAAACCTCAAGGTGGTCTGCCCCACACTTTCAGGATGGGGAATGAAAACATTCATAGATATGCACTAGCCACACGTCTTGGTAGGTGTGCTAGTTACCAACTGATAAGCTCAAATTGGCACAATGGGGCAAAACGCTAGCAACAGGAATGAGTTAGCAGGAAAATTTATATTGTCCAATACCGGACCAATTATACTGGTATGATAAAAATATCACTCAGGACAATTTCTTACAGCACTGTTGTGTATGAACATTCAAGCTCAGTTTTGAGTCTAAATGGAATTTTCATTGACTTGTTGCTGTCCTCCCTAGTTGTACTGCTTGGATGAAAGAAAATTTCTTCAGTTTTGTTGCAATTTAACACCAATTTATTCCCCTTTAATCATGCCAATGACTCCTGAAATCTCTCCCTGTTTTGAGCAATTACATTTTCTAATTCTTTATCTGCTGTTATTAGAGTAATATCATCTGCATAAAGTACACACTTACCTCATAAGTTCCCAGGAAAGGAATGGCCTGTCAAATGACCCTTGGAGCTTTTTGTCAATTAATAGTTGAGGTGCTACCTGTTCATTCAAGAAGGAAGAAGACTGGTTTGTTCCAGACTGAATGAGTTAACCAGCCACGGTTATAACCAGTAACCCAAGGATGACGAATCAAAGACCACTGATGGCTGTCTTCCTGGACATCGACACAATGAAGGAGTAGGCTAAAGGAATAGGGCTGCCCAGTCCTCAGCTCCATTTCCAGATGCAGTAGCACAAGTATTCTTATTGTTTTATAATGTAGAGCTAGCTAGGAGAATTTTCAATTTAATATAATAAAATTGTAATTTTACACAACTTTGTAAATATGTAGATAGAGCTGCAACTTTGAGGCTGGTAGTGTTTCTTGTCCGAGTGGGTCTTTTCTTTCATATTAAATGTTGAAGCTAGTGTAATGAGCAATGAAGTTGCTGTTGATATGGCAGCAAATAATGTTTAATTTGGGGTTGCTTGAAGACAGCAGAGCTGGAAGGAACGATTTGTCTTCTGCATGTTCTTATTGATAGACCCAGTTCCATGCTCGACAAGGGGTCTGAATATCCTACATGTTAATATTTTGTGTATAGATAACTTGTGTCCATTGTTATTTCAGTGTGTGATAGTATGTTATCATACAATGGGTTTTGTGAGGAAATAATTGAGAGTTCTCAGTTCAAGGTTATATTTGAGAAGGTGCAACCTTGTTAATGAAAGTGGATCATCTTATATTGGTTTTCCAAGTCGCTGAGAAAGAGAGCTAGGAACACACATAATAGGACGAACACAATGGCAGGTGAGTGTGGGAAGAGGGAGACAAGGACAAACATGGAAACACAAAAGGACAAGGACAATCTCACTGGGTGAATTGGCCGTGCAATTTGCAGTTAGGGGCACGCAGCTGTGAGCTTTCATTTGGGAGATAGTGGGTTCGAACCCTACTGTTGGCAGCCCGAAGATGGTTTTCTGTGTTTTCCAATTTTCACATCGGGCTGCTTCCTTCCCATTTCTATCCCATTGTCACCATAAGACCTACCTGTATCGATGCAAAGTAAACAAGTTGTACACACACACACACACACAAAAAAATCCTTGTTCTTCCACATCAATCTCTTTTCAGCCTCCGAATAGGTCGCTTCTGCTTCCCAACTTCATCAGGAGGGCAGGCGTCCTGACAGATCTTCAGTTTTGATGTGGGACAAAAGTGTAGGGTATGAAGAAAGCCGGATAAGTACAGGAGAAAGGAAGAAACATCAAAGATAAATGCAGGTGGAAAAAAAATATGAACACAGGAGAAACACAAAAGGAAAGAAAAGGATCCCAATGGGATAATATACGAGTATAGGAAAGGAACAAGTTCGTGCCACATCAAGTCAGGAAGACAGGAACAGAATATGAACAGAATAGGAGATCAGTGTGGGAACAGGGAGACACAGAAATGTCTGCCCTCAATAGATTCAGTTCCTAGGTTTGTTCGGATCTCTTTGTTCTTTATATGATTAAGTCGTGTATTTGGAAAGAAGTTCTAAGAAACTTTATCTCACAAGTTTACCGGGTGAGTTGGCCGTGAAGTTAGGAGCGTACAGCTGTGAGCTTGCATCCCGAAGATAGTGGGTTCGAACTCCACTATCAGCAGCCTTGAAGATGGTTTTCTGTGGTTTACCACACCAGGAAAATGCTGGGGCTGTACCTTAATTAAGGCCATGGTCGCTTCCTTCCCACTCCGAGGCCTTTCCTATCCCATTGTCACTATAAGACTTATCTGTGTCAGTGCAACGTAGAGTAAATTAAATAAAAATAAAAGTAAGCACAACAAAAACTGTGGCAATGAAAATGGGAATGACTTGTGCAGGGTGATTTTTATTCTTTGAGGAATCTTCCTATCCCATAGTAAGTTTTGCACAAGACTGTAGAAATTGGACCCTTTGGTTACTCTGTTCGGTACTTCTGGTTCCACCCTGACTTCACCGGCCATCATTCTGTGTAGATATCTGAATTGGTTTACTACTTCAACCTGTCTGTTGTGCAATTGTAGGTTGCATTCAGAATTCTCCCTGCTAATTTTCAATGCCACAGTTTTTGTTGTGCTCACTTACATTCCATACTTTTCAAATTTAGTTTTCCACAAATTAAGTTTGCTTTTTACTCCCTCCTCTGTGCTGTCCCATATGCTAAATTATCCACAAATACCAAAGGCTGTAGTTTTCCATTTCCTACTCCCTTTAGGTCTTTCACAATGGTATCCGTAACTGTTATACATAGAAGAGGTGAAAGGGCACTTCTTCGTTGTACGTGGTTGTGTCAAACCATTCACAGTATCGATTTCCACACATCTTCTGCAATTGGTATACATTTGAATTTTGCTGATACTCAATAATTTCGTGTAGCTATTTCTAGCCGGGTGCAGCCCTTGTAAGGCAGATCCTCCAATGAGGGTGGGCGGCATCTGCCATGTGTAGGCAACTGCGTGTTATTGTGGTGGAGTATAGTGTTATGTGTGAGTTGCAGGGATGTTGGGGACAGCACAAACACCCAGTCCCCGAGCCAAGGGAATTAACCATTTGAGGTTAAAATCTCTGACCCGGCTGGGAATCAAACCCGGGACCCTTGTGACCAAAGGGCATCATGCTAACCATTTAGCCATGGAGCAGGACATTTTGCTGATGAGGTACTAAGGAATTCTAAGTTTTCTGAAACTTCCAGATTACTAATCTAGGGACATTATTGTATGCCTTTTCTTAAACCTATAACATAGGTTTCTTATCATGGTAATTTTTTCATTGAATCCCAAAATGATTACATGTGAGCAACTAACAGATGGGATCTCAGTTTGAGACCAGATGATAATAAATTATATTGTATGGTATATTTTAATATTTCTTCACATTTATAAATTCATTGATACTAATTTAATGACTGTAAGATTTCCATGATAAGGCGGTGGTGATGATTATTGTTTTAAGAGGAAGTACAACTAGGCAACCATTAGTGTTAATAGCACTAATCAGAGGGGGAAAAATCAAGGCATATAAAGGAAAGACTCTCTAGGATTCGCAAACCTAATACCGTCGTGGTTAGAAAAGAACAAGAGTTGACAAAGGGAGGTCGGATAGGATAGATGAAAGTGAGGAGTCTGGCACAAGTAAGTGGAAGCAATGCCAGATAAGGGCCCTCTGGTTGCCAACCCTCCATGATAAGGAGGTGACCAGATGGACACACACTTAATGCTTCAACATTTTACTTATTCATTTTGTTCATTTCCATTTTTCTTTTTTAGGCCCATATTGTCAACGTCAGCTAGGATAGTTTCCATATGTGTATTATTTTGTTGTTGTTGTTGTGGTAAAATGAAGATTTCCTGAGAACTTATTGCACAGGTAATGTCATTTCGATTTCAGTAGGAATAATTTCTGATAGATATTGTCAGAATAACTTTGGTAAAAATGTCAACAGGGCGTGTAGCTCTTCGCACCTTTGTGTTAAAGTAAGAATCATCCGATAAAGGCCAGTGAATATCGTTAATGAGTTGTCGACATCTTTGGTAATTAACAGGTATTGTATTAAAGTAGCTCCAGCATCAATTTAGGACCTAGTCTTTGTATTTATGGAGGAATTTAAAGTTAAAAATTTCATTGTTCCGTATTGAAGAATATTACAGTTAAAATTGAAATAATTGATAAATAGATTCAACCTATTCAATACAAAAGAATAAGAAATGTAGTAAATTACATTCCCATTTAATAATAAGTAGAGATGGTACCGGTTTCAACCCTAGTTCAGGTCATTGTCAGCCGATTAAAACCTGAAAAACAATGCATAGGAAAAGGAAAAGATTAAGTACACTCCGGATCAGTAGAAGAGGCGATATAAATGAATGGGGGTAGACACTGTAAAACCAGAAGAAGTAAAATGCAAGTCACTCAAAAGGAAACAGTGCGCAATTCTCTGAGCGGCAGCATGGCACACACAGCGCTAGGCAAAGTCCCACAATGTTTACGAATAGCGGAGAACAGTTAAATGAGCCAGTTTTTAAACACTGTCAGGCACAATCGAACACATACGAAGATCCATAATCGTGCAGGAGTTGAAGACGAGTAGATCCATTGAAGCAACTTGCCAGCTCCCGGTGATCAGCGCGACACATTCAATATCAGGCACTGTGGTTTCAAACGCCAAAGTAAAATGGAGAATAGCTTGAAGATCCAGTAATTTTCCTCGGTCGCGGGAAAGTAAATATATAGATAAATATAATACAATTCAATATAATTGGATAAGTAATTGTGCTCCTATAGAATACTTATCATTAATTCACTTCAATACACAAACAAAACTCAAATCAAAGAATAAATCTCATATCTGACACTGGTGGATTCAAACCACTTACTTTATACTTAAATTAAAAACAACGTCAACTGTTCTAAGTATTCTATAGGAGCACAATTACTTATCCAATTATATTGAATTGTATTATATTTATCTATATACTTACTTTCCCGAGACCGAGGAAAATTACTGGATCTTCAAGCTATTCTCCATTTTACTTTGGCGTTTGAAACCACAGTGCCTGATATGGAATGTGTCGCGCTGATCACCGGGAGCTGGCAAGTTGCTTCAATGAATCTACTCGTCTTCAACTCCTGCACGATTATGGATCTTCGTATGTGTTCGATTGTGATGTGAATTTGTGCCTGACAGTGTTTATAAACTGGCTCATTTAACCGTTCTCCGCTATTCGTAAACATTGTGGGACTTTGCCTAGCGCTGCGTGTGCCACGCTGCCGCTCAGAGAATTGCGCACTGTTTTCTTTTGAGTGACTTGCATTTTACTTCTTCTGAGTTTTACAGTGTCTACCCCCGTTCATTTATATCGCCTCTTCTACTGATCTGGAGTGTACTTAATCTTTTCCTTTTCCTATGCATTGTTTTTCATGTTTTAATTGGCTGACGATGACCTGGACTAGGGTCGAAACCGGTACCATTTCTACTTATTATTAAATGGGAATGTAATTTACTACATTTCTTTTTCTTTTGTATTGAATAGGCTGAATCTATTTATCAATTATTTCAATTTTAACTTTATGGAGGAATGCGAAGTCTCCTCTGACATGTTAGATACTGTGCTTTACTGTGTCTTATGTCATAAAGTGAACTTGTTCTGATATGAAGTCACAGGAGAGATGTACACAGTAGTGTATATTGTGTAGAATTTGTAGATCCTAGCAGTTGCAATTTTAGAATACTTGTGGATTAGTCATGGTCACACCGGTCATTGTCTTGACATTATTCTGACAGCTGTGCTGATGTCTGTTTATTCTCAGCATGAAGTGTAGCTAACTGATTACATGTTCCAGCAATTGTTTCACGAATTTAAGTAATTTCAGATTTGTTTTTAATTTAAGTATAAAGTAAGTGGTTTGAATCCACCAGTGTCAGATATGAGATTTATTCTTTGATTTGAGTTTTGTTTGTGTATTTTTTTTTTTGCTACTTGCTTTACGTCGCACCGACACAGATAGGTCTTATGGCGACGATAGGACAGGAAGGAGCTAGGAGTGGGAAGGAGGCGGCCGTGGCCTTAATTAAAGTACAGCCCCAGCATTTGCCTGGTGTGAAAATGGGAAACCACGGAAAACCATTTTCAGGGCTGCCGACAGTGGGGTTCGAACCTACTATCTCCCGAATACTGGATACTGGCCGCACTTAAGCGACTGCAGCTATCGAGCTCGGTGTGTTTGTGTATTGAAGTGAATTAATGATGCACTCAGTTTTACAAGCAGACAATCCCCTAGGTGCGTAAAAGAGCATGGTTAGGATTGCACTGTGATGTTACCTTTAAAATGGTATAGAATGCTTCGTATTCAATGCGATTTCAAATAATATACTATCGTCAGTCGTCAGAAAGTTTTTTAATGTTTCCATAGTTTAACTAATTGCTGTTGTACTGTGAGCCAAAAATGAACAATTTTCAGTTAGTTCTGATTGTGGAAGTATTGCAAACGGTACTAGTAATTTTGTAATAGTGTAAAATGGATCACAATCTTTGTTCAAGTAAAACTTCTGCAAGCAGTTTCTGCAATGTTTGTGGTGAATTAACTTTGAAATCACAACACTGATCAATTACTGACAATGTAAAAAAAGTCTATTACTTGTATTTTGGCTCTAAAGTGGGTGAACAAGGCAAAAAATAACAGCATGTCCTTTGCTGTTCCAATGATTTTTGGCAACAGCCTACCAGTCATCTGGAGGATTGTCACTTCTGCATTACCAAAATAGAGGGATTTTCAAGAAAAACTAAAGGTAAAATTGTGTATCCTAATCTCTCATCAGCAGTAAGACCCATGCCACATTCTCCTATAGCTCCTGTCCCTATTCCTCTGCCCAGTCGTGAAGATTACGTCATTGTAGAGGAAAACAAGCTATCAGAATCGTCAGTCTACCCTTCAACCTTCGATGATCCCACCTACGTTCCCAAACATCATAAACCACCACCTATGATGCGACAGACAGAACTTTTTCTTTTGCTAGTTGATTTACGTCGCACCGACACAGATAGGTCTTATGGCGACGATGGGACAGGAAAGGTCTAGGAGTGGGAAGGAAGTGGCCATGGCCTTAATTATAATTAAGGTACAGCATTTGCCTGGTGTGAAAATGGGAAAACCATCTTCAGGGCTGCCGACAGTGGGGTTCGAACCTACTATCTCCCGAATACTGGATACTGGCCACACTTAAGCGACTGCAGCTATTGAGCTCGGTCAAACAGAACTTAATGACCTAGTTAGGGATTTAGGTCTTTCCAAACAACACGCTGAGCTATTAGGTTCTCGATTACAAGAATGGAACTTACTATCAGAGGATATTAAGGTTCCAGTATTCAGAAAAAGAAACAAAAAGCTGACGATTTATTTTTCAAAGGAAAATTCTGCTTGTGCTTGCAAAAATGTGAATGGGCTCATGGATGAATTAGATACTGAATATAATCCGGAAGAATGGAGACTGTTCATCAATTCTTCAAAACTGAGTTTAAAAGCAGTTTTATTGCATCACGGTGATACAAAACATTCCATTCCAGTGGCTCATACAGTTGCAATGAAAGAAGCTTATGAAAACATGTCACTGATATTGAATGGAGTAAATGATAATGAACATTGTTGGGTAATTTGTGGCGACTTGAAAGTTGCTAGGATTACAAGGTGGGTTTAAGTTCTATTGTTTTTTATGTTTATGGGAATTTCGGACAACAGCACTACGTTATGGGGTACAGAACTGGCCAATCAGACAAGTATATATTCCTGGTGAGCATAACATTAAATATCCTCTGATAATGCAACATGAAAATGTACTTCTCCCTCCACTTCATATTAAACTAGGGATAATGTAGAATTTTGTGAAAGCTGTAGATAAGAGTGGAGAAGTCTTTCAATACTTAAGGACTCTGTTTCCAGCAATCAGTGATGCTAAATTAAATGAAGGCATATATGTCGGTCCACAGATTAGAAAACTTCTGAATAGAGATGAGAATTATAGGCACTAAAAACAGTTAAAATAGGCAGGCGTATAGGCTCTTATCATCATCATCATCATCCTAAACCATCTCCAGTTTCCCGGGTGTGGTATATGAGGATCTTAAATTAGCCAAAATAAATAGGTACTAATTTGTAAAATAGGCAACAAAATAGGCATGAGGAAAAAGTACTTGTAATTTAATAAAACAATTACTATAAAAGGAATTTACAACAAGCTACTTTTCAATGTTTTTCAGTAATAATCTTGTTCTCCTGTCATACAGAATTTTTTTTTACCGAGAGAAAGATCTCTCAACATCAGATGAAGTGATTGGACAAAACTTTGATGAAACCACTTCATCTGGTTTTAGTTCAATTGTTTCGTCTACCTCACCACGTAGCTCCCTGGCTACTTTTACCATCGCTTTCCATCCTGGATTCTGCTGCAGGACCCTACCGAACGTTTTGCTGAGCAGGCAGACAAGAAATAGAAACCCATGAAAAGCGGAAACTACGTCAGATCCAACTGAGACCTCTACCCACTTTTAGATGTGACTTGTGTGGCTGCATATTTCATGTGAAGTTTGGCTTGATCAATCAACAGTGACATCTCCACAGAGCCGATAGACTTTAAGAAGAATTGCAAGAGAAAAACGTATTCTCAGAAATGAGTAGTGGCTGACAACGACAATTCTATACTTTTTTATTAATCATAAACTTAATTACTTGTATTATTGCTTACACCTTATTTGACTTCTCATTAAATGCAATTGATTAGCATGGTATTTTTAATTATTGTAGTAAAACTGAATGTGGTTCAATTTCACCACTACATCAACTATTTGCACAATATTAAAGAACTAAAGGAGTCATGAGAGTATCAAAGCAACAGCCACATGTTCTATAATATGTAGAAAAGTTGCTTTTCATGTGGATAAATTATAAGCAACTACCAGGTGATACTGTGACTGACAACGTAATCTGCTGACTTCATAATTAAATTGCCATGTACATCAATAGAAAACGGAAAGACTCGAGGCAAGCAGGGGATGGTTTGACAACTTTGAAAGCACAAGAGGCAACCATAGCACAGTGATGCACAGAGAGGCTGCGAGTTTGGATGTTAGGGCAGCTGAGGTTTTTGCTGTTGAGTTCCAGAAGCCCATGGTTTCCAAGGGTTACCTACTGCAGCAAGTTTTTAACTGTGATGAGATGGGATTCATTTTGGAAAAAGATGCTAAAGAATGCAATGCCCGGTCACACAGGCCCACGAAAGACCATCTCACCCTCCTGTTCTGTGTTAATGCAAGGCCCTACACATGTATCATTCCAAGAATCCATGATCTTTCAAGAAATGCAAGGTGCAGAAGAGCTAGTTAAATATTATGTGGAGGTCCAATGGCAAGCCTTTGGTCACTGGTATCTTGTTTACCTTATAGTTCTGCCATGAAGAATTCCCCTTTAGAAAAGAACTGGCCACTGAAGTCTTGCTGGTTATGGATGAATCCAGCCTGATGATAAGTCTTGCTGGTTATGGATGAATCCAGCCTGATGATGACTTACTGGGGAACTGAGGTATGTTAACACCACTCCAGCCTATGGATCAGTAGGTCATTAACCTATCAGTATGCGATGACTTTCACTACCTGGCTACCCTGTGCTGCGGGAGGAGTATAGCACCAAGCATGCTACGAGTGCAGGCTTTTAGTTAGTCGGGCGTAAATGACTAGTGGTTCAATGGATTTTACCAGAATGTTCAGTTTGTTATTAGTGCATAAACACACAAACAGCATAACTTACTGGAATTATCCAAAGTCAATGAAGTGGAAGAATCTTCTGAGCTTTCAAGTCGAACAAGAGATATGGCTGAACCAAATACAGAAGTAGCTAGTACCCGGATTTTTTGAGAAATAAGATCTCAGTACAGGTTTCTGTACTATGCTAATTAACAAACACAATGCAAAAACTACATACATTTCTTTTTTTTTTGCTAGTTGTTTTACGTCGCACCGACACAGATAGGTCTTACGGCGACGATGGGACAGGAAAGGAAGGATGCGGCCATGGCCTTAATTAAGGTACAGCCCCAGCATTTGCCTGGTGTGAAAACGGGAAACCACGGAAAACCATTTTCAGGGCTGCCGACAGTGGGGTTCGAACCTACTATCTCCCGAATACTGGATACTGGCCGCACTTAAGCGACTGCAGCTATCGAGCTCGGTCATACATTTCTTCCACAGTAACCAGTACACATTCATTTACCCTCGATCGGAACGGAAACAACATACCATGTGATCGCATGTGATGTTGAAAATAAATATCTGCCTATCTTTATGAACTCGGCAGTAGAAAACAACTGAAAATTTCCACACAGGACATAAGCAATTATTTGCAGCATTCTGAGACCCATAATTTGCCGTAAATATTTCCCTTTGCCCTCTATAATTATCCATGTCTTCTCACACAAACCCACCATCAATGTAACGATTACTACTTTCACTCTCAAATTCTATATCCTAGTTTTTGCTTAACGAAACTAAACTTTCCGTATCATCATTCGGTAAAACATAGTTAATTTCTGAATTTGCAGTCACAAGAAAACTTTTAGCTGCTATGATGTCAACAACAGAACTTGTTGGTTTTTCAGACGCGCAGAAGCACAAATCAGAAGCTGCTACGCGCGTGCAATGCACGTCACTCCACGACAGAGAGCGCCGGGGAGTCTGTGGCAGTGTATGGCACTCCACGTTGAGTGGTTAAGAGGTTTACACAAAAGCACTCTTTCAGCGAGGTGACCAAAGGAAAAACCTTATTATTTCCACACAGTGCACTGTCTTAACCCGCGAGGCCTCGCCGCGCGGTCTTTTCGACCGCACATTCATTTATTCACTTGTAATCTGCAATGAACTTACATCTCGTCTTGATCTTGCTTCTCTTATCCTCCACTGGAGAGTTGACAATGCTAGTGCAGTGACAGTTAATCTAAATTTTTTGTCCATTGTTACCGGGAGGAAGAAACTCTGACCTAGACAGAAGTTGCGGTCTTTTCCACCGCGCGCGAGGCATTGCGTTTGGCGTTGTTCTTTTGTTTGTGTTCCATACTGTGAGTCTTAATAGTTCTTTCTGCGTGTAGTGTTATGTTTTGTGTTAGAAAACATGGATCCGAAGGAAATAGAGAACATTGATCAACTTCTGCGAAGTGTAGAAAAAGAAGAATTAGTGAACCGAGCTCTTCAACGACAACAGCGTACTGCAAGGCGTTATTTGTTTGAAGATTATGATAGTGATTGTGAACCGTTTAATGACACTACAGCATCTGATGACGAGAATTATTCAGTGAATGAAAGTGAACATGATACGGAAAGTGAGGAGTCTGGCGAATCTGAAGATGATATAGACAATCCTTGCGAGGAGCCTGATCAAGTACCACGTTTGCTTGGTAAGGATAATAAAACAAAGTGGGATGCTCATGTAATGTGTAAAACAGGCTGTAAAAGAAAAACGGAATATAGTGAAACCTTCTCATTTACCAGGTGCATTTTACATTTCCAGAGTTCAATTTTTAAACATCGGTAGCCATAAGTTCTGACAGACGGATGTTCAAAGTAGTCAAATGAAATGAATATATCTTTATTTTGTGTCTTGTAGAATATTTTGTCAGCTGATTAGACATACATTTGTGTAATAAAGCTATGATATGACATTTCAGTGTATTATGTTCGAAAAAATAATGTGTGCATTATATAATGCCCCATGGATTCTGTGCGGTCGAAAAGACCGCGCGCGAGTTCTGGCGAACAAATATCAGTGCGAGTTCTCCTGGGTTAAGAGTACCAACAAAGTCAGCAAGAGAACCTTCAGTTCTGCTTGGAGATAAAAGTTGTCTAATTGTGTTCTTGGGCATGACTTTGATGTTTGCTGATGAACAGAAGCCACCAGTTGTGTTCATGGCGAAGACTACAGGACTGGATCGACTTGCGGAATAACATGGCCAATGGATATACATCGCGAGGAACAAGAAGGGGTTATAGAGGAAATCTCATCTGAGGAGGATAGAAAGACAGATAAATTAGATCAGGGGGATACCTAAAATGTGGGAAACAGTGCAAAATTTGGTAGAAAAACACCATGTGAACAAGGTCGTAGCAGTCCGAGCGATGAGTCTATTTAATGACAATGCAATGTCACGTTTCAGGGAAATCCTCAAAAGAAGGCATCAGACAGGTTCCTTGTTAAAAGTCGTATCTTCCAGAGAGCCCAATATTCTGTTAGTTATAGTGAAAGCTGTGCTACACAGTTAAATGGTAAAATGCAGGTTGAAAATAAAAACCCACAGCCTGTTTCCAGTCATTGACCGGGTCAGGAATGGAAGATGGGAATTGTGCCGGCTGCCGAGGCCTGTCGCACTCCTCTAGAGCAATGATTAATTACAGCGTATTTTATCTCAAGTTTTTTATGTATCACTTTTTTTTTTTTTGGTCTTTCATCTTTGTGTTATTTTAGCTGATGATGACCTCTAGGCTAGGTCAAAACATGTCCTATGTAGCTTTTCAGACAGACCATTTATCAAATGACATACTTGTATTGAACAGGTGGACTTTATGCAATTAAATTCTTTTAGAATTTTATCTTAAATACTGCAACTATGAAAAGAATCGTAAGGAATTTTGATCAAGAAACTGTTAAATATAGAATGTTTGGACAAGAAGTACTTGTGAAATGTAAGTTTATACTAATAAATAACTTTGTAATAAATACTTTACAGTGATATATTGGTTAATGTATCCTTGATCTCTTCTTACATTTAGTAAATAGCTGCAAGGTAAAGAAATCAAAGGGTTCCTTAAATCTGGCAACTCTACGAACAAGTTCACTCTGGTTATGGCTCTCTTCTGTGATACAACTGAAAACAGAAACCAATCCAAACCAATCATCTGAGTGAACAGATGATCACTCTGTGACTGCTACTTAATATATACATCACTCAAGGCAATCAACTCCATTCTAACCACAATCCATCATGACGGAGCTCTTGGGTGTCTACAAAACAGAGCGGTAAAATATTCATTTTTAAAATTTATCACACAAATTTTACTGTAACAATGAGATGAAGTCTACATTCTTAATTGAATAAATGAATACTGATGATATGTGTACAAATGCTTTTTAAAATTTTTAAATACAATTTGCTTTACGTTGCACCAACACACATGTGTATAAATGGAGACTGTTAAGGTACAGCAGAACCTCTCGTATCTCTTACTCACATGGTCAGTACAAAAAAGGTAGGGTAATTCAAGGAACAAATAAAAACATTCATTATAACAGTATTTTAATAATAATATATTTTATTGCAGCCAATGGCTAAAAGAAATTTACATTAATAACACATCTGTCATCTCTAGGGTGTAAGGGGTAGGTAGTCCTACTCAAATGTCAACCTCACCTGCAAGTGGTGCACCCTGCTTTCGACTGATAAGGCTGTGGCGACCGAGCGACTCCCGGGATAAGGAGCCCCCCTCTGCTATGCCAACAGCTCCCTATGAAGGCGGATGAGCTGGCAGGGGCTGGGGCACTCTCTTGCCCTTGAGGTGGGAAACCACCTCTAAAGGCGGAAGAACCATATATGGTCAATGGCATAGAAAGTCCTCAACGGCGAACCAGGCGTAGGGACAATTAAAGCTTGCCTGGCAGCTGGGAAGGCGAACAAAGGCTGCAGCAATCTTGGAGCCGCCAGTCGTCGTAACTTTTATGTCATTGGGGACTGGTTCCGAGTCTGTCAAGAAATGTGTGATTGTTGATGTGCAACAGCATTCCCATACTAAAAGATGTCACGCACAGGCGTTTTCTGAAGAACTCAGCACATACACTACAAGTCCTGCGGTGATTGGAGAGTTGTGCCAGGAGCAGGAATGTGTAGTCTGGGAGCTCCTAGTGACAAACCAGCACGTAGGCGATGAATGTGTGATTTGATCAAAAATTAGATGTGATTGCTGTTTTGCTTGAGGAGAGGCTGTAAAGCAACTCATGTGCTGCATTCGTGACTGAGCAGGCCTAGTCAGGAACCACTCTGCTCACCCTGAATCGGGAGGGGGCTATAAAAGGTGCCCTAAACATAGTCGGCCACAACACAACCCGACTGGGAAACTGCACCCAGAGGGTACACCATAAGCGGTCAAAAGAAAATAAAGATGAATTTTGCAACCTGGAACATCCGTACTCTAATGAATAATGATAAAGCTAATCGGCCAGAAAGGAGAACAGCTATCTTGGCTTGTGAACTAAAAAGATTTAACATCGATATTGCAGCACTGAGTGAAACTAGAAGGCCTGACGAAGGACAAATTAAAGAACAAGGAGGCGGATACACTTTCTTCTCACCTTGATGAACTTCCTTCTGGCTAAAATGAAAGACTCATGAGCATACGCCTCAAGCTCACCAACAATCAATGAGTTACAGTAATTAGTGCGTATGCCCCGACCCTCACTTGTGAAGAAGATGAAAAAGAAGCATTCTATTGCCATTTTGACATACTTTTAACAAGAATACCCCAAGCTGACAAAATCATTCTCTTGGGCGACTTCAATGCCCGAGTTGGTAGAGACTCAACGCTATGGGCCAAAGTAATTGGAAAAGAGGGAGCAGGGAATTGCAACTCTAATGTAACCCTTCTGCTCACGAAGTGCTCAGAGCACAATCTAGTTATCACTAATACCCTCTTCAGACAGAAGGATAAATTTAAAACATCATGGCAACATCCACGGTCAAAACACTGGCATCTAATTGATTACATAATTGTACGCACCCAAGACCAATGCGATGTGTTAATCACAAAGGCTCTAACAAGTGCTGACGACTGCTGGACGGACCACCAACTTATACGGTCTAAGATGACCCTTCATATCCACGTGCAGCGAAGGAAACAGAGAAAACTTACGAGACCTAAAATGAACACAGACCGTCTCAAGGATAATAGCAGTAAAGCAAAATTTCAACAACTCCTAAGTGATAAACTGCTGGATGAATATCCTGAAAGCACTGAAGAACACTGGGTAACACTGAAGACTGCAATACTATCAGCTGGTGAAGAATCGGTAGGACACCTTAGGGTCAAACACCAAGACTGGTTTGATGAAAATGACCAAGAAATTCAGAAAAAGAGAGCAGCACACCAAGTTTGGCAGATCAATCCTAGTTCACTCTCTAAGAAACAAGAATATCAAGAAGCAGATGTTCAGAGGAAAAGCCATGTTCTGAAAAACAGTTGGTGGACGATGAAGTCTCAAGAAATGCAACATCTAGCAGAAACTAACAACACTAGAGCTATTTTCAGCATGATAAAAACCGTATATGGCCCAACAGCTCAACGACTAAACCCTCTTAAATCTAGGGATGTCTCTACTCTTCTAAAAAACAGCAATTCCATTAATGCACGATGAAAAGAACATTTCCATGAACTACTAAACAAGGATCCAGAGATCAACATAGTAGAAATCTTCAAAATTTCACAAAACCTACAAAATCTCATCTTGGCGAAGTTCCTTCCTTAAAAGAAGTTGAAAATGCTATTAAACAGCTCAAAAACAATAAAGCTGCTGGATCAGATGGAATTCCTGCTGAACATATACTAATGCTCATAGTCAAAATATGGAACACTGAAACAATACCTCCTGATCTCAGAGATGCTCTGATAGTTACAATCTTCAAAAAAGAGACAGAACTGACTGTGGTAACTACCGTGGAATTACCCTTCTGTCTATTGCTGGGAAAATACTTGTTCGAATTCTATCCAACCGCCTGATACCTCTCGCTGAAGACTGCTTACCTGAAACTCAGTGTGGATTTCGACCCAATCGCAGCACAACAGATATGATTTTCTGTGCTAGACAAATGCAGGAGAAATGCAAAGAACAACATCTCCCTCTGTATCTGGCATTCATAGATCTTGCCAAAGCCTTTGATTCAGTTAAAAGA
This sequence comes from Anabrus simplex, assembly GCF_040414725.1. Taxonomy (NCBI): domain Eukaryota; kingdom Metazoa; phylum Arthropoda; class Insecta; order Orthoptera; family Tettigoniidae; genus Anabrus; species Anabrus simplex. The sequence goes on along the minus strand of NC_090265.1, from coordinate 1,724,627,447 downwards.
GATGCACTGTGGAAGATCCTAGCAAGAATAGGCTGTCCTCAGAAGTACATAAATTACTGCATTATAATATAATGGGCATGGTTCTTGTCAACAATAACCTTGGAGAAAATTTTGAAATCACAGCAGGTGTGAAGCAAGGTTGTGTGATAGCTCTCACTCTGTTCTCAATATTTGTTGGGACTATACTTCATCTTGTTGATGGGAAACTACCAAAAGGCATAGAAATTGAATGCAGGACTGATGGAGGTTTATTCAATCTCAGTAGACTATGAGCCAAGACCAAAACTTCCACTACATCCATCATATGCTGATGACAATGTGTTCTTGCAAACTCTGAAGAAGATTTACAAGCAATCTTAAACACATTTGATGAAGGTTAAACAAGTATTGGCCTAAGCCTTAACATCCAAAAGATGCAGATCCTTTACCAGCCTGCACCTAACTCCACCTCCATACGTCCTACAATCACAGTCCAAGGCAACGTTCTGAAGAACATAGTATATTTCCCATACCTTGGCAGCCATCTCCCAGCAAATGCAAATCTTGATGATGAGATTCAACACCATCTCAAATGAGCCAGTATGGCTTTTGGTTGTCTTCGGGTAAGGGCCTTTGATAATCATAATATCAGCACTCAGACCAAGCTTTATGTGTACAAAGCTACTGTTATACCATCTCTTACATATGGGTGCAAAACGTGGACTACCTACAGAAGGCACATACGATGCCTGGAAAAATACCATCAACGTTGCCTGAGAAGTATCCTGAGGGTGAAATGGCAAGATCGATGCACTAATATCAGTGTTCTGGAAGAAGCTAACTCCACTAGCATTGAGGCCATGATTATCAAGCACAAACTTCGCTGGTCAAGCCACATCGTTCGCATGCCTGAATTCCATCTCCCAAAACAAATTATCTACTCCCAGATAAAGGATGGTCATAGAAAACATGGAAGACCACAAAAGTGTTACAAAGATGCACTAAAAACCAACATGAAAAAGTGTCAAATCAAAACTAACAACTGGGAAGCTACTGCACGTAACCGCACAGTCTAGAGTCGTAATGTCTGGGAAGGAACTCAGTGCTTTGAGCAAGAAAGGCAGAGAACAGAAATTGACAAGTGCAATGCAAGAAAACAATGTAAGCTCATGAAGAAAAACGAAACTACACAAGCAGTACCTAACAGAACAAATGTATGTAAAAAATGATGAAAAATCTGCGTTCTAGGATTGGCCTCTACAGTCACTTAAGATCTCACAAAAACTAAGTTCTTCAGGAAGACAATAATACTCGTCTATGAAGGACAGACCATCAGTCATCTCTGCAAAAGGCTGTTAGTGTTTCGTGCCGACAAATACAAATCATAGCATGATAACGTTCACAGCTCTTACCACAACATTCACATACACAGTCCCTGTCTGGTTGATGGAATTTTTTAGTTTTACACAACTTATAATGAAACCCATGTATTGCAAAAATGTATAACCAAGTGTCTGAGCTCATATCCCCCTCCTTGCCAGTCTTTGTAAATCATTACGTCCATCGAGTAACATTCGCTCCATATTTCTCTCTTCTTTGCTCTTAATTTCTCTATGAACTGCAGATATGTTGGTGTAGTTGGTAGTGGTAGGTGATAACGGAGATCCTCTATGTAGAATGGTTCACGGGTTAACTTATACACAAGCCTCGAAGGCGTATACTTCCAGTCACATAGTACTTTTTTTCCATAAAAATAGCTTTCACTTTTTCTAGTTGCTCGAACTGCTTCATTTTTAGATGTGACCATACAATTTCTAAACCGTAGGTGATCACGGGTGAGACTTTGAGGTCAAATAGTTTCAGGGCTGTTTTGATAGACAACTTATTCAAATTCTGTATGTCGTTGATGGCTCTGATTGCTGCATTTGTCCTGTTGTTGATGTGGGTAGAGAAAACATTACCTCTAGTTTGTATTGTGACTCCCAAATACTTGAAGTTCGAAACATTCTTTAGAGGCCCCCCTGTATATGAAACTCTGATGCTTTACCTCCTTTCCTAAATGTCATCGATACTGTCTTTTCCTCATTTAATTGAAGTTTATTCTCTTCTGTCCACTTCACCAATGCGTCAAGTGTCTCTTGCAGTTTCTCACTGGACCTCGAGGCAATCACAATATCGTCTGCATACATACAAGGGTCGAGTCATAAGTCATGGCAACTATTTTTTTTTTCTCGCGCACAGGAGACAACATGAAAAATCTAAGATAGCATTTAGAAATATAGGGCATGTACTTCTGCATAGTGCCTGAAGACAAATTCTGACTTCAGGATTTCTCGTATGAAAGTGACAGAACACAGGCCATTGGTAAACATTGTTTTATTATGGTATAGACAGCAAATACACAAGACTACATGCAAAAGACAGGTCTCCACTGGTTACAGACCTTCAAAATAATTACCCAAGGTTTCCACTGTGTGTTGCCAGCGATGGAGCAGGCACTGAATACCATTCGCTGCATGTGTATCGGTAACGCGTGACACCTCTCTCCGAAATGCTGTTACAATGTCCTCTTTGTTAGCAAACAATTGTCCACGTAATGGCTTTGGGGATCCACTTTGGGGATTAGATCATAGTCACATGGACAAAGATCAGGCGAATAAGCTGGGTGTGGAAGAACCTCCCATCCCCACTGTTGTAAGTGACGCTGAACGAAGGCTGCTGTGTGAGCTGTCGTGTTATTGTGTAGGTTTATGGATCTGGATATTTGGTTCGCACTGCACGGCGCAATTGGTACAACAAAAAGGAATTGTAATAAACTGCATTGATAGTGTGCCCCTCACGCACTGGATGACACACAAGAACACCTTGAACATCGTATGCCAGGATTACCATAACCTTATTGGGTGACTGATTTTGTCGAACCTTGTGTCTCCGTGGTGACCCCGGACGATGCCATTCACTTGACTGTCTCTTCAGTTCAGGTTCATAAGCACGTGTCCATGTTTCATCAACTGCAATAATGCGATTCAACATGGATTGCCCTTCTTGCTGAAACCTCTCCAGAGTGATGCGACATGTTTAGTAACGAGTCCACTTCTGTACCTCAGTTAAGTGACGTGGCACCCACTTTGCACAAGTTTACACATCTGTAGGTCCTTGTGTAAAATGTGCCGTATTGTTGCCGCTGGTATTGCTGTATGTTCTTGCAATTCCGAGGCCGGCGCCTGTCCTCATGTAAACACTGATCGATTACCATTATCCGTACATCTTTGTCCATGGACACCGGACGGCCTGGGCGAGGCAAATCGGCAGTTGATACTCTACCCCGTTTGAACGTCTCCACCCACCTCGCCACTGTTCTATAGGGCATGGCATGCACACCTGATGTTTCCCGCAGCTCTGCATGGCATTGGCGTGCATTTCTGCTGCGGAGAACTGCTATTTTAATATACGATTGTTGCTCCTGCTTGTTGACTTCCATTTTGTGACGCTCTCACACACTGAACTTGAGGGCATGCTTAGGCCCACACTTTAAATGTTATGTGATATATACTCACATCAATAAACATTCATGGTACTGAAAAGGTGGACCTTTAACATTTTACTGCTATGACTCAACCTACGTATATATGCTTGTTTTTTCAGAGATTATTTCTATAATATCAGCCGTAGCAATTATAAATAGTAATAGGCTTAGTGAATCCCCTTGTAGTGCACCTGTGGTTTGTTGAATTGGGTTGGACTTCGTGATTCCGTCACTAATTTCTATGCAGTTTGAGACCAGTACGTTCTGAATTAGTCGTTTAAGACTTACTGTATATTCCTTCTCATTAATCTGTCTAGTTTCTCCATTATAATTTTTCGGTTAATAAGAGTTAAAAGCTTTCGAGAAGTCAATGAAGATGGTATATAGCTTGCCTCCTGCTGTAGTAGTACCTTCTTCAATATTATCCAGTAGACACTTGATGGCCTGTATCATGTTTCTCCCTCTTCTAAAACCAAATTGTTCCTCTGGTAATTTGGGATCCACTTCGCTAGTCAGACGTTGACATAAAAGTTTTGTTAGGATCTCTAGCAGCGTGCATTCAAGGGTGACGCCTCAAAACCACATAACAAAAGATAAAACCAAACCCACTGCATTTTCCACATTTACTTTCTCTCAAACGCTTATAAAATCACCAACATTCTTAAAAAACACAACATGAAAATATCTTTTAGAACCAATAACAGAAATCTTGATTTATTACACAACTCTAATTCAATTAATAAATCTAATGTTTTTTCTAAATCTGGAGTATACAGATTCCAATGCAATAACTGTAGCTCTTCATTCATTGGACAGACAGGACGTAATTTTAATATCAGATACTCTGAACACATCAACTCCATAAAATACAACAGATTCTCCACAATAGGACAACATGTACAAGACTCTAATCAGAATTTTACCAGTATTGATAAAGACACAAAAAATATTTAAAATTATTAACAAAGGCCCCCTTCTAAACACTACTGAAAATTGTTTTATTCACCTTGACCACTACTTCAACCCCAATTTCCATTTAAATGACATTTCTGAAAAACCTAATAATTTATTCGATTTCCTTATCCGCTTTTTTAAAAATGCTAAATTTATAAACCCAAATTCAATATTCAGGCCTTATATAGTTCCCACTGACATTTTCTACTTCCTGTAACCCATCCGCCTGATCCACTTTAAACTACTACACCTCCTCATTTATTTCCCTATTTTTCCTATATATTAATCACTGTTTTTCTACTTCAACGTTTCCTTTCCTTTTTACCTTCCTTCTTTTTTCCCTTTCCTAATTGAACTATATTTTCTAACATCTCTAATAATTTAGACCACTCTAACTTTCAAATTTATACATTATGCTATTCTAAGATTGACCTCTACTCTTATCTTCAAGATATAACACGCTGTCATTAAGCTCCTCAACTGTTCCAATTTTGTGCTTTTTAATATTTTTTTTTTGTCTACGTCATATGTTTCAATAACTTCAAGAATCTAACATACGAGTTTCTTTAACTTGGATATATTTCTTTCGACAAATAATATACAATTATATTGTACTATTTCACTCATATCAGCATTTAAAGGCTTGATTCTTGAACTTTTTAAATTATTTCATCGGGTTTCCACAGACCTTTGGAAGCACAGTGCCGACTGGCACATATATCTTGCTACTCTTCAAGAACTTCCTCCGTAATACATTTACGTATTTCATCTACGACTTCTTCATGATTTTTGGAACTATCGGCACGCAGTGCTGGTCCCTAAAATTATACAGTGCCTCATGAACTGCAACTGAAAAATACGTATTTGATCCTAGACTTCTTCATAACATTGAAATTTCAACACACAGTGCTCACTAAAGTGTTATAGCACTTCGTAAACAGCATCTGACGGAATTATTTAAACTTCACATTTTGTTTACCTGTGCATTGTCTTTTATACTTATTTGTGATCGGCTGATGATGGCCAAGAATAATGGTCGAAATCGGTACCAATTATAATTATTATTATTATTTTTTGCTAGTTGCTTTACGTCGCACTGGCACAGATAGGTCTTATGGCGACGATGGAACAGCAAAGGGCTAGGAGTGGGAAGGAAGCGGCCGTGGCCTTAATTAAGGTACAGCCCCAGCATTTGCCTGGTGTGAAAATGGGAAACCACGGAAAACCATTTTCAGGGCTGCCGATAGTGGGGTTCGAACCTACTATCTCCCGAATACTGGATACTGGCCGCACTTAAGCGACTGCAGCTATCGAGCTCGGTCAATTATAATTAAGTAGGAATGTAAAACTTCCATTTCTTATTTTAATAGTATTGAAATTTGAACCATCATATATCTTCTTTCAACTTAATAGTGGCCTCTATAAGCGTTTGGATCTTCAGTACTTCCCTTTCCTTTATATATCATGTTGACTGTTGACTTTCTCCAGTTGTTTGGAATCATTCCTTGCTTAAGGCATTGGTTCAAGACATATGTTATTGCTTCTTTTAATACCAGGAAAGCAATTTTAATGTGTTCATTGTAGATATTATCAGGACAGCAAGCTTTACTATTCTTGGAGCTGTTTATAGCATCCTCTACTTCCTTGAATGTAAACAGTTCTGTGTCTAGGTCTTCTTCTCCTGTGGGTGTATGAACTGGAATACTGCATGGGCGTGTGTCTATTTTACTTAATGCATAGCCCAAATGATTCTCCCAAACCTCAATAGGAATATTTAGCGGATATTTTGGGCGCCTTGGGTTAAGAGCTTTATACAGGCATTGCTCTGCTTTTTCTATCAACCTTTGTTCTTCCTGTTCCTGAAATAACCTTTTCTCCTGCTTTATGTCTTATAGGTCCGCCTCTTGTTGGTGTAATCTTGTAGTAGATTGGTGCTTGGGGCTTTAAGGGCTGCGTGCAGCGCTTTCAGTGCAGTCTTTCTTGCCAAGTAGCAATTTCCCTTAAACCAAGGCTTTGCTTTTCTTTTAAATGGAGGCTCTGAAATTCCTGCACCTTGTAATGAATCTTCTAGCTTGTTGGCCGCTTCCTCCAGGTTGCCTTCCACAACCATCTTCACAATTGCCTGGTTGTCTGTCCCACCTACATCGTGTTGCAGAAATTTTCTCGATATCCTATGAGTTTCAAGCTCCTTCTGGTCATAATCACCTTTAATCAGAAGCATGCTTTCTACCATGTGATGTTTCCTTAATGGGTTTAGGATAATTTTCTGTCCCATTGGTTTTAGTTTACCACCCAGGTTTGTAAAGATCAGGTCTATGGTGTTTATATATAATTTTCCTTCGCTTCTATTAACCATGGATAATCCTTCCTCTTCCAAGTGACTTCTCTTGATTTTTGCGAAGGAACATCCACTCTGCAGTTGAAGTCACTTGCAAGGAGAACGCCATCATTTCTGTTTGCTGAGTTCAAGGCTATGACTATTTCATCTATAATTTGGAGAGAGATGAAGTCCGGTTGGAAGTATGCACAAATGAAAACACACAGTTTAGTTTTTATTACTAAGACATTACTTGTTTGATGCATAACTTTAAGGGGCATGAATTTCAATGTGAGGAGGCACGTGATTCCTCCTTTTGGTCTTCCTGTCAGTCCTTGTTCTGCTAGTACGTTAACTGAATAGTGCTTGCTTGCTACCCACTCTGAGGTCAGGAAGGTTTCTAACATTATCACTGCATCATAGCGATCAAAAATATCCTCTGGTCCTAAGTTGACTACATTTAACAGGCCTTCAACGTTCCATAGCAATAGCTTCACTTCTGAGTCTTTCATTTGCCATGAAGTTTTACTCTCTATTTGAGCTGAAACGAAAGGGCCGAAAAATTACATCCATTGGCCAGAAAGCTGGCTTGTACACTTCATCTTTGCTTTCTAGAGGAATTCCGACTTTGAAAGCTTTATTTTCTAGTTTGGTTCTGAGTTGTTCACATTTTACTCCGTCTTTGAATCCCTTGTCCACCAAGTAGTCAATTACATCATTTGGAGTTATATCCTGGTGTACTCGGTCTATATAAATTCAAGCCATCCTGTTAGCAGCCCTTAGTTTTAACTTGCCTTCGGATGTTGTTGCTGTCTCTCGTTGCGTTCTCTGTTTCATTTGAATCTGGTATTTGCAATTTTTTCAGATTCCCTCCCATCGTTCCTCCACGGGTAGTGTTGCTCTCCTTTCGCATTATAAATTCTTGTGGACCTGCATCTGCATAGCCGTCCGTACTTTTCCTTTCCCATCTACTGATGACTCCCTTCTGATCTGCGTTAGTGTTCTGTCTGGGTGTTGGGCTAAGTTGTCTCGTTATCTGAGAGACAATCCTATTTCTGCCTTTGCTTACATCATGTTTAAAACTACTATTATCTTCACCAAACATCTGATTAACTTCATCCATCATCTGCACTCCATCTTGATTTGCACTTTTCCATGTCTTATCATGATCGCTTTTCCCTTTCTTTTAATTTTTAATAATCTTAATAGCTATAGCGGATGTGTTTATAATTATCTGGTCAGCTGGAGAGGCCTCATTTGATCGTTTTGCATTATTCACGTTGTTTCTGCAATCTTGCTGGAGGTGCACTGCTTCGTCCTCTGGCCTGGTCTCCTTTCACTTATGTTTTTCCTATATCTACATCTACATCTTTTCTGCAGTTTCTTGGGGGGTTGATCTCTACGAATATCAATTTCATATATTGTTTCATATCTTCCATATCTTTCATCATTCTGATCAGAGTGCTCTTGTAATTTCCCAAGCTTTTCATCTTTGCTTTACATTCATCATATAGCCATGTCAGTTTGCAGTTGGTTCATTTTAAAGTGTCAAATTCCTCCTGCGTTAAACCAGCACATTTCTTACGATGCCATGTTTTGCATCCATCGCATTCCACTGAATAACCATCACTATCAAAATTGTTCTTGCAGGTTCTGCAAACACTCTTTAGCTCACTCTGTGTAGCTATTTCTGGCATGTTGAAAACTATGTAAGTGACAGTGACTACGATGCAGTCTGTTTACTCTTTGTATATCATGCAGTTATTAAACCCCTTCTCCTACAACACAAAAATTCATCGGATTCCAGTTCAAAAGGACTATCCTACCTTGATTTAATAAGATGTCTCAATATTAGGCATCCAATAAGCAATAAACTCCGTACCACTTTGTCTATGGTGTTTATATATGATTTTTAGCCAAATTTTCAACATTTTGAAGATATTACTGTGTTTGGACATCAATGTCTTTAAAATTAATGGATATTCCAATTTTAGTATAGTCATTCATATTGTTAAATGATCAATGTGTTCACAAATTCCTATGTTTATGTATTTTACTACTTAATTTTAGAATTATAATTAAGCACAAATTTATCAAAGGAAATTAACAATGACAGGTCTTAACCTTGAGATGATTACATAGGCTGAAGATGGTTGAAATCAAGCGAAACATGTCCCTATAAAATAGTGTTGTAGCATTATGAATTTCTAACAACATAAAATCAATTGTATTGAAAAGGTGGAATGAAAAATCACAATACTGTAAGCACATTATAGCAAATTTCAATACAGGTCTAAACATGAGATTAGTTACATGTAATGTGATAGCTAACCAGGCAAAAACTAAGACAAATAATTATATTAACCTCAAGGTTAAAGTCAGTAAGATTGCTAAAGATATATGGTTTTTGACAGAATGTTTAAAGTGCAGTATAATACCTAAGTTTTTAAGGTCTAGCCAAAGAAAGAACATATCAAGTTCAAAATCTCTTGACACCCAAAACAGAGTAAACAAAATATGGCTAAAAAATGAAATAAAGTTGTTATATAGAAAGAAATCGTTATGGTACTAAACTTGCAACTTTACAAGGTACACTTAAGTACGCCCCAATCTACATCCCCATTAGAATGGAGTTCAATTCAACAGTATACCACCGGGCGAGATGGCCGTGCGTGTAGAGGCGCGCGGCTGTGAGCTTGCATCCAGGAGATAGTAGGTTCGTATCCCACTATCGGCAGCCCTGAAGATGGTTTTCCGTGGTTTCCCATTTTCACACCAGGCAAATGCTGGGGCTGTACCTTAATTAAGGCCACGGCCGCTTCCTTCCAACTCCTAGGCCTTTCCTATCCCATCGTCGCCATAAGACCTATCTGTGTCGGTGCGACGTAAAGCCCCTAGCAAAAAAAAAAAAAAAACAAAAAAAAACCAAAAAAACAAAAAAAAACAATAAAACAGTATACCAACAAAAAACTTTCCAACATCTTAGACAGAAAGCAAAAAACTCTGAAAAACAAATTAGAACACCTAAAAGAAGCTAAAAAAAAAGTCAACAACACAAATAAATAGAGAAAAAGATCCAATTTCTTTAATGAAAAAACATCCCCGCGACAATCAATTTATCAGACACCAACTTTTCTGACAGTGAAATGAACATACTTAATAAAGGAGCTAAATTCAATTGGTCCAATCCACAAAAAACGGAAGATTTAACAACCACAATAGCAGAATCAGAAGTAAATATAGGGAAATTGCCGGCAGAAATACAAAACGATATTAAATTCGAAGTAAAAAAGAAACTCCCAAGTTTAGTAAAAGAAATGAAAACCAACTCCAACCAGACCCTCCGAAAACAAATAAGGGAATTAAAAACAAAAATAAGGGATAACAACGTTATTGTAACCAAGGCAGATAAAGGCAAAACAATAGTCCTAGTAAAAAAAAACTGACTACATTAAAAAAACCAAAGAGTTCTTTTCTAATGAATCTTACACTATAGTGAATAAAGACCTGGTCGCTAGAATTCAACGAAATGTATAAACAATCCTTAAAAATTCAACTTCTTTATTTAATGAGCAAGAACAACAAAAAATGATTAACATGAACCCGACAATACTTAAGGCAAAGGTACTACCCAAGATACACAAAAACAACACACCCATTCGACCAATTACAAACAGCAGGAATAGCCCAACATATAAAATGTCAAAATTTATACATCAGTTTCTTAAAAAACATTATAAGTTCTATAATACTTCCTCAATTAAAAATTCAATTGAATTCTGCAAAAAAACTAAAGAATTTCAACTTACAACCCCGCCATAGGATGAGCTTGTTTGACATTACTAATATGTATTCAAACATCCATATTAATGAAACAGTGGAAATTATTAATTCAAACCTCTCCAAACATAGCAACCTAAGTAAGCTCGAAACAGATGAATTCATTAAACTACTTAAATTCATATTAAATAATAACTATATCACTTTTAACAACAAAATTTACCACCAGTTCAGTTTAGCTATGGGTGACCCCAGCTCAGGGATATTAGCAGATATTTATATGGACAGCATGGAACATAGAACAATTAAACCTAATATGGAAGGACTCCTGCCTTTGGCTAAGATTTGTAGATGACACGTTCGTAATAATAGATAACCGGGAAAATAACAGCGGAAAAAACTTAGATTTTTTAAATAATATTGACAGATACATAAAATTTACTAAAGAAGACAAAAAAGACAATTCATTGAATTTCCTGGACGTTACCGTAACACGCTTAAATTCTAAATTTGATTTTCAAATATTCAGAAAGCCGACACACACTTCAATAACAATAAGAAATGATTCACTCCACCCAAAATCCCACAAACAAGCAACCTTTTTTAGTATGGTCTACAGAGCTCACAAAATACCCTTATCACCCGCGAATTTAATGAAGGAACTAAATTTTATAAAAGAACTAGCACTAGTCAATGGATACAAAATAGAGATGGTAAATCGAATCATCAATAAAGTAAAACTCAAATTAGCCACAAATCTCGCACAGGAAAAGACTAAAAAAATCAAAATATGCAACTTTTACTTACACCAGTCCAACAATTCATCAAATAGCAAACCCACTGAAAAAACGGGATATACAAAAGCCTTCAAAACACACTCAACATTAAAAACTTCATATCTGGTCCGTATTGAAAGGAGATAACATACAATAGGAAAGTTGATTGATCCACCTGTTTTAATACATAATATGTTGAAAAAAGGTGGATCAAATCAATCAAGGAAATTTGATTGATCCACCTTTCTTCAGTACATAATATGTTGAAATAAAGGTGGATCAATCAAATTTCCTTCTACTGTATGTTCAAAACGCACAACATCAATAAAAATTTAGGCTTTAATCATATCATAGTAAACTCTAACAATAACAAATATCAAGGTTCTGGAATATACAGACTATCATGCATACAGTGTAATTTTTCATGTGTTCGCCAAACTGGCCACAGCTTTCTTATCAGATACATGAAACACTTTAACGCTTTAAAGCATAATAAATATTCCGCAATGAGTAACCATATGAAAGAAACCGGCCATCAATACACCACAATAGACAAAGACCTCACAATAATAAACAGGATTGTAAAAGGGAAGCTAATGACGGAGTTTGAAAATATATATATTTATTGGAGCAATATTTTAATAAGGAAAAAAAACCTGAATGATGCGGTCGATATAAAAAGTCCATTAATAGAGCAATTGCCAATATTACTACAAATTTTCAAATCAGATAATAGTAGATTCTTTAAGACATTTAATCTGAAAAACTACCACCACAAAAATAGACACAATTACTACTTTGATAACGCATAAAGATTCCCCTCCACACAACACGCCAAGGTCCAACGCCCCGCCTACTGTTTCCTCCTCTACCCCCACCTCGACAACAAATAAAGACTCCTCACCACATGATACGCCAATGTCTAACGCCCCGCCTAATATTTCTTCCCCTAAGTCCCCTACCCGCCCTTCACAACAGCTTTTCCATATGTATAACACAAGGAGTAGAACCACGACAGATAACAGTCACCGTAATGTAACAAATACCATGAGGTTTTGTAGTAGCAGTCAAAGGGGTAAGTGAAACATACCCTTAGATCACTGTAAAAGCACAACACACAACATTATTCACGTTCATTTTCCTTTGTTACAGATGTACCATCATTCAAATATTGCAAAATAAGAAACAAATCAACACCTTAAGATTTTGGATTGACGTACCTTTCGACTAAACTCTCATAATAACAAACTACTCATCATCATCATCATCCTAAACCATCTCCAGTTTCCCGGGTGTGGTATATGAGCCTCCTCCCTCTCATCCTGTCCTTGTACCATTCTTCCTCCACCAACTTGTCCCAATCATGACCTCTCAGCAGTACATCGCTCTTAACTAAATCTATCCATTTCCTTCGTGGCCTTCCCACGGGTCGCCTTCCTTCTACCTTTCTGTCAAATTCCTTCCTTGCAGTTCTGTTTACTGGCATCCTCTTCATGTGACCAAACCACTTCAGTCTTGATATCTGAATCTTATTGAGGAGAGAATCATCTATTCCTACTTCTTCTCTAATTTTCTCATTCCTAATCTTGTCTTTCCTGGTTTTCTGGATCATAGTGCATAGGAATTTCATTTCAGCTGCCTGAAGTTTGGAATTATCTCTATTGGTCAGTGTTGTGGTTTTGAGACTGTATGTAAGAATTGGTGTATAATAGGACTTGTACAATGTCATTTTTGTTTCCATGGGTATTTGCTCATCCCACAGCAGGTGTCTTACCTGTTGGTAAAACTGTGTTGCCTTATTGATTCGACTGTTCACCTCACGTTTTGCTAAGTTGTCATTTGATATAACGCTACCCAAGTATTTGAAAACTGGAACGCTGTCCAGTTGAGCTTCTTTTAACATGACTATTGGTTCTGTTCCTTCCCCATACACTTTCATCACCACCATCTTGGTCTTGCTGATGTTTAAACCATATTTCTTAAACTCCTCATTCCAGCTTAGTATTCTCTCTCCCAATTCCTCTTCTGAGTCACTCTAGATCACAACATCATCTGCAAATGTGAAGGCTTTGATATCTCCATGTTCTTTCCTTTTAATAGATTTCATTACTACATCCATTACAATAATAAATAGAAGTGGTGACAATGAGCTGACCTGATGCACTCCTCTCTTTGTTTCAAACCAGTCCGACAAACCACATCCTACTTGAATACAGCTTCTGTTCCCACTATAAAACATTTTCACTTTGTCTATGAGGCTGTCTCGCACTTGAAGTTCTTTCATGCATTGGCAAATTCTTTCCCTTGGTACACTATCGTATGCTTTCTCAATGTCCAAAAATATTAGAAATAAAGGCTTGTTCTTCTCCCAGTATTTTTCCATTAGCATCCTAATTGCAAATATAAGGTCTGTAGTTGACCTTCCTGGTCTGAAACCATACTGCTCTTCTTCCAAAATTGGTTCAACAATATCTCTGATTCTGGTCTCTATTATTTTTTCCAATATTTTCAGGACATGAGACAGTAGTGTGATACCACGGTAATTAGTACATTTTCGTCGGCTTCCTTTCTTGAACAGAGGTACAATGATGCCCATCTTCCAGTCCTCAGGAATAGTATTTTCCTCCCATATCTTGTTGAGCAGTCTGTAGAGCCATTGAATTCCTGGAATTCCCGCTGCTTTCAGCATATCTGCACTTAGTTCATCTATGCCCACTGCCTTTCCTTTCTTCATGCTCTTGAGCGCATTTACAACCTCAAGCCATGTAATTGGTGGTTCAGTTGTGGTTCCTCGACTTGGCTCTCCTCTATCCGTTGTTATGTTTTCTGTATCTCCATTCAGCAGCTTTTCGAAATAGATCTAGAGTTCTTGTTTAATTTCTCCCTCTTCTTGTGCCAGAGTTCCATCAACACGTTCTATTGCTTTTATGGTCTCTTGATCCCTTTGCTTGTTTTTCACTACTCTGTATAGCAATTTCATATTTCCTCTACTGTTCTCTTCCAGTTTGTCTGAAAACTCATTCCATTTCTTCTCTTTTTCTTCCCTTACAATGTTCTTTACAGCAAGTTTCTTGTTCCTGTATACTGCTTGAAGTCTTTTTATTTCTTGTTCATTTCGTTCTTGTCCCTGTTTTTGTTTTTCCTTGTTCAGTGCCTTCTTTATTTGGTTTCTTTCTTTCACCGCTGTTTTCACTCTATCATTTCACCATGGTGTCTCCTTTTTTCTTCTGATAGTGTAACTCCACATAGGTTTTTGGCTTCTCCCACAAAGGTGTCTTTGAAGGCCTTCCATTCTTCATTAATGCTGGTTACTTCACACTTCGGCAAACTCTGTTGAATCCTTAGTTTGTATTCTTCCTTTATTTGGACTTCTTGCAACTTCCAAGTTTTTTTTTTTGCTAGGGGCTTTACGTCGCACCGACACAGATAGGTCTTATGGCGACGATGGGATAGGAAAGGCCTAGGAGTTGGAAGGAAGCGGCCGTGGCCTTAATTAAGGTACAGCCCCAGCATTTGCCTGGTGTGAAAATGGGAAACCACGGAAAACCATCTTCAGGGCTGCCGATAGTGGGATTCGAACCTACTATCTCCCGGATGCAAGCTCACAGCCGCGCGCCTCTACGCGCACGGCCAACTCGCCCGGTGCTTCCAAGTTTTAACCCTTGTTTTTTTTCATAATAAGTTTCTGCGTTTCATTTGTCTTATGTTTGAAGTCTACTACCAACAATCTGTGGTCACTGTCCATGCTTTCACTAGGGATGACCTTTACATCTGTGATGTACCTGCCACAAACTACTACCAAAGTAAAATCTGATCGTCAAAACAAGACTCGTTTGATGAAACTACCTAATTCAGCATTTTACTGTTCAAAACTAATAAATTACAGTAGCATGGCTCAAAATTAATACCTGAAGCAGAATTCCAACGTATTCAAGATAGTAATCTTCAGAAACCAATAAGTTTTAACAAAAATTATGACTCAAATTTTAACATAAGAAGTCAATTTACAATTGTTTTTAATAAACTAGAACTTTGAGAAAAAAAAAAAAAGCCAAATTTTCAACATTTTGAAGATATTACTGTGTTTTGGACGTCAATATATTTGAAATTAATGGATATTCCAATTTTAGTATAGCCATTCATAATTTTAAACTATCAATGTGTTCACAAATTTGTCAAAGCAAATTAACAATGACAGGTCTTAACCTTCAGAAGATTACATAGGCTGAGGATGCTTGAAATCAAGCAAAACATGTCCCTATAAAATAGTGTTTTAGCATTATGAATTTCTAATAACATAAAATCAATTGTATTGAAAAGGTGGAATAAAAAAACACATTATTGTAAGCATATTTTAACAATAGCATTTGCCGACCGATTTGTGCCTCCAAACCTTCAGTCTTTATGGAGTCATCCTGCAGGGCCGAAAACTATCTTCTTTTCGTCTCCACTTTTTAAATGGGGCTTGGTGATAGCTGGACTAGGTGACACCCAGCACCCTCCTGAGAAACTCAGTATACCGTAATCAGCTGCTCTAAGTGCGACAGGCCTCATCTGGTCCCGCTACTCCCTAGTCATCATCCCCAAACTGGAGTCTTTTTAGTGTCAACCTCTTTGTTGCCCTTACTGGCCTCTACTCACTAGGATGAGCTATCAATTACCAGTACTCCCTGAAGAACGAGGAAGCAGCAGCTCCAGCCGTGGCCAGCTGGTGTGTCCTAGTTCATAGAAGATAGTCAATAGCACAATTACAATGGAGCAGCCCCTCGTGAATTCCAAGATAGTTGTAAATTTACACTTGTTACTTTTACTTGGACATCTACTCTTGATAGTGATACTGCAAATGTACTCGTACTTAAGTGATGATGAATATTTTTGAAATGTTGTATCAAAGTTAGTTACAATCTAAATAACAGTGTTTTAACAATAACTGAAGAAAGTAGACTTACACAGTTAAATATTCTTCTGTATATTTAATGAAATGAATACTAAAAAAAAAGTACAGCTCTGGAGGCCTACTGGTCATTAAAATTTGTTTGATACAAATTTTATATGTACAACACTGTATACAAATGCTTTCACAGAAATGACTTCACCTGAAGAAGTCTGCAATGTTCTTTTGTTTGAAATCAGACATTGTTGATTTTGCAGATGCACCCCTCTATGTAATTAACACGCACTGGTTGGCTGTCAATATCTTGCTGTTTGCTGTTTTGTCGCTACAATAAGCAGCAATGACTCACATTCATATTACGAAAAGCCAAGCACAGTGGGTTATGAGAGGGTCTACTGTATCCCAGAGTTGAAAATATCACACAGCACCAACTGCTAGACAGGCATTATACTTCTTTCTAAACGAGTATCAGTCAAGGTTGATCACAGAATCATACAATGTTACTAAAGGAAGCACCATAACCAGTTTGTTGTCAATACACACACTATACTGTTGTGTTGTTATACATAATACATCCATATTTCAGTTTTACTACAAACAGAAAGAGGCTAAAATCACAAATAAATGTCTGGTAAAGTAAGATTCTAAAGATTAAATACTTGATAGGTTAACACAACCCAAAGTGATAGAAAAGAAAGTGGTGGACTCAAACCCCTTTTGGTTTGTTGTGTACTGAAACATGTCTTACTTATTAAGTGTAGTGATTCACCAACAGCTCTTAATGTTGCTACATTCTATGTAAACAACACAGACATGATATCTGATTTCTGCATGGTGGGACCACTTTCTTTTCTATCCACAGCTGTCTTTAAGGTCAACTACATAACAAAAGATATGTAATACAGCCTAGACCTTAAAAGGAGGAACCCATCCACCAAACGCTTTCTGCAGTTCCTTGGCAACAGCAAAACACAGATGGTCTTTGTACGGAGCAGCAACCACCTGCAAAGAGAAACACAACACAAGGTTACAGCTTCTTTCTTTCTAGTAACTTTCCCATAATGGAAGCCATTTCTTTTCAGTTTTGACTTACAAGGAAACCCTTCCATCTGCTAATCTCTGATCTGATTGAGATTTGGCACAACGACTTCAGTAGGTATGTTTTATTCAGCCATGTCAAAATTAGATGCCCAGTTGTATATTTAGTACCGGTTTTGGGGTGTCAAAGTTTGCTCATTTAAGCACCGCATAGACAGGAGTAGCAGTGGGGCGGCCAGCCGGTTCATGTGTCATGCTCTCACTTCTCTCTCTCTCTCTCTCTCTCTCGCACGCATGCACGCACGCGCGCGCACACAGTGTTCTCATGTTAACTGCCACAGAGGCATGGTTCTGGTTATGTTTAAGGCAGGTTAGGTATATAGTAATTGGCAGTGAAAGCAAGTGTGTTTAACAGCCGGATTTTTGTTCTTTTGTTCACAGATGTACCACCCACCGACCGTTCGTAAGTATCATAATCTGGTCTGATTACAAACATAGATATGCTTGTTTTAAAGAAATTGAGATATGTAGGTTATCATAATTTTGCAACACGTCCAGCTCCTTGGAACAATAGACAGCGGGATCTATTCTCGGCCAGCTCAACAATTTTAGCTCAGGGACTGGATATTTGTAATACAACACACCATATTACCAACCATCACAGAAATATGCAATACATTTTTCCACACTGGGCTAAAGTCAGGAATGGCATCCGTCTGTAAAACTGGGCCAGCGAGAGAGACACACACACACACACACACACACACACGCACGCACGCACGCACGCACGCACGCACGCACGCACGCACGCACACTACTTCCCTAGCCTCGGTAATCACGGGCACTCTGCGGTGAATGGCACCATGTAGTCCTGTGTACATATATAAATAGTATGTAAACACCGACACAATGCCATGTAAGGAAAACAACAATTATTGCCATAGGAAACCTTTTTAAATAGTAGATTAACATCGCATTAACACATCAAAGGTTTTCAGCGATTCAAGGATAGGAAAGTGTTAGAATTGGGAAGGAAGCGGCCGTCGCCTTAATTAAGGCCTGGCGTCCCATTCGCCTCGTGGAGTGGCAGCAATTACCAGGGTTAGGGAAATAATATGTTAGAGAGAGAGAGAGTGAGAGAGAGAGGAACTGGCCGGCCATCCCGCCTGTACCTGCTTCCTGCCACTCATTCCTGTCTATGAGGTGCTTAAATGAGCAAACTTTGACACCCCAAAACAAGTACTAAATATATGACTGGGCATCTAATTTAGATACGGATGAATAAAACATTCCTACTGAAGTCATCGTACCAAATCTCAATAAGATCAGAGATTAGCAGATGGTAGGTTTTCCTTGTTAGTTAATGTCAGTCTGTTGAAACTAATATATCATTAATAAAATTTAGAAAATACCCGAAAAAGAAAACATTTAACAAGAACAATTACATTAAATTACATTGCTTCTTTTTCAGGTATAAACAACTTAATTAAATTCAAGTTATTTCTTTCTTCAAGCGTTTCCTAAATATTATTATTAATCATAAATTAGTTTTGGCAGTCTGAAGAAGCTAACAATTACAGGGGACAGAAGACTCCAATGGCACCATTACTCTAAGATCAAGGACACCAGGACAATCTCCCTCTCTGAATATTGAATTTTCACGACCGCATTGCAATCGAAACAGACTTTCAACCTATTAGGTCATGTTACGTACATTTAGTACGTGTTGAAGAGATGTTAAGTACAGAACAAAAATGGCCAACCAGACACCAGTGGTATCCGAACCCACAACCTCCCGATTTCGCGTTGGTTGCTCTACCAATTGAGCTATGGTGGCCTAGGCCATCTTTGTTCTGTTGGAAAGGATCTAAGCTACAGGTCTGGCACTACTGCCATCACATTGTAGAGGACGCTTAAGTTGCCCGTTGAGGGCCAAGTCAATGAATATTGAATTTTCATGACCGCATTGTAATCGAAACAGACTTTCAACCTATTAGGTTGTGTTACGTACATTTATTACGTGTTGAAGATATGTTAAGTACAGAACAAAAATGGCCAACCAGACACCAGTGGGATCCGAACCCACAACTTCCCGAATTCGCGTTGGTTGCTCTACCAATTGAGCTATGGTAGCCTAGGCCATCTTTGGTCTGTTCTTTTTAACCCCTTAGCGACGGAATACCCGAAAATCCTTCCTTAGTGAACACCTACACCCTAATATAAATGTATCCTCAAAATTTCATTTCTTTATGTCTAGTAGTTTTGGCTCGTCGATGATGAATCAGTCAGTCAGTCATTCAGTCAGTCAGGACAAGTTATTTTATATATATACTAGCAAGATACCCGTGCTTTGCTACGGTATTATAATGAAATTTATAATTGAATGCTTAACGTTTTATATATAATCCGCCGAAATTTGCGATCTAACTCGTTTTCTGAGATTATCCGCCAAAATTCATGATCTGACTCGTTTTGTGAGAGATTACGGCAAAGTTCCTCCCATTTTTCAATCTTTCTTTCCAGTAATCGATTTCGTACTTCCCGGGCTAGGTCCAGGTATTCCACCACCCGGCCAGCTGGGTCCCTAAATCTTTGCCATCTTTTCCTATAACAATTTTAGTATGGATCAAATCCTTGAGGAGATCCGGCGGGGTGTCGTCTTGGGTGCCTTGGCAGTACTGAACCCGCGGTTGGACTGCAATTGTAGTCATTAGCCGGCCAGGACCCGTTTCCGTTTATTGACCTTATTATAGAGGCGAACAACTACATGGTCAATATCATTCATATTGTTTCTTTCAAATGTGTTTAAATTTTTATTTATATGCCAGGAGAATCTACTGTAATTGGACTCTATGTACTCCAAAGGAAAAGATGGTTCTTGAAAACGAACCCAGGAAAGATTAAAAATGATCAGTTTATGAACAGAATAAGTACATTATGAACAGTAAAATCAACTGGTCTCAACTCATTTTTCACCCCACTGCCGTTAAGTTGATTTACCCCCCCCCCCCCCCACGAAAAAAAGAAGGCATGTTTCCTTATGTTTAAAGGAGATTCCAAATACCAATGTTCACGTCTGTTACCTTCAGTTCTGAGATATAAGTATCCCCATAAAAAGAATTCACTTTTTTCACTTCTTTTCACACTCCCCCCCTTAAGTGAATTTCCCATTAAAAATACCTGTCTCTTTATTAGTAAAGGATCTTCTAAATACAAATTATCATGACTCTAACATCTTCAGTTTTTGAGATATGTGTCCACATAAAAGGAATTCAACTCCTTTTCACCCCCGCCCCCAAAATGATTTTGCCCAAAAACGCTTTTTTCTTTGTTTTTAAAGGAGATCCAAATATCAATTTTTACGTCTGTAACAATTTTAGTTTTTATTAGATATAAGTATCCTCATACAATAAAATCAATTAATTATTCAATTTTTCACCTCCTCCCCCCTTCATTGGTTTTTCCGAGAATACGTGTTTGTTTAATTTTAAAGCAGATTACAAATACCAATTTTCACGTCTGCAAAATCTTTCGTTTTTTTTGAGATAATAGTATCCTCATACAAATAATTCATCTAATTTTTCAATTTCCCTTCTCCATTTATTGGATGTACGAAAACAAAAAAAATTCGTATTCCTTTATTTTAAAAGGAAATTCCAAATACCAAATTTCACATCTGTGACATCTTCAGCTTTTGAGATATCAGTATCCTAATTAAAGGAATTCAACCCCATTTTCAGTCACTTTTACCCCTCCACCCAAGTAGTTTTTTAGAAAACAAAAGATACATGTTTCTTTATTTTCAATAGAGATAAAAAATATGATTTTCCACTTCGGTAATATGTTAAGTGGAGTTTCCAAAAACAAATCACCTATGTTTCTTTACCTTTACAGGAAATTCCAAATACCAATTTTTACATCTGTAACATTTAACGTTTCTGAGATATACTGTAGATATAGTCTTTCTAAAAATTCACCCCAATTTGTCACTCCTGTTTAAGCCCCATTAATTAGATTTTCCAAAAACAAAAAAAATACGTGTTTGTTTATTTTCAAAGCAGATCCCAAATACCAATTTTCAGGTCTCTGATATCTTCTGTTTCCGAAATATAAGTATCCTCATTTAAGGCATCCAACCCATTTTTCACCCTCTTTCACCCCTCCTATTGGGATTTTCCGAAAACAAACAAATATGTGTTTCTTTATTTTTAAAGGGAAATCTAAATACCAATTTTTACATCTGTAGATTTTAACAGTTTTGATATATATACTCATTTTAAAAATTCACCCCCTTTTCAAACCCCCATTAATTGGATTTTCCAAAAACAAAAAATATGTGTTTCTTTATTTTTAAAGGAGATCCCAAATACCGATTTTCAGGTCCGCAATATCTTCACTTTCTGTGATATAAGTATCCTCATTATATGCATTCAACCCCTTTTTCACCCTTTTCACCCTTTTCCACCCTTCCTATTGGGATTTTCCAAAAACAAAAAGGAGATTCTAAATACCAATTTTTACATCTATAAACGTTAAAAGTTTTGAGATATACATACACTCATTTTAAAAATTCACCCCCATTAATTGGATTTTTCAAAACAAACAAAATACATGTTTCTTTATTTTTAAAGGAGATCCCAAACACCAATTTTCAGGTCTGTAATATCTTCAGTTTCTGAGATATAAGTATCCTCACTAAAAGCATTCAACCCCTTTTTCACCCCTTTTCACCCTTCCTATTGGGATTTTCCGAAAACAAAAATATGTGTTTATTTTTAATGAAGATTCTAAATACCAATTTTTCACAGTTCTTTATACGAGCTGGTAGGAACAAACATGGAGTCTCTGCGATCAAAATGTTAAAATAAATGCATTTAACGTCAATACGGCCCGAAATGTAATTATTTTCATCAGTCAGTTATGGAAAGAACCATGTATAGAAGGCACAGAAAAAGAATGACAAATGGACATTATTTAAACCTCTTATTTAAGAAAAATATTTGCTCATCACTCACTATATAATCAGACCTTGAAGCAGTAAGAAGACGTAGGACTAGACTGAAAGAGATTATTCATCTGGAGTAAATACCGTAATTTGGAAGGAAATATAATTCGCGGCTACACGCCCAACACTTGTTATCAAGATTTAATCGCTGCGCGAAAGATAAATACTATAAAAGGAGATAAAACAGATTACAATAGAGCTACGTCACGAAGTGGCGCAGAGCTTAAATAAATTTGCCCGATACCGCTTAATAGTAAAAGATATGTACCGATCAGCTGTTGAGTGCGTTCGCACCAATAAAAATATAGAGGAAAAAAGTTCCTTTTCAAATTGGAATAAATACTTAATAATTATCCTAGTCGATTTGGAGCTAGCATATTGGACTAACTGTACCATAGCAAAATCCATACAATTTGAGCTTCACAAGAGATATATTAGTTGAAGAATGACAGCAATGAATCACATATTTTGTTATTATTCTGTTATATACGTACGAGATTCCACTATGAGCCTGTAAAGAAGCAAGGCAACGCTATTTGGATCCTGATGAGGCGATACAATGTTGATCATCCCAGATGACCAGTAATCAATTGTGGAGAGCTACAATGAACCCGATCACTCGTGGAGGAACCAGATGACGAGATCCTAATCTCAGATGACCGGAGATGAGAAGACATCGAGACCACCTTGAGCAAAGCTAAGTCCATTATCTGAGTCGTTTTCGTAAGTAAGAGAATATTACCTTTATAATTATATGTTGATATATGTATTTGTGCGAAGACAGTGCGTAGATAAATGTCTAGATGAGATTATTGGAAGTAGGTATTCATCTATATGAAATGTCAATTTCATTAGTAGGCGTGGTCACCAAGTGATATTCCAATCGTAATGTTTCCAGTCATATGTGAGAGTAAATAGTTAGTGTTATTATTATTATCAGTGAAGAGTAGAGTGTGAAGTTGACATTAACACCAGTGTATACTATTTTAATCAAAGTCACTCGGTGCGAGATCGAATATAGGAAGTGTTTATGAAGGAATAAGGCAGTAAATTACTCAGAGTTATGATGTTAAATTTGGCACTATGACGATAGGAAGTAAAGAGGGCATTTTAAGAATGTCACGGCACGTTGACGTGCAGTTTAATGAAGTGATTTGCATATGATGAAGAGAGAGATTTATTATATGTGAAATGTGAATAATAATTGACACGTTAGAAATATGGTATAAGGATGATAGTGATTTATGATGGTCATATTTATTATTTTCTTCGAGAGAGATAGTCATAGTTGTTCTAAGTGAGACAATGTGATTTTCAAATGATGTTTCGGAGAGTGTCAGTGAATTCTTGCCAATTCCATATGATAATTCTTAATCCTATGCATTTTCACATAGCTTAGGATACGATCTCGAGATTGGTAGAGCAATGTTTTTTATCCATGTTGGGATTGTCTAGAGAGTCATACATGTAGTAATGATAATATTTAAGCCTTCACTGAATTATTTCGGATGATTCTGAAAACTCTCACTGTGTATAACTTTATTCTGAACAATATTCAACCTATTAGACTAATCAGGTGACATAGCTATTCAAAAAGGATTCTTTTTAGTCGAAGATAGTGTCTTCTGACCAAGTAGATTTTCCGTTAGTAGTAGGTGAGATGATAATTTCATAGGGTATGTATGATGACGTTTCTTACAACCAAATACGCACGTAGGCTGATACTTATCACTAAAATTAAGGTCACATTACCTTAAGTTTATAAGTTAAATCTTATGATAATGTTACTTGGAGGGTGATTACAACTCACACTGGACATAGCTTAGCTTATGGTGAGTGACACAGGGAAATATGAGTAACTAAGAGGCAATTGAGCATGCGAATGTGAATATTTAAACTGTGAAACATACGTGAGTGTACTTGTCAATTCAAAATCAGGAGAAGTTTTGAGATAGTTTTTATTGAGAAATTTACACCTGCATTGAGACAGACAGTTAGTGTAAATTGAAATATGTGTCAGTCCTATGAGTAAGGAATAGGTAGTAACGAACTGAATTTCATATTTAATCGAAGAATAACTGATATTCAGACAATTTGAACTCCAATTCTTATCTGAACACCAACTCGATGATACCATAAGCGTTCTTTATTTCTCAAGAAAGTTTAGTCAGAGATATTGTAAATAGTAATTGATACAATTTTTATTTATTTTTTCTTAAAGGATGCATCCAACACTCTTAATATTCTTGATCTTAATGTTTATTTTCTTGCCAGTACGGCACATGTAAATATAATTAATTTCATTCATATTAGTTTAATTCATTTTAATATTCTTGATCTTAATGTTTATTTTCTTGCCAGTACGGCACATGTAAATATAATTAATTTCATTCATATTAGTTTAATTCATTATCGCCCAACTTCGTAAGTGAATTGCCTATGAATGAAACCATATGTTTCTTTATAATTCCCAAATGTTATGTAATATTTCTTCTAATATTCTATAATTTTGAGAGATCAGTGGACTCATGAAATGAAATGGTAGAATCCTAGAATGCGTTTATTTACGATGAGTTCGGAGGATATGATTTTTCTGAGATGTTGGTGAAGAATATAGACTGTAGGAATAACAATGAATTACTCACTTCAAGAAGTTTTCATTGGTCGAATTTAAAATGATTTTTCTTATAATGTCTAACTTAATACTTAAATAAATATGAGATAGTATAACCTCAGCACTCTTTCTATGTGTTCCTAGAATTAATAGTTATAAGATAGTGGTATCTTCAGTTGACGACAACTTCTCTAAGAGCTAATGAGAGTATGGTATCTAACTAGTAACGGGTAAGAGACGTCTTTCAACGTTAGTTAGAATTTACCATTAACCGACCTGGACGTTTTTCACTTACGGAACCCATACCCATAAAACTTAGTCATCGAACCAATTGAATTTAGAGCTAGTCAGGATCTCTTGTGTCCATGCCTGGACGCGGGAACGGCGCACTATAAACATTAAAAGTTTTGAGATATACATACACTCATTTTAAAAATTCACCCCCATTAATTGGATTTTCCAAAAACAAAAAAAATACGTGTTTCTTTATTTTTAAAAGAGATCAAAAGTACCAATTTTCAGGTCTGTAATATCTTCAGTTTCTGGGATATAAGTACCGGTATCCTGATTAAAAGCATTCAACCACTTTTTCACCCCTCCTATTGGGATTTTCCAAAAACAAAAAAAAGATACGCGTTTTCTTATTTTTAAAGAAGATTCTAAATACCAATTTTTACTTCTGTAAACTTTTAAAGTTTTGAGATATAGATACACTATTTTAAAATTTCACCCCCCTTTTCACCCCCTTAGTGACGGAATATCCAAAAATCCCTTCTTAGCGAGCACCTACATCTTAATATGAATGTATCCCCAAAATTTCATTTCTTTATATCCAGTAGTTTTAGCTCGGCGATGGTCGGTCGGTCAGTCAGGTCAAGTTGTTTATATACAATATATATATATATAATATATATATATATAATATATAATATATATATATGTACATCTGTACATTTTAACAGTTTTGAGATATATATATATATATATATATATATATATATATATATATATATATATATATATATATACACACACATTCATTTTAAAAATTCACCTCCTTTTCACCCCCCCCCAAATTAATTGGATTTTCCAAAAACAAAAAAATATGTGTTTCTTTATTTTTAAAGGAGATCCCAAATACCAATTTTCAGGTCCGTAATATCTTCACTTTCTGTGATATAAGTATCCTCATTATAGGCATTCGACCCCTTTTTCACCCTTTTCACCCTTTTCCGCCCTTCCTATTGGGATTTTCCAAAAACAAAAAAATACGTGTTTTTTAATTTAAAGGAGATTCTAAATACCAATTTTTACATCTATAAACGTTAAAAGTTTTGAGATATTCATACATACATACATACATACATACATACATACATACATACATACATCTATATATATAAAGTAGCTTGTCCTGACTGACTGACTGATTCATCATCGCCGAGCCAAAACTACTGGACATAAAGAAATGAAATTTTGGACATATATTCATATTAAGATGTAGGTGCTCGCTAAGAGAGGATTTTTGGATATTCCGTCGCTAAGGGGGTGAAAAGGGGGGTGAAATTTTAAAATGAGTGTGTCTATATCTCAAAACTTTGAAAGTTTACAGATGTGAAAATTGGTATTTAGAATCTTCTTTAAAAATAAGGAAACACGTATTTTTTTGTTTTGAGACAATCCCAACAGGAGGGGCGAAAAAGGGTGAAAAATGGGTTGAATGCCTTTAATCGGGATACCGGTACTTATATCTCAGAAACTGAAGATATTACAGACATGAAAATTGGTACTTTTGATCTCTTTTAAAAATAAAGAAAGACGTATTTTTTTGTTTTGGGGAAATCCAATTAATGGGAGGGTGAAAAGGGGGTGAATTTTTAAAATGGGTGCATCTATATTTCAAAACTTTTAAAGTTTAGAGATGTAAAAATTGGTACTTAGAATCTTCATTAAAAACAAGGAAACACGTATTTTTTTTGTTTTCGGAAAATCCCAATAGGAGGGGTGAAAAGGGGTGAAAACGTGGTTGAATGACTTTAATGAGGATACTTATATCTCAGAAAATGAAGATATTACAGACCTGAAAATTGGTGTTTAGGATCTCCTTTAAAAATAAAGAAATATATATTTTTTGTTTTTGGAAAATCCAATTAATGGGGGGTGTGAAAAGGGGGTGAATTTTTAAAATGAGTCTATCTATATCTCAAAACTTTTAAAGTTTAAAGATGTAAAAATTGTCATTTAGAATCTCCTTTAAAAATAAAGAAACACGTATTTTTTTGTTTTCGGAAAATCCCAATTGGAAGGGTGGAAAAGGGTGAAAAAGCGGTTGAATGCCTTTAATGAGGCTACTTATATTTCAGAACCTGAAGATATTACAGACCTGAAAATTGGTATTTGGGATTTACTTTAAAAATAAAGAAACAGGTATTTTTTTGATTTTGGAAAATCCAAATAATGGAGGGTGAAAAGGGGGGTGAATTTTTAAAATGAGTGTGTCTACATCTTAAAACTTAAAAAGTTTACAGATGTAAAAAATGGTATTTAGAATCTTCTTTAAAAATACAAGAACACGTATTTTTTGCTTTCTTTAAACCCCAATAGGAGGGGTGTAAATGGGTGAATAATGGGATGAATGCCTTTAATGAGGATACATATATCTCAGAAACTGAAAATATTACAGAACTGAAAATTTGTATATGGGAGCTCCTTTAAAAATAAGGAAACACGTATTTTTTTTTTTGAAAAATCCAATTAATGGCGGTTAAACAGGAGTGACAAACTGGGGTGAATTTTTTGAAAGACTATATCTACACAATATCTGAGAAACGTAAAATGTTACAGACGTAAAAAGTGGGTATTTGGAATCTCCTGTAAATGTAAAGAAAGAATAGGTGATTTGTTTTTGGAAACTCCACTTAAGGGGAAATAAAAAGGGGTGAAATTTTAAAAAGCGAATTTCTACAGTATATCTCAAAAACTTTAACATGTTACAGAAGTGAAAAATGGTATTTTTATCTCTATTAAAAATAAAGAAACGTGTATTTTCAGCTTTCGGAAATACCACTTGGGTGGAAGGGGGGGGGGGGGGTAAAAGTGACTGAAAATGGTGTTGAATTCTTTTAATTAGGCTACTGATATCTCACAAATGAAGATATTACAGACGTGAAATTAGGACATTTGGAATCTGCTTTAAAAGTAAAGAAACACGTATTCTCGGAAAATCCAATGAACGGGGGGGGGGGGGGGGGGGGGGTGAAAGAATTGAAAAATTAATTGAATTAATTGTATGAGAATACATACATCTAATAGAAACTAAAGTTGTTACGGACGTGAAAATTGGTATTTGAATCTCCTTAAACAAAGAAAAAACGCGTTTGGGGGGGCGGGAGTGAAAAGGAGTTGAATTCCTTTCATGAAGACACATAAATCAAAAACTGAAGAAGTTAGAGTCGTGATAATTACTATTTAGAAGATCCTTTACTATTAAGGAAACGAGTATATTTTGCCGGAAAATTCACTTACGGGGTGTGGGGGGGAGGCGAGTGTGAAAGGAAGTGAAAATAAAGTGAATTATTTTTATGGGGATACTTATATCTCAAAACTGAATGTAACAGATGTGAACATTGGTGTTTGGAATATCCTTTAAACATAAAGAAACACGTCTTCTATTTTTTGGGGGGGGGGGGGTGTAAATAAACTTAACGGCGGCGGGGTGTAAAAGGAGGTGAGATTAATTGATTTTACTGTTCATAATGTACTTAAGGAGCCTCCGTTGCTCAGGCGGCAGCGCGCCGGTCTCTCGCAGCTGGGTTCCGTGGTTCAAATCCCGGTCACTCCATGTGACATTCGTGCTGGACAAAACGGAGGCGGGACAGGTTTTTCTCCGGATACTTCGATTTTCTCTGTCATCATTCATTCCAGCAACACTGTCCAATATTTCATTTCATTTGTCATTCAACGATCATTGCCCCAGAGGTGTTCTTCGGCAGCCGGCACAATTCCTATTGTCGCCGCTAGATGGGGCTTTATTCATTCCATCCTGACCCTGTCGAATGACTGGAAACAGGCTATATAGTTTCGATGTACTTATTCTGATCATAAACCGATCATTTTTAATCTTTCCTGGGTTCGTTTTCAACAGCCATCTTTTCCTTCGGAGAACGTTCTTAGATTACAGTAGATTCTCCTGGCATGTAAATAAAAATTTAAACACATTTGAAATAAACGATAGGAATGAGATGGACCGTCAAATTGTTCACCTCTATAATAAGGTCAACAATGCACGGAAGTATGTCATTGGTATCGCCAGAAATCCCGCACACTTGCCTACGCGCGACGATGGTGCTGGTCACATTGTAACAATGACACTGGCAGCAGATGTAATTTACCGCCAAGTAGCGATCTTGCATCTTGCTGTGGGGTTCAGAACATCTTTTAATAATAATAATAATAATAATAATAATAATAATAATAATAATAATAATAATAATAATATTCTGGCCCGTTGTCAAATGTGCGGACCCCCCTGGAAACGGGTCCTGAACGGGTAATGACTAAGAATGCAGTCCGGCCGCGGGTTCAGTACCGCCAAGGCACCTAAGACGACACCACGCCGGATCTCCTTCAGGATTTGATCCATATTAAAAACGCTTATAGGAAAAGATGGCAAAGATTTAGGGACCCAACTGACAGGGTGGAATATCTGGACCTAGCCCGGGAAGTACGAAATCGATTGCTGGAAAGAAAGATTGAAAAATGTGAGGAAACATACCGTAATCTATTAGAAAACGAGTCAGATCGCGAATTTTGGCGGATTCTCGCAGAAAACGAGTCAGATCGCGAATTTCGGCGGATTATATATCTAAAACAATTAGCATTCAATTATAAATTTCAGTATAATACCGTAGCGAAGCACGGGTATCTTGCTAGTACATACATATATATAAATAAAACTGAAGATATTACAGACATGAAAATTGGTATTTGGAATCTCCTTTAAAAATAAAAATGTATGTTTTTGTCTTTGGAAAATCTACATAAGGGGGTGAAAAGAAGTGAAAAGAGGGGGAGGGGGTGAATTTTAAAAATGAGTAAATCTACAGTATATCTCAAAAAAACTAAGGATGTTACAGACGTGAAAATTGGTATTTGGAATCTCCTTAAAAAAGAAAAAAGAAACATGTATTTTTGTTTTCGGAGGGAGAAGATGTGAAATAGATTGAATTATTTTTATGAAGATACTTAATCTCAAAAACTGAAGATGTTACAGACGTGAAAATTGGTATTTGCAATCTCCTTTAAAAATAAAGAAACACTTTTCGTTTTTGTTTTGGAAAATCCACTTAAGGGGGGGATGGAAAAGACTGACAAAGGAGTTGGATTATTGTTATGAGGATGCTAATATCTCAAAAATTGGAGATGTTACAGACGTGAAAATTGGTAGATACACTGACTGACACTGACAATGCAACACCAAGGAGGAGTGGTTCGAAAGGGATGAAAGTTGGGGAAAAAACACAGACGGCACAGACGAATAATTGATGTTTATTTCAAACCGATATGCAGGTTACACAATGCGCACGGCATCGACTCAGTAGGATGTAGGACCACCGCGAGCGGCGATGCACGCAGAAACACGTCGAGGTACAGAGTCAATAAGAGTGCGGATGGTGTCCTGAGGGATGGTTCTCCATTCTCTGTTAACCATTTGCCACAGTTGGTCGTCCGTACGAGGCTGGGGCAGAGTTTGCAAACGGCGTCCAATGAGATCCCACACGTGTTCGATTGGTGAGAGATCCGGAGAGTACGCTGGCCACGGAAGCATCTGTACACCTCGTAGAGCCTGTTGAGAGATGCGAGCAGTGTGTGGGCGGGCATTATCCTGCTGAAGCAGAGCATTGGGCAGCCCCTGAAGGTACGGGAGTGCCACCGGCCGCAGCACATGCTGCACGTAGCGGTGGGCATTTAACGTGCCTTGAATACGCACTGGAGGTGACGTGGAATCATACGCAATAGGGCCCCAAACCATGATGCCGCGTTGTCTAGCGGTAGGGCGCTCCACAGTTACTGCCGGATTTGACCTTTCTCCACGCCGACGCCACACTCGTCTGCGGTGACTATCACTGACAGAACAGAAGCGTGACTTATCGGAGAACACGACGTTCCGCCATTCCCTCATCCAAGTCGCTTTAGCCCGGCACCATGCCAGGCGTGCACGTCTATGCTGTGGAGTCAATGGTAGTCTTCTGAGCGGACGCCGGGAGTGCAGGCCTCCTTCAACCAATCGACGGGAAATTGTTCTGGTCGATATTGGAACAGCCAGGGTGTCTTGCACATGCTGAAGAATGGCAGTTGACGTGGCGTGCGGGGCTGCCACCGCTTGGCGGCGGATGCGCCGATCCTCGCGTGCTGACGTCACTCGGGCTGCGCCTGGACCCCTCGCACGTGCCACATGTCCCTGCGCCAACCATCTTCGCCACAGGCGCTGCACCGTGGACACATCCCTATGGGTATCGGCTGCGATTTGACGAAGCGACCAACCTGCCCTTCTCAGCCGATCACCATACCCCTTGTAAAGTCGTCTGTCTGCTGGAAATGCCTCCGTTGACGGCGGCCTGGCATTCTTAGCTATACACGTGTCCTGTGGCACACGACAACACGTTCTACAATTACTGTCGGCTGAGAAATCACGGTACGAAGTGGGCCATTCGCCAACGCCGTGTCCCATTTATCGTTCGCTACGTGCGCAGCACAGCGGCGCATTTCACATCATGAGCATACCTCAGTGACGTCAGTCTACCGTTCTGACCACTCCTTCTTGGTGTTGCATTTGCTCTGTCAGTCAGTGTATATAAAAAAGGCAATAGGCACCCAAAAAATTCCAACCCCCCAAGGGAATGAAATGGGGGGTGAAACCCTAAAAACCAAAATATTCATTCCTCCAAAACCGTTGACCAGACAAAGTTGAAATTGCACTCAATCATTCATGTACTAGATGTTAAATAAGACAAGATTAGAAAAAAATCAGTGCTTAAGGCTAAAATGGGGGTTTATACCTAAAAACAAATATATTCCTTTCTCTGAAACCGTTTCACATACAAGGTTGAAATTTAACATGATGGTTCCTCCTGTATGTCTTAGATTTTCAATAAAAAGTGATCTTAAAATAATACACCCCTAAGGGTTTTTGACTTGGGGAGGGGGGTCTGACAACATAAATATTCATTTCACTCCATCTGTTTGACATATGGGCTTGAAATTTCACATGATGGTTGTCCTATATGTCTTAGATTTTGAATAAGAATGGGTCTTAAACAATATGCCTCTAAGGGGAGGGGGAGTTGACTAGGGGGTGAGGTCTTGATGTGATAAATATGCATTTCTCTCAAAACAATTGGCATGCATGTCTGAAATTTCACATGATGGTTGCTCCTGTATGTCTTGGATTTTAAACAAAAAGTGGTCTCAAAATAATATGCCCCTAAGGGCTTTGACCATGATGGTAAGGTCTCTGAAATCCACTGACTTATGAGGTATAGGAGGTTGAAATTTTACATGATGGTTGCACCTATGTGTAATAGAATTTAAATAAGATGTGGTCTTTAATCAATACACCCCTAACGGGTGTTTGACTGGGAGTGGGGTGTAGCTGACGACATAAAAATTCATTTCACATAAACCGTTTGACATACGAGCTTGAAATTTCACATGATGGTTGTCCTATATATCTTAGATTTTAAATAAAAATTGGTGATTTTGCCGGGAAAGGCCAAAAAAAAAATTTGTATCTCTGAAACTGTTAAACTTACTTGAGAGGTTGAAATTTCACACAATGGTTGTTCCTGTATGTGACAGATTTTTTACAAAGTGGTCTTAAAACAATGTAGCCCTAAGGGGTTTTGACTGGGGGGTTGGGGTGAGGCCTGATAACAAAAATATCAATTTCTTTGAAATCGCTTGACGTACAAGACTGGAATTTCACATGTTGGTTACTCCTCAATATCTTGGATTTTAAATAAAAATTGGTCTTAAAACAATGCACCCCTAAGGGGTCTTGAGTGGGGGTGATGTCCGATGACAAACATATTAATCTCTGAAGCTGTTTGACATTCGAGGTTGAAATTTCACATGATTGTTGTTCCTATACATCTTAGATTTTAAATGAGAGGTAGTCTTGAGACAATAAATTCCTAAGGGGGTTTTGACTGGAGTTTGGGGCTTGATAACAAAATATTCATTTCTCTGAAACCGTTTGACATACGAGGTTGAAACTTCACATGATGATTGCTCCTACGTGCATTACATTTTGACTAAGAAGTGGTCTTAAACCAACACACCCTTAAGGGGGTTTTGACTGGGAGTGGGTTATGATGACATAATATTCATTTCTCTGAAACTGTTTGACATTCGAGGTTAAAATTTCATATGATGGTTGCTCCTAAATATTTTAGATTTTAAATAAGAAAAGGTTTTAAAACAATACACCTCTAAGAGGTTTTATCTGGGGTGTGACGACTTATGAAAAATTATTCATTCCTCCAAACCGTTTGACTATAAATTTGAAATTTTACGAGAACTTTGGTTGTTGTAGGTGTCAAATATGATATAATTCAAAATATTTCACGTATAAGGATTGGGATTATGTAGAAGCTGTTGACGTTATAAAACTAAGTCTCCTCAACAGCAAGGTACTCGACTGATATCTGACTCCTTTTCTTTATTGCCAAAAAAAGTTATTTGTAAAATTCAGGGGTTTAACTGAAATAATCTTGAATTTGATACACAACTGGAGGAATTTTCTTTTTGAGACTGTATACCATTAATGACACCTACCAATTCTTGTGGTCATTGAATGTATAATATTTATAGAGATTTACACCTCACAAATTTCTACTGTAATTACTTTCTACAAGCTTAATACATATAATAGGCCTAAATAATAAAGAATGTTTTACCTTGATTTTTATCAGAGATCAGTGCTGCCCTCTATACACACTAAATTCTATGTCTTAGATTTTAAATACGAAGTCATCTTCAAACAATACACTCCTGAGGGGTTTTGACTGGGGGATGAGGAATGACGACAAAATATTAACTTGTATGAAACCATTTGAATTACGAAGTTAAAATTTCAATTCATATCCTATGTGTTAAATAACAGAAAGTTTGAAACAAATTTAACCCCTCAGAGAGTTAAATGAGAGTTAAGATCCAAAAACAGATATATTTACTGTATTCCTTCCTCCGAAACCGTTTAACTTATGAAGACAACATTCCAAATAGCGGTATATATGTTAAATGCTAGGTTGGAAATAGGAAGTACTTATAAACATCCCACCCTTAAGGTGTTAAGTGGGGTTATCTCCGTAAACAAAATTATTGATCCCTCCAAAACCGTTTGACGTACAAATTTGTAATTTTATGAGAAGGTTCTTCGCTTATGTCCTAGATCTAAAATATCATTTACTTCAAATATTTCTCCCCTAAGGGGTTAAGATGGTGGTTGACTCTCAAAAACACACCATGTCCATTCTTCCGAAACCGTTTTGTTAATGATTGTTGTTTTAAGGGGCCTAACATCGAAGGTCATCAGCCCCTGAAACAGTTTTAGGCTCGATCTTAAAATGTCCTAGATGTTAAGAAATATTTTTGAAACATTCACCACCTAAAAAAAGATCATTCCTCCATTACTGTTCGACGTACAACATCTAAATTTCACAGGTTGATTGCTTTTACATCCTACATGTTAAATATGATAGGGTTTAAAAACATTCCAATTCTTCTGTACGGGGTACATATGCGTGTTAGATAAGAAAATTAATAATCATTCCCCCAAAACTGTTTGATGGACAAACTGAGGGTGTATTTTACAGTAGACTCTCTAAAGTGTAAAATTTTGAAAAATAACTTTCAATTCAAAACTGTAGCGAAGCAAGAGTACTTTGCTAGTGACATTATATTGTTTTAAGGATATTAGGTCGTATAACAATAAATTGTTGTATGCTAACATGTTCCAATCTTGCAACCATAATAGACTATATCAGAACCGACTTTAAATTAAGGAAATTTGTTAGGAATGTGCGGGTATTCCAGTGATTATTTGATGATAGAAACCACTATCTGATCTGTAGTAAACTAAGTATCTAAATATCTAAATGCCTACTACAGAGAAAGTGAAATCTGTCAGCAGATGAATAAGGGTAGAAAACCTCCCAGGATGGGGAAATCAGAAGTACATGGATATGGTTAGTGAAAAGTTCCAAACAACGGACAGTAAGCAGGTTCAGGATACAGAAAGAGAATGGGTGGCATACAGGGATGCTGTAGTGGAAACAGCAAGGGAATGCTTAGGAACAACTGTGTATAAAGATGGGAAAAACCAAACATCTTGGTGGAATGATAAAGTGAGAGTAGCTTGTAAACATAAAAAGAAGGCGTATCAGAAATGGCTCCAAACAAGGACTGATGCAGACAGGGAATTGTACATAGAGGAAAGAAACAGAGCAAAACAAATAGTTGCTGAACCGAAGAAGCAGGAGAAGTGTGAAGATTTTGAAATGACCTGGAAAGGCTAGGTCAAGCAGCAGGGAAACCTTTCTGGACAGTAATAAAAAATCTTAAGAAGGAAGGGAAAAAGGAAATGAACAGTATTTTGGGTAAATCAGATGAACTCATAATAGATCCCAGGGAATCGCTGGACACAAAGAAGGAATATTTTGAAAATCTTTTCAGTGTAAAAGGAAATCTTCCTGGTGACATTGCAAACCTAAAGCTCACGGGGAGGTGGAAAATGATGATGAGGAAATTACGCTTGAGGAAGTGGAAAGGATGGTAAATAAAATCCATTGTCATCAAGCAGCAGGAGTAGATGAAATTAGACCTGAAATGGTGAAGTATAGTGGAAAGGCAGGAATGGTATGGCTTCATAGAGTAGTAAGATTAGCATGGAGTGTTGATAAGATATCTTCTGATTGCACAAAAGCAGTAATTGCACTTATCTATAAGCAAGAGAACAGGAAGGATTGCAACAATTATCGAGGTATCTCATGGATCAGTATACCAAGCAAGGTGTTCACTGGCATCTTGGAAGGGAGGGTGCAATCAGTGGCTGAGAGGAAGTCGGATGAAAATCACAGAGGGGCTGTCAGGATCAGATTTTCAGTATGCACCAGGTAATTGAAAAATGCTACGAGAGGAATAGGCAGTTGTGTTTATGTTTCGGAGATCTAGAGAAAGCATATGACAGGGTACCGAGGGAAAAGATGTTCGATATACTGGGGGACTATGGAATTAAAGGTAGATTATTAAAATCAATCAAAGGCATTTATGCTGACAATTGGGCTGCAGTGAGAATGGATGGTAGAATGAGTTCTTGGTTCAAGGTAATTACAGGGGTTAGGCAAGGCTGTAATTCTTTCACCTGTGTTGTTCATAGTTTTAGTGGATCATTTGCTTAAAGGTATTAAGTGGCAGGGAGGGATTCAATAAGGTAAAAATGTAGTAAGCAGTTTGGCCTATGCTGACGACATGGTCTTAATGGCAGATTGTGCCGAAAACCTGCATTCTAATATCTTGGAACTTGAAAACAGGTTCTATGAGTATGGTATAAAAATTAACCTTTCTAAGACTAAATTGATGTCAGTAAGTAAAAAATCCAAGAGAACTGAATGTCAGATTGGGGATACAATGCTGGAACAGGTAGATAATTTCAAGTATTTAGGATGTGTGTTCTCTTAAGATGGTAATATAGTAAGTGAGATTGAATCAAGGTGCAGTAAAGCTAATGCAGTGAGCTTGTGGTTGCGATGAACAGTATTCTGTAAGAATGAAGTCAGCTCCCGGACGAAACCATTCAGATCAACTTTGCTTTACGGGAGTGAAAGCCGGGTGGACTCAAGAGGATGTCTTATTCATAAGCCAGAAGTAACAGATATGAAAGTAGGAAGAATGACTGCTGGTACAAATGAGTGGAAACAATGGCAGGAGGGAACTCGGAATGAGGAGATAAAGGCCAAGTTAGGAATGAACTCGATGGCTGAAGCTGTACGCATAAACTGACTTCGGTCGTGGGGTCATGTGAGACGAATGGAGGAGGAGAGGTTACCTAGGAGAGTAATGAACTCTGTTATGGAGGGTAAGAGAAGTAGAGAGAGTCCAAGAAGACGATGGTTGGACTCAGTTTCTAATGATTTAAAGATAAGAAGTTAAGAAGTAAATGAAGCCACAGAACTAGTTACAAAATGAGGATAGTGGTGGCGGTTATTAAATTCACTGAGGCTTGCAGACTGAATGCTGAAAGGCATAACAGTCTATAATGATGATGTACAGTATCTTTCAGTGACAATGAAATATCTAATTTGATCAATATGAACCCCAGATTATCATTAGCTAGAGCCCTACCAAAAATACATTAAGCCGTCATTCCTATAAGACCTATAATCAAAACTTCAAAATTCATCCATAGCTTCTTACAAAAGTATTATACTTTTCAATTAAAAACACAATTGAATTCTGCAACATTACCAAAAATATTAAACCTAAGCCTTCCTTAACCTTAAATTCGTTCAAAGTTACCAACAAATATTCTAATATTCCAGTTAAAGAAACACTAATTTTAATCAAGAAGAACTTAATGCAGAATAACAAACTAAGCAATCAAAAAATAAAGGAATTCATGTACCTTGTGGACTTTACTCTTAATAAGAACTACGAAGGTGGATCAAATATAAATGGGATTTAAATTTTTTTTTTTGCATCAACGAAAATAATACACATATAGAGATCACTTTTCTACACGCTGTTCTGCCTTCAATACACATTTTCTCCAACAGATTGGTAACTTTTTGATGTAGCCCTGATAGAAAGAAGAGGGACATACACGGAGCCAGTTGCGCACAAACTCTTCTGCACTTGCATCACCATCGAATCATTGTCCTCCTAGGTCTTGCTTGAGTGGCCCAGACAACTGGCAGTTGCAGGGTGATAAATCTGGAATGTACGGAGGGTGTTCCAGAGGTGTCCAGTGAATTTCCTCCAGTTTTTCCTGCATTACAGCAGCAGTATGGGGCATTGCATTGTCATGGAGAAGAATGACGCCTCAGATAACTTGCCGGCATCACTTGTTGCGAGACGCAGATTTTGCCTCATGCAAAATGCAACAGTAATAGGCTGCATTAATTGTCCTTTGTTCGTGAAGAAAATCCACCAAAACACTCCCTCGGAGTCTCAGAAAAACAGTTGCGAGCACCTTTCCAGCCGATGGGCATGATTTGGCCTTGACCGGACTTGCTTCATCTCTTCACTGCCACTCCATGCTTGCCTGCTTTGACTCTGGGGTGTAATAATGCACCGAGTTTCATCACAAGTCACAATATGATGCAAGAAATCCTCTCCTTCCTCCTCATAGTGACGCAGGAATCTCTGACAAACTTCCTGGCGTAAAGTTTTTGTTCCTGGTTGAGGAGACAAGGAACCCACCTGGCAGACAATTTTCTGAAACAGAGTTCATCTCGGATGATGGTTTGAACACTTCTGTAACTTATTCCTATGCATAAAACAATGTGCAAAATTCTATTGGCCGATTTTCACCAAATAATGTCACGAATGGCAATAATGTTGTCTGCAGTGATGCTTGTCCATGGGCTCCTTTCATGAGGTTCATTTTCCACAGCTTCTCTTCTAGCCACAAATTTTTTAGCCCACTCATACACCTGAGTCTGCGAAAGTGTTTCTTCCCCAAACTGTGCACGGAACCATCTCAAAATTTTGGAAGGTCTGGTGCCCTCTTTTGTGCAAAATTTGATAATGATGTGTTGTGCAACAGATGTGTGCACCTCTTGCTCACTCATAGAATACTGAAGCAGCCCAGCTATCCACCGTCTTTCGCACGTGCAAACCCTTCCTCCAGACACCCCCACCAACATCCTGGCAAAGTCCTGCCTCAGAATAGTAGAATTATTACTAACAGCAGCAGTACATTCAAATACCCATTTATATTTGATCTGCCTTCGTACTTCTCAGTTAACAACACAATATACAAACAAAAAGGACTCCCAGTGGGAGCTCCAGCTTCTGGTATTCTTGCCAAAATTTATATGGACCATTTAGAAAAATATTGGGAGCTCCAGCTTCTGGCATTCTTGCTGAAATTTACATGGACCATTTAGAAAAAACATAAAATACTAAATAACGCTAAAGGAATAGTGCTCTTGGTGAGATACGTAGATGACATTTTTGAAATAATAGACAACCAAATTAACAATAGTACCAATTTGCTAGAACAAATTAACAACTTAGACCCATACATTAAATTTACACTGGAAACTGAAAATAGGAGGAAACTAATTTTTTTAGAGATTTAACAACAGAAAGGAAAAAAAGAAAATCTGTCCTACACATTTAGAAAGCCAACCCAAACCTTAAATGCAATACAGAAGGATTTGCACCATCCCAAAGCGCACAAAAAAAGTTAATTTTTTAGCATGCTCAACAGAGCAATATTCTATTACCAAAAAAGAATTTACAAAAAGAAATTAACCTCATACATAAAATAGCAATCAGTAATGGGTACATGAAAATCTATATTGACAAACTATCACAAGCAAACAACAACTCATAAAGAAAAACAGAGTAATAAGAAGAACTCTGCCACTTTTACCTACAATAACAGCAACACCTACCAAATTACCACTATTTTCAAGAGGCTTAATTTCAATATAGTCTTCCACACAAACAACACTAATCAACAATTAGTTTATAACCATCACAGTCTAACAAAAATTAACAAATACCTAAGTTCCAGAATTTATGGGCTAAATGTGTGGATTGCAAATCTTATATTGGACAAACAGGGAGAAACTTTTAAATATGTTACCAGGAACACATCAAAGCAGACACACACAGTACATACTTGGCTATGAGTTCATACAAGACAGACTTAAATCATAAATTTACCACAATAGAAAAATTTAACAATCTTACACACATAAAATAAAGGTAAACTAATGAATATTTTTGAACTCATTTATATCGAAACAGATAAAAACAGAACCCTAACTTCAACACTAATTTAGATTACTGAAAATGTAAACATACTCCTAGAAAAGATTTGAAATTTAGATTCACAAAGAAAATTTACTAAAAAGAAACAAAAAAAAAAAATACACCAGCTCTCTACTTTCCATTAGCTCTGTTCACCTCCACACTACAGCTACTTTCCCCTCCGTTTACCCCCTTGTCCCTCTTACTGATCAGCTGCTTGACATGTACATTCAGCCAACAGACAGCACACGCAAAGCAAACCCAATGGGACCAGCGTGGAGGTGAGCAATTTGATATTTTTTAACCATTTTCAACACTACTTGAAGGTTTTCTTCACTTCTACAACTATTCTTTTATTCTTTTCATTTCAGAATCCTAACTACACATTATTATTGAAAGATAACACTATGTTCCTATCAAACTACGGTTTAAAAGAGTTTCCCCCCTGTCCAAATAGAAACTAAAATCCACAAGAACTTAAGTAATCAGCACTAATTTCAAAAATATACATTCAAAGAACCATAAATATTGATCAAAATACAGCACAGTGTTAAACACGTGAGAGGTTGCACCCGTTTTAGAACGCGAGAGGTTGCGCGAAGGCAAATTGCTCACGCTTAATATTCTAATGAGCTGCTATTTTCCTTTTGCAGTGAATGCTCTGATAAAAATATAAATATGTACCCTGTTTAACTGCCTTTCAACTAGTACTAACATAATTACCCAGTAACAATATTTTCTCAATGTAAAAAATTAATGAAATGTTTTTGCAAAATCTGGTAAAATTACGTGAGTTTTTAAAGAACGCGAGAGGTTGCGCGTGAGCAAATTGCCTCAATGTTTGCATTTGTACGTTTCAATGAATGATTTGGTCATAGTTCAAGATAAAACTACAGCACCACACTTCACTGAAAGCCACCATAAACCTCATGAACTTTACTTAAGAAACTTTCTTGGAAATGCAGTCATGTAAGAATACACTAGATGAGGGGTCGCTCGATGGTAATTTGCCGCAGCAGATGCGAGAATGCAAGAAAACTTAAACTACTCCAGAACGCAGCAGGCAATACACTAACGATAATCAACATCAGGCGGGGCAGAGGGAGGGGGGGGGATGAAACGAGCGCCCTAAGCCCTACAGCGGCTAGCAACGAAATTATTAACAAATATTTGAAAGTGTGGCAAATTGCAGCAGGTGCAATTTCTCCCGTGTTAATGACAATACCAACTTGCTCCTAGAAGAGCAGGAAAAGAAGACAACACTCGGCAAAACTTTTCATCAGTGCACGCTATTCTTCATAGATTAGAATGTTACCATGCTTTCTTAAGTGTCACCAAACAGTGTTGAATATATTTTAAACAGTTTTAAATCACCTAATATTTTATTGCCTGTGTCAGTTTTTGTACTGCATGCTTGTAAACCGGGATGAAACATGTTACTAATTAGACATTAAGCTAAGTCCAAAACAGACGAAAAGCTAAGTTTATGTAATGATAGGTTAGCCATTAAAAAGTATTGGAAGGTGGAAATCATCTCTTAAAACCAAAGTTGGGGACATACCACACAGTTGAGCATCTTGTCTCCTTACTCCCAAGTCTTCCCAACCCAAAGTTAGCAACATTTTCGTAACACTACTACTTCATCGGAAATCACCCAAAACAAAATGTGCTGCTTTCCTTTGATTTTTTCCAGTTCTTGTACCAAATAATCCTGGTGAGGGTCCAATACACTGGAACCATTGCGGTCTTAGCAGAGACTTATACGCCCTCTCTGTTACATCCTTGATGATGTAATACTTGTTGTTTAAATGGGCCTAACATCTAAGGTCATCGGGCCAGTTACATCCTTACTACAACCCCTAAATACTCTCATAACCATGTGAAGGGATCTGTAACCTTTCTTATCCTAGTTTATATGATTTTGTCATCAATCACTACTGATCTGCATATAGGGCAGTCACCCAGGTAGCAGATTCCCTATCTGTTGTTTTCCTAGCCTTTTCTTAAATGATTGCAAAGAAATTGGAAATTTATCCCATGGTAAATTATTTCAATCCTTAACTCCCCTCCCTATAAACAAATATTTGCCCCAATTTGTGCTCCTCAATTCCAACTTTATCTTCATATACAGTAAAACCTTGTTAAGACGTTTCTGCAGGGGGAGAACAAAAATGAACGTGTTAAGCGAGAAAACATACTACAGAATATACAAATAAAAACTATCCAACAGGGATATGGAAAAACTAGATAAGATTTTTTCCGACATGAGGCGTTTTACGTCGTGTATCCGTGGGTACAGTGAAAACTATAGTATCTACAATTTCCCAAGATGAGAGGAAAGTATTAAAAGGTGTGAAAAACATAGGAGAAAAAATATGAAAACCTTTTCTGCTGGGACTTTTAAAATAACGAGTGCACTGAATGGTGTGAAAAACACCAAACAACAAATATGAAGACATATGCACTGGGGCCAATAAAAATATCGAAGTATTATTGCAGATCACACTCTTCCTAAAACAAATGTTAGTAGAAGCCTTTTATTTCGGAGCAGTGGGTTATAAAACATTATTTTCTGGTTACACTCTTAGACAGTGAACTGGAGGTTATACTCAGCCACGTGTGACTGTGACAGACTTACTTTGGCTGCCATTTTGAAATATTTTGGCCAAATCGAAACTCGAAGGTGTGAGTTCAACATTTGCGACCTCTGCACGCTTAAAGATGTGGATACCAGTCCATTTTCTAAAAGATTTTAACACAATGCGGACCGGGTGCTCATCAATATGATCAACCCCTGCGCCCGGCCATTTTCTGTGTAACTTACTGCTACAGCGCATGCACATAAACAAATTACTCCTACTTCACTAACCTTCTACTTATTATGGTGAAATTTACTCGAGACCTTTGGTAAGAGTCCTAATAATGTTTCCTGGTGTGGTAAGTTGTGTAGCAATGACCTCTGTGAAGGGGCACACAGCAAAATTTGAGGGGATGACCAGTAGTCTTTCCAACATGAGTTTTTTACCTGTCCCATCAGTATAAACAAAGCAAAAAAATTTTGCTATTGACAACTAGTTACATCAGGCCACTTAAAGCCCTTAGGGGATATTTTGTGTAATGAAGTAGTTTGCTGGATACAAGTTCGTCTGCTCAGCAAAAAGTTCAAAGAAATCATCATAAAAAATAAGCCCTACTACTTCATCAATATTTTGAGGTTCATCAAGTCTTACTATTATGCCAGGAACTCCTGGGAAATCCTTTAAAGTCAGTGAATATTATTTTCTACCCACTCATCAGAAGAAATAGACATATCACTTCCATTTACACTCACTCACTTTCAGCCTTGTTCTCGACCACCAATACTTCACGTTGTTTTGGAGGGTCACATCATTATTATAATTTAAAGTTAAAAACTTCATCACTGATCCGTATTGAACTAACAGTTACAATGCTAAAAAGAGAAAGATGTTCCACCTTTTCAATACAATAACACTGTTGCACGAATCAATGTAGCAACATATTTAATTTATTAAGGGACCGGTTTCGACATCTGTCCATGTCATCATCAGCCTACACAAAAATGGCAAGAAGTTAACACAAGTGTCATAAGTGTTACAATTGTGTTAACTTCTTGCCATTTTTCTGTAGGCTGATGATGACATGGACAGATGTCGAAACCGGTCCCTTAATAAATTAAATATGTTGCTACATTGATTCGTGCAACAGTGTTATTGTATTGAAAAGGTGGAATATCTTTCTCTTTTTAGCATTGTAATCATTATTATCAACCGAGACACTTTTGTAAGAATAGCTATCAACTTCGAACTCGCGATCGTCAACATCACTGGGGCAATCCGAACACTTATCTGCATATAATTCATTAAAAATCTCGTCTGCATCTACGCTCTTGTTCAGTCTGGGAAGTGCCATCGTACTCACCACATGGCTCCTTGAACGATGTAAACATGAGGTCAGAAAACTTAGCAAATGAATCATAAAACAGAAGAAGAACGTAAAGCAAAGCTAGCATGGCATAAACAAAAGCTTCAATACTGAGATTCTAGTAACCTTGACCGCCAGATAATTTCAGAGGTTTTGACAGATGTCACCAAACGTACAAGTCTCATGAAGACGAGTTAACTCGTCTCTCGCCCACAAAGCTCAGCCAACCAAACATGAGTAAACTCGTCTCCCGTCCTCAATGTATTAATGTTGTCTTCATTAGAAAGGAATTTTACTTTTTCTGTATCCATACCTAGGCTATCATAAGATAAATATGCACCACGCTAGTCAATTTCACACGATCATGTTCCTAATCCAGATATAGGTATCAGACGAAAAAACTTCACTGTACCACTCAACACAAAATAAATTTCTAACTTTTGAATGAAATACAAGCACAAATAGGCTCACTTTTTCCGTAATCTCTATTGTGGCGACAGCTCTTACCCAAATTGTAAATCTAGTTTCTTTCACAAGGGATGATAAATAACATTTTCAGGGCTAGGAAAAATGTGATCGTACTTGCAGTAAGCAGTAAAAGCGAAAATTCGTGATGCAATAGGTATGTTTATATGTTCCTAATCCAGATATAGGCTACTGTACCACGTGACAAATATTTGCTGCACTTCACTGCACCACTCAACACAAAATAAATTTCTAACTTCTGAACGGAATGCAAAATACAAGCACAAATAGGCTTACTGTGTTATTCAGCAATCTTGCTGCTAACCGACAAGCAAAATTGAACATTTATGAGGCTAACAGCTTGCACCCCAAACTTGAAACTTATCCTGTGAAGTTCAGGAAGTTAAAGCCTTTTTCCGTAATCACGCAACTGTGGTGATGGATCTTACCCGAGTTGGAAATCACATTTGTTTCA
The DNA here is from genome assembly GCF_040414725.1 of Anabrus simplex. Taxonomy (NCBI): domain Eukaryota; kingdom Metazoa; phylum Arthropoda; class Insecta; order Orthoptera; family Tettigoniidae; genus Anabrus; species Anabrus simplex. Next base: position 1,724,582,640 of record NC_090265.1, on the reverse strand, counting down.
CAAGGGATGACAAATAACATTTTCAGAGCTAGGAAAAATGTGATCGTACAAAGCGGTAATAGTGAAAATTCGTGATGCGATAAGCGAGGTATTTTTATATAGATTTAATATGATGAGAATCGGGACTTCGAATTTATGATGTGCTAAGCAGGAAAATGTGTTAATGAGAGACACACTAACGAGGTTTTACTGTAGTGATCTTTCCTCATTTTAAAGACACCACTAAAACTTATTCGGCTACTAATGTCATTCCACACCATCTTTTCACTGACAGTTCAAAACATACCACTTATACAAGAAAATAACAAAGGTATTTTATTGGGCCACCTATTCAATACTATCAATTTGTATGTGGCTACAATTATCTACAGCTATAGAATTTTACGGTACATGTTTTGCCCTTTCTAGAGGGAATCTTCAGCCTTTAGTCAATCTTAAAATGTTGAATTTAAATATTAAATCAAATATGAAACAAGAAGCTACAGTAGATAATTAACATTGTAAAGCTAAAACTAGTATACAAAGTCATTTAAAATGTGGGCAACACTACATTAAAACTGCGATAACATAATAGATTAAAACTATCTCAATGCCAGTCTAAAGCCATGCGTCTGAAAATAAAACTAGATCTTCATCTTTCTAGAACATGTGGAACTTGTGTACGGTATTCTCGAATATGTAATTCCAAGATAGTCACAAAAGATCTTGCCTAAAGTTAATGTTCGTGTGTTCAGACTGAATAATGATGATTGCATCTGTACAAGGATATAAATTTTGAGTGAGTTGTAAAATACATAGTTGGTGCTATCATACATAATATAACGGGTGAGTATGCAACGTTTGGCAATAGAGACAATTATAAAATAAGGCATTAGCTGAGATCACTGCTAAGAATATCTTAAAAGTGAACTGTCGATGGCCATGTAGTCATATTGGATGTAAGGCCCTTTGTAGAGAGTACTAGATAGTCGAATGGACTGTCATTTCAATGTAAATCTAGATGTTATACACGTCCTCCCGTTACAGCAGTGTTAGCTTGTCTTGCATCCAATGTGACTACATGGCCATCAACAGTTCACCTTTATGATATTCTTAGCAGCGATCCCAGCTAACGCCTTATTTTATAATAATTGTCTCTATTGCCAAACTTTGCATACTCACTTGTTATATTATTTACAATAGCACCAACTACGTATTTTACAACTCATTGCACATTATAAACTTCCTCAATTCATTCATATTTTTCTTTTTCTTTTTTAGACCCCTATTGACAACACATAATCAAGTTCAACTTGCATCATCAGTATAACTCCACCTCCTAATCAGGAAATCTATTTTAATGTGGCATAACCACCACACTGTTTTATGTACAATGTGCGTATAATTTTGTTCGTACAGCCACTCACGTTGTTTTATAATTGAAAATTTGTTGTTTTGAACAACAATTTAATTTGTGATTTTAATTGGACTTCATGCTTCATATCATGTTCACGCCGCACCATTTTAACATTGAAGATTGACAAGACGCCATCACGCTGCGACACAGGATACAAAGACTTTTTATTCACTTATTTCAACGTGTCCTCACCTTATTTTTAACATTTTGTATTTGTGACTGAAGATGTCCCACAAGAGGACGAAACATGTTTTATGAGTATAATTTAATGTAGTCTTTTTTAAAAGACAATTACAGTACTGTAAAGGTGTAATTATAAATTCAAATTTTCACAAGTTTTTACAACTCACTCAAAATTTATATCCTTCTACAAATGCAGTCATCATTATTCAGTTTGAACACACGAACTTTAACTTTAGGCAAGATCTTTTGTGACTATCTTGGAATTACATATTCGAGAATACCGTATACAAGTTTCACACGTTCTAGAAAGATGAAGATCTAGTTTTATTTTCAGATGCATGGCTTTAGACTGGCGTTGAGATAATCTATTATGTTATCATAGTTTTAATGTAGTGTTGTCCACATTTTAACTCACTTTGTATACTAGTTTTAACTTTACAATGTTAATTATCTAGCTTCTTGTTTCACATCTTTTTAAATATTTAAGTTCAACATTTTAAGATTGACTTAAGGCTGAAGATTCCCTCTAGAAAGGGCAAAATATGTACCGTAAAATTCTATAGGTGTATATAAATGTAACCACATAAAAATGGATAGTATTGAATAGGTGGACCAATAAAATACCTTTGTTATTTTCTTGTATAATAACTTTCAATACAGAATAATCATGAGGATAATAACTTGTAACATATCACTTAGTCGAGCAGCTCGTCTTCTTTCTCCTAAGTCTTCCCAGCCCAAACTTTGCAACATTTTTTTGACAATTGGGTTTCAGTGAGAATTGATGGTAGAATGAATTCAGGGTACTTAAAGGGGTTAGACAAGGCTGTAATCTTTCACCTTTGCTGTTCAGAGTTTACATGGATCATCTGCTGAAAAGTATAAAGTATAAAATGGCAGGGAGGCAGTAAGCAGTCTGGCCTATGCTGACGACTTGGTCTTAATGGCAGATTGTGCCGAAAGCCTGCAGTCTAATATCTTGGAATTTGAAAATAGGTGCAATGAGTATGGTATGAAAATTAGCCTCTCGAAGACTAAACTGATGTCAGTACGTAAGAAATTCAAAAGAACTGAATGCAGATTGGTGATACAAAGCTAGAACAGGTCGATAATTTCAAGTGACTAAACTGATGTCAGTACGTAAGAAATTCAACAGAATTGAATGTCAGATTGGTGATACAAAGCTAGAACAGGTCGATAATTTCAAGTATTTAGGTTGTGTGTTCTCCCAGGATGGTAATATAGTAAGTGAGATTGAATCAAGGTGTCGTAAAGCTAATGCAGTGAGCTCGCAATTGCGATCAACAGTATTCTGTAAGAAGGAAGTCAGCTCCCAGATGAAACTATCTTTACATCGGTCTGTTTTCGGACCAACTTTGCTTTATGGGAGCGAAAGCTGGGTAGACTCAGGATATCTTATTCATAAGTTAGAAGTAACAGACATGAAAGTAGTAAGAATGATGGGTGGTACAAACAGGTGGGAACAATGGCAGGAGGGTACTCGGAATGAGGAGATAAGGGCTAATTTAGGAATGAACTCGATGGATGAAGCTGTACGCATAAACCGGCTTCGGTGGTGAGGTCATGAGAGTCGAATGGAGGAGGATAGGTTACCTAGGAGAATAATGGACTGTGTTATGGAGGGTAAGAGAAGTAGAGGTAGACCAAGACGACGATGGTTAGACTCGGTTTCTAACGATTTAAAGATAAGAGGTATAAAACTAAGTGAGGCCACAACATTAGTTGCAAATCAAGGATTGTGGCGAAGTTTAGTAAATTCACAGAGGCTTGCAGACTGAACGCTGAAAGGCATAACAGCCTATAATGATAATGTACGTATGTATGTACTCTTTTGTTGGAAATCACCCGGAACAAATCGAGCTGCTTTTCTTTGGATTCTTTCCAGTTCTTGAATCGTGTAATCCTGGTGAGGATCGCATACACTGGAACCATACTCTAGTTGGGGTCTTACCAGAGACTTATATACCCTCTCCTTTACATCCTTACTACAATCCCTAAATACCCTCATTACCATGTGGAGAGATCAGTACCCTTTATTTACAATACCGTTTATGTGATTATGCCAATGAAGATCTTTCCTGATATTAACACCTAGGTACTTACAATGAACCCCATACGGAACTTTCACCCCATCAACGCAGTAATTAAAACTGAGAGGACTTGACCCCAATGAAGAACATTCCTTATGTTAACACCTAGGTACTTAGTGTTTCCCATGAGGTAATATCACCCCATTAACACAATAATTAAAACAGAGGACTTCTTGTCCTGGTGAAACTTACAACTTAACTGTTCATTCCATTTACAGTCATACAATTGTCTGCTGTCCATCTCACAACATTGGTTAAGTCCCCCTGCAGTTAGCCACAGTCCTGCAACTCATTTACTACTCTATACAGTATAACATCATCTGCAAATATCCTTATATATGATTCCAGTTCTTTACTCATTTCTATATATATAAAATAATATGTTCTGACTGACCGACTGACTGATTCATCATCACCTAGCCAAAACTACTGGACATAAAGAAGTAAAATTTTGGGGATACATTTATATTAGAGGGTAGGTGCTCACTAAGGGAGGATTTTTGGATATTCTGTCACTAAGGGGGTGAAAAGGGGGTGAATTATTTAAATGAGTATATCTATATCTTAAAAGCTTAAAAGTTTACAGACATAAAAATTGGTATTTGGGATCTCCTTTAAAAAGAAATAAACACATTTTTTTCTTTTTTTCAGAAAATCCCATTATGGGGGGTGAAAAAAGGTAAAAACTAGGGTGAATACCTTTTATGAGGATACTTATATCTCAAACACTGAAGATGTTACAGACATGAAAACTGGTATTTGGAATCTCCTTTAAAAATAAAGAAACACGTATTTTTTTGTTTTTGGAAAATCCAATCAATGGGGGGTGAAGAGGAGTGAGAAATGGGGTGAATTTTTGAAAGACTATATCTACAGTATACCTCAGAAACGTAACACGTTACAGACATTAAAATTGGTATTTGGAAACTCCTGTAAAAGTAAAGAAACATAGATAATTTGTTTTTGGAAAATCCACTTTGGTGGAACTGAAAAAGGGGTGAATTTTAAAAATGAGCATTCTACAGTATATCTCAAAAACTTAACATATTACAGGTGTGAAAACTGGTATTAAGAAATATGTATTTTTTGTTTTCAGAAAAAATAACTTTAGGGGGGGGGGGGGGGGGTAAAAAAAGACTTATAAGCAGGTTGATTTATTTTCATTAGGATACTGATATCTCAAACACTGAAGATCTTACAGACGTAAAAATTGATATTTGGAGTCTCCTTTAAAAATTAAAAATACGTAATTTTTTGTTTTTGGAAAATCCACTTAAGGGGTGAAAGAATTGAAAAATTAGTTGAATTATTTGTATGAGGATACTTATATCTAAAAAACTGAAGATGTTACAGACGTGAAAGTTGGTATTTGGAATCTCTGTCAAAAATAAAGAAACACTTATTTTTTGTTTTCGGAAAATTCATGTAATTGGGAGGGTGAAAAGAAGTGAGATTCTTTTAATAGGGATACTTATATCTCAAACACTGAAGGTTACAGACATGAACATTGGTATTTGGAATCTCCTTTTTTGCGGAGGAAATAAACTTAGTGAGGGGGGAGGAAGAGTTGAATTATTTTTATGAGGATACTTATACCTAAAAAACTGAAGGTGTTACAGACATGAAAATTTGTATTTGGAATCTTCTTTCAAAGTAAAGATTTTTATTTTGTTTTTGGAAAATCCACTTAAGGTGGGTGAAAGAATTAAAAAATGAGTTGAATTCTGTGTATGAGGTCACTTTATCTCGAAAACTAAAGATGTTACAGACGTGAAAAACAGTATTTGGAATCTCTTAATAAATTAAGAAACACGTATATTTTTGTTTTCGTAAAATCCATTTAAAGGGGCTGTAAAAAAGGCTGAAAAGGGGTTGAAATCTTTTTATGAGGATACTTATATCTCAAAAACTGAAGATGTTACAGACATGAAAATTTGTATTTGGAATCTTCTTTAAAAATAAAGAAACATGCATTCCTTTGTTTTCGGAATATCCAATTAAGGGTGGGTAAATGAATTGAAAAAGGAGTTTGGACGTGAAAATGGGTATTTGGAATATCCTTTAAAAACAAAGAAACACACATTTTTATTCAGGGGGCAGGGAGGAGTGAATCAACTTAAGGGGTTGTAAAAGGAGTTGAATTCTTTTGACGAGGACACAAATAAAAAGTGGACTTAAAACTATACACCGTTAAGGGGTTTTGACTGGGGGATGAGGAATTATGACAAAAATATACGTTTATATGAAACCGTTTGAATTACGAATTTAAAACATCAAATGATATCCTAGGTTTTAAATAACAGAAGGTTTGAAACAAATTTAACCCCTCAGACCCGGTTTCATCAACGTGGGTTAAATATACTCTAACCCTGGGTTTGTTAACTTAGGGTTAATATTTTAACTCATTCTTACAAGTGACGCGTTTCACCAAGCTATTTCGGCAGAGGGTTAACTAACACCGCGTTAACCCTTGCAGGAAACAGCTGCCCTAATAATCAAGGAGGCAGTGACTAAAAATCAGAAATCATGAACACACTTCTTGCGTGGTTCTTTTGTTCATTTCTTGCGCGGTATTTCGTTTTCTTCCTCAGGTCCGTGGTAGATATTCTTTCGTGATCTTGAACGAAAAATGGAAGAAGTGCAGAAGAGAAATAGTGGCACGAATTTTTCTGCTTTAGAAAAACCATTACTTATTGAATTAGCCACCGAGTACCGAAGTATTATAGAATGCAAGAAGATTGATGGTATAAAATTAAAAGAAAAGGAGGATGCATGGGAAAGAATAACAGGGGAATTTAATAATATTGCCCACGTTACAGTGCGATCTACGAAACAACTAAAACAGTTTTATAAAAATGATAGCTTCTCTGTGCCAAGAGTTGTGTTTTGAAAGTTGGCACACCTTCACAGCAATAACACACATGAAAGTGAATATACAGTTTAATTTCAAAGTGCATTTCTGTATAACCACTACGTAATACACAGTATAATGTTCATAGGTGTTGTACTATTGAAGTGGTGTTGTGCAATTGCATTCCTATATGCCACTGTAGTGCTGTCGTTATCAATGTGAAGAATGATGTCATTCTCAGTTCCAACATTCCTATTCCTTCTCCTTCCTGTGAGATACTGATGCAGAGTCAAGTCCTGTGGGGGAAGTTCATCTCGGGTCTCCACAGTAATATTGTGTAATACCGCTGTTGCTACTATTACGGTCAATGTAGTTTCTAGTTTAGTTCGCAAGCCCAAGTTTGTTTCGATCAGCTGTGTATTCTAACCTCTTGCGAACTTCATCGACGAATTTACTGACGACGGTTTTTGAAGTCTATCTCTTCAGAAATTGTTCCTCAGATAGATTTTCAAAGTCTTTCCTTCTTATTATATATATTTCTGTTAGGAACACCGTTTAACAAATCTAAATAAAGCAACTCTGCATCAAATGCATGATTTACGGTGGCCATTTTGCTTTTAACCTTGAATAAATAGTTTAACCCAGGTGAAAGTAGGGGTTAACTTAACTCCGGTCTTAACCTAGAGTTAAAAATAACCCTCCTTGATGAAACAGAATGAACAGTCAAACTCAGAGTTAAAACTGTGTAACTCGGGGTTAAGGTTTAATCCACGTTGATGAAACCGGCCCTCAGAGAGTTAAATGGGGGTTAAGATCCGAAAACAAATATATTAATTCCTTCCTCCGAAATAGTTTAATGCACGAAGACAAAATATCAAATAGCGGTACATATTTTAAATCCTAGGTGTGAAATAGGAAATATTTTTAAACATTCCACCGCTGAAGAGTCAAATGAGATTAGCTCCATAAACTAAATTATTCATCCCTCCAAAACCATATGGCATGCAAAGTTGTAATTTTAAAAGAAGGGTCTTCTTTTATGTCCTAGATGTAAAATACCATATACTTAAAAACATTTCTCCCTTTAAGAGGTTTAGATGGTAGTTGACGCTCAAAAACACAATATCCGTTCTTCCGAAACCATTTCAGGCACGAACGTAACTTTAATTATTATTTTTTATGAAGGGTGGTCTTCTATATCTTAGATGTTACTAAATATTTCAAAACATTCCACCTTAAAAAAGTATTCACTGCTCCATTACTCTTCGACGCACAAAATCAAAATTTCACAGGTTGGTCGCTTTTACGTCCTAGATGTTAAATCAGATATGGTTTAAAACATTCCAATTCTTCTGTATGAGGTTCAAGTGAGCGGTAGATTATAAAATAAATAATTATTCCCCCAAAACCGTTTGACGTACAAAGTGATGAGGTATTTTATAGGCTCAGCTGACAGTGGACTCTCCAAAATATAAAACTTTGAATAATAAATTTCATTTTAAAGCTGTAGCGAAGCACGGGTATCTTGCTAGTCTATATATACTTATAAGAAAACATAAAGGTCCAATAATACTGCTCTGTGGGACACACCTCTTTATCTGACCCTGTAACAATTAAGAGGAGAATTCCTCAATACAGTATAATCTTTACAGGATCAGATAACACTTCACCTACTCTAATACTATGAGTTCTATTTTCTAGAAATGTAGCCACCCATTCCACCACTCTTTCATCTAGTCCAATAGCCCTCATTTTCATAAGTAATCTCCTGTGATTTACCCTATCAAAAGCTTTGGATATGTCAATAGTGATACAGTCCATTTGACCTCTGAATCTAAAATATCTGCTATATCTTGCTGGAATCCTACAAGTTGAGCTTCACAGGAATAACCTGTCCTAAACCCTAACTGCCTTCTATCAAACCAGTTAGTAATTTTGCAAACGTGTCTAATATAATCAGAAAGAATGCTTTCCGAGAACTTACAAACAAGTCAAGCTGACTGGCTTGTAATTATATGCTTTATGTTTGTCACCTTTTCCCTTGTACACTGAGGCTACTATTGCAACTCTCCATTCATTTGATATCGCTCCTTCATGCAAACAATAATCAAATAAGTATTTCAGATATGGCACTACCACAGAAATCTTATCAATCCCAGGTGCCTTTCTAGCTTTCAACTTTTGTATCTTTTTTTGTAAATGTCTTTATCATCATAAGTAAATTTCAGTATTTTGTCAGTATTAGTCGCCTCCCCTATCTGGACATTATCTTTATATCCAACTACCTTTACATATTGCTGACTGAATACTTCAACCTTCTATAAGTCCTCACATATACACTCCCCTTGTTCATTCATGATCCCTGGAATGTCTTTCCTGAAACCTGTTTCTGCCTTAAAGTATCTATACATATCCTTCCACTGCTCCGTGAGCTACTTCAATCTCTTCTTATTCCTGAAACCATTCCTCACTCTATTTCTTTCTTATCTACACTTCTTTCTTTACCTCTTTATTTCCCTGTTATAATATAATGGATATTTACTATCCCTTGCCACTTTTAAAGGTACATACTTGTTTTCACATTTATCAACAATTGCTTTAAACCCATCCCATAGGCAGTTTACATTTTTGTTTACCATTCTCCATTGATCATAATGGCATCTTAAAAATTTCCCCTTCCCCTCTTATGAGCCATATGGTATTGCCTAACAGTCCTACTTTTACAACATTTCTTTCTAACACATTTATTTTTAACGACAAAGAGATGTTCATGATCAGTTATACCATCTATCACTTCAGTTTCCCTACAAAGCTCATATGGTTTTATCAGCACTACATCTAGAATATTTTTCCTTCTAGTTGGTTCCATCACATGATTCAGCTGTCCTCCCCATAATAACTTATTCATCATTTGTTGGTCATGCTTTCTCTCATTCGCATTCCCTTCCCAGTTAACATTTGGCAAGTTCAGATCACCCAGTACAATAATGTTCCTTTCTGTGCCATTCCCCACATAGCTGACTTTCTCATCAAATAATTCTGCATCAGTGTCAGTGGCAGCCTTGCCAGGTCAGTACACTCCAAAAACATCAAGCTGTCTATTGTCTTTAGAGATGAGTCTTACACCTAGAATTTCATGTTCCTCATTCTTAACCTTTTCATAGCATACAAATTATTCTTTCACCAGTAAAATACTCTCCCTCCTACCGTTCCTAACCTGTCTCTACGATAAACACTCCAGTTCCATGAGAAAATCTCTGCATCCATAATATCACTTCTCAGCCATAATTTAATTCCTATTACAATATTTGGTAAATATACACTATATATCAAATTAATTCCATTCCTTTCTTACAATACTTCTACAGTTTAATACTAACAATTTCATGTCATCCTTACTTGACTTCATGCTTCCTATTTTGCCATTAATCCCTGGATAGAATGACAGTTCCGTATATAAAAATGTGAGCCCAATAAACACAATGTGATAGCTTGACTGTACCATTTAATTTAAAATAAACTTCACTGGGCTATACAATTGTTCCTGCACACTCACAGTACTGCATTTGTTGATCACAATCATATGCTCTATCTGCTCACGGACTTCTGTGATGAGCAACATCATATCTGAGAAAAGTCTTCTTGCTCACATTTTGACTGTCATCGTCGTTGCTCTTCATTTGGAAATACCATTTCAGAATGGTCTTATATTGTCTGAACATCGAGTATGCCTCTCCTGAATGGTGAGGTAACTGGGACACTGCTACACTGGTCTTATATTGTCTGAACATCGAGTATGCCTCTCCTGAATGGTGAGGTAACTGGGACACTGCTACACTACTCACACACTTATATAACCACTACAGAAATGTGTACACAATCTTTGGACCCCTTTGTACAAAATCACAAATTGTTTTGATACATCACTGCCCTAACATATCTTACAAACTTAACATATCTTGTTTTCTCTCCAAGAATGATATGTTAACACATTTCCTAAATTACAGCATAAAAACTAAATGTATAAATGCTGTTATCTGAAAACTTCCGTTAGTACTGAATATGGCAGAGAACAGACCTGTATTCCCACTGGCAGACCATCTTTGTTGAGTCCCATTGGCACCTGGGTAACTGGCAGGTGAAGGGCATTGAATATGCAGAAGTAGCTGAAGTTGTACGGTCGTAGAAGAGAGGCATAGTGATAGTGGGCAGGCATAGAACTGCTGGGGAACAGCAGAACTCCATCTTCTCCCAGCTTCTCCTGTAAATAATTTCCATCATGAGCATATGAGACACAGGGGTACACACAGAGCGAGAGAAGGAGGGGAGGGGGGGAGAGAGAGAGAGAGAGAGAGACAGAGAGGTGAAAAGTAAAACTGAAATCCCTCTGAGGGTCAATGGATCCCAGTATCATGGATTCAAACCTGGCAGACATACTCACATTTGTTCATTTGTTGGAGAGCGGAAAATAAGTCCACTCAGAACTCCATGTCGTAAAGTGTTTACCTGACAAAATTAATTTAAACTCTGCAATAGATCACCCATACATTTGTGCTCTGACCGATAAATTACATTAGTGTCTATTATCTGTCTCTCGACTAACCGAGGTTCTGTGTTATCTGAGCCCGATCAAAAAAATGAAGTAAAGATCATGTTCCATTAGTGCCAAACAATTAAATTGTTTCACAGCTCACGTCTAACTGCTCTCTTCTAGTCGGTATCAGACTGAACGAGCAATACGACGACTCCATTCCTTCGTGGCTTCATTAATTTGTCACTAAACATTATCCAATTGAATGATTACTGCTAAATGATCAGAGTCACATTTTGCACATTCTTCAGAATTTAAATTTTAATGTTAAGGTTGTAAGATCCCTGGGGGAGTCTGTTAACCCCTAGAGGGCACGTCCCCGGGTGGCGGATAGGGGAACCCTACAGTTCAGTAGCGCTGGTTGAAATACCCAATACAACCCGCGGACCAACAGGCAGCCCAGTTCCTGAGGGCTTTAAAATATTGGGACACCCTCTCTCTGGGGGGGGGCACAAATATGGAGGGCCCAAGCCCAGCGTATAGGTGAAGATCCCATTGGCATCAGAGGCAGAGAAGGTGGACTTCGGTACGACATCGGTGGCGGAAGAGGGAAACTTCTAGCGTCTGTACTCCAGAGGAGCGGCTACAGAAGACATCTGTATTCCAGAGAAGCGGTTACAGAAGGCGTCTACTCCAGTGGAGTGGCCTAGAATAACATCTGGCAGTAGGTATAAAATGCCTTTGGGAGTGGCGACTCCATGGTAATAATAGCCTATATATGGTATGGTACTAGTAAATCAACCTCAGAAAAGGCTAGGGCATGCCCCGCTTAAGGCAACTTGCAGATTTCAGGGTGCTGGGGGAACTGTGAGAAATGGGCGACCAGTAACCAACAGTAAGATAGGAATAGTAAATCTTATGGCCCTAAAAGGAAAGACGACCGGGTGAGTTGGCCGTGCGCGTAGAGGCGCGCGGCTGTGAGTTTGCATCCGGGAGATAGTAGGTTCGAATCCCACTATCGGCAGCCCTGAAAATGGTTTTCCGTGGTTTCCCATTTTCACACCAGGCAAATGCTGGGGCTGTATATCTGTGTCGGTGTGACGTAAAGCCCCTAGCAAAAAAAAAAAAAAGGAAAGACGGAGGAAGTACAGTAAAACCTTGTTAAGACGTTTCTGCAGGGGACAGCAGGGATATGGCAACGCTAGATACGATTTCTTCCCGGCATGAGGGCATTTTACGTCGTGTATCCGTGAGCACAGTAAAAACTATACCTAACATTTCTAAAAATGAGAGGAAAGTATTAAAATGTGTGAAAAACATGAGAGAACAATTCTGCTGGGGCTTATAAAATAACAAGTGCACTGAAAGGTTTGAAAAACACCAAACAACAAATATGAAAACATATGCAGGGGGGTCAATATAAATATCAAGTATATCTAAAACAAATGGTAGTAGAAGCCTTTTATTTCATAGCAGGGGGTTATTATTACACTGAAGAAAATGGAAATTGCACACCCAGAAGGAGTGGTGCTACATTGCTGCAATTGAACATGCAGGATGTGTGTTCGGTTGTTCTTCGATGATTACACTTTCAGGTCCCTCTGACCGCAAGTTTGGACAACAATCAATACAGGATGTGCCCACCACGAGCTGCAATACATTGATGAATTCATACTATCCACTTCATATCCGTATCGACTATATGATCCAATTAATTAATTGAAGGAACAAGAATCCACCTGATCGATACTTTACTTTTATTTAGCCTTAGGCTATTTCAATAGACATTAAATTAAAAGTTCAGAACATGTTTCGAATGCATTGCATACATCATCAGCTGCTTACATTTGGCAAAAGTAAAATTAGCTAAGAACAGGCCATAGATTCACAGACATTAAACAAGACCTAGCAATTCTCAATAGGCTAAACAAGGGAAGGTTAATGAACAGTCTAGAAAATATTCATATACTTCTAGACAAGTCAATTAATAAGGACAAGAATCTGAATGAAGTAAATGAACAGAGAAACCCCTTATTTGAATGCATATTGAGATACATTGAGTTATTACGAAGGAAGCAAACACGCCCAGCGCACACTTCAAGCAATCACAAGGCCGACACGTCACAAGCAGTAACCACCTCCCCGCCCGATATAGCAAATGACAACACGTCCGCATTTCCCCTCCCTCCTAACCAGGCTAACTCACGAACTACAGCATACAGTTACAATACAAGGTTGAAGGCAGCCGGATTAAACCCACTCCCGTAGCACGGGAAGTTAAACAAACACGCAAGGCAAGGGTAAGTTCATACTTCCATACTTTCCAACACTCAAAGACTTATTATCCGTCACGTTTTTCAAATTCCAACTAATAGCCGCATTTTTTCCTGTCGGTTACAGGTCGTGATACAGACGATCCAACGTTTTTCAATTCAAACTACAAATAGCAAACTTCACATTCGGAACAAGGCACACGTCTCCACCCAACAGGAGACAAGAGACATGAAAACACCGGATGCCTTCTTAAGGAAACTTTTTTACCAACAGTTCAACAGAAATACTTCACATAGTGCATACAAGTTCTTCAGTAATCAACGAACTTATGAAAATTCACAAGACTTATAGTGAACTATATTTTAGTCCATCAGTGCTTTTAACATCAAGATTTTTTAATAATAAGTTATAGTTTGACTAACAATTGCCTTCAATGCATCCATCCTGTACCCCCCCCACATCCATTCACACATGCACGACTAACACTTGTTTTTAAGGTTTTAAGAAAATTGTGAGACTGTTCTTAGTTAATTTTACTTTTGCCAAATGTAAGCAGCTGATGATGAATGCAATACATTCGAAACATGTTCTGAACTTTTAATTTAATGTCTCTTGAAATTGCCTAAGGCTAAATAAAAGTAAAGTATCGATCAGGTGGATTCTTGTTCCTTCAATTAATTAATTAATTAATTGGATTGATGAATTCGTCAAGGCATGGAGTCAATAAGGCCCTGGATCGCTTCCTGAGGAATTGTGGCCCATGCCTACTGCACTGCACGGGTCAGTTGTTCCAGAGTTGTGGGTGGCTGAGGACGGTTGGCCAGTTGTCGACCCATCATGTCCCACACATGCTCAATAGGACTGAGGTCCGGGGATCTGACGGGCCATTCTAAGGTTGTGATGTCGTGGAGAGCTTCTCTGGAGATGCACGCAGTGTGAACCTGGGCATTGTCCTGCTGAAACATCCCATTAGCAATGTTCGCCATCATAGGGACAACCACTGGATTGAGTACCCTATCAACGTACTGTCGAGCAGTCATAGTGCCCTCAATAAGCACTAATTGTGATTTCACATTAAAGCCAATAGCTCCCCAGACCATAATGCTTGGTGTTGGCCCTGTGTGCCTCTCGACAATAAGATCTGGGCGGCCCCTCTCCCTGGTACATCGGCGCACACGATTCCGGCGATCACTGCGGGCAAGACATAAGCACGATTCATCACTACAGACGACCCTATGCCATTCGTCGACCCACGTCGATCTTTCTCGACACCAGGCCAGCCTTACACGTCACTGTTGTGGGGTCAATGGAGCACCTTCTGCAGGGACACGGGACCGTAAGCTAGCTGCACGCAGGCGATTACCAACTGTTTGTTGTGTAACGTGGGGTGCCACAGTTGCTTGAATTTGCGCTGCTGTTGCATGGGGTTCCATCCGGGCCATCGGAATGATGCGGCGATCCTCTCTCACAGTTGTCTGTCACACTGGGTCTATGCCAGGTCTACAAGTGTGGGTACCTTCATTTGACCACTGCTACCATACACGTTGTACCGTAAATGCTTGTCGGCCAACTCGTGCAGTGACAGTCCTTAGCAATAATCCAGCCTCACACAGCCCAATTATCCGAGCCCTCTCAAACGGTGACAGTTGTTGATAGCGTGCTCTTCTCTGTCGTCGAGGCATGGTTGACGGGGAATACTTCACTGCACAGACTGCAAGTCAACTATGCTACAATAGAGTCCGTATACTGGAGTTGATTCCTCCGCGACCAATCACGTGGGGAGACCTGTAGCACCAATCCAATGGGTCTGAAACTTTGATCGTTTGCATACCTACATGGCATCGTTCCATATCTTGAAAATCAACACAAATGACCAATGCCTTCTTGGTAATGAAATTTCCATTTTCTTAAGTGTATTTTCTGATCGCACTCTTAGACAATAATTGGAGGTTACACTCGTACATGTGCGACCGGCAGGATTGACTGTCATCCTGAAAACTTCGACCTATAGTTGAATGATCGAGTCGAAACTTTAAGGTGCGTGTTCAACATTTGCGACCTCTGCGTGCTTAAAGATGCGGATGCCAGTCCACTTTCTGAAAGATTTTAATTTTGTCTTTATTAGTAAGGAATTTTACTACTTTTTCTCTACAATGCTTATTGAAGATAAAAGGTTTCCACCTATTCAATACATTGACATAGTGATTCAATTAAGACATCACATATTTATTATAAACTTTATGGTGTACATTATGGTACCGGTTTCGGCATCTCACGTGCCATCATCAGCCATTGAGAAAATAATTGCAAGGTATGTTGGATGAATATAAAAAAATAAAAATCTATTAGTACAATATAGAATATATACAGACCTAATCAGAATAGTATGCTCTGTTAACACACCCAAAAGAGATAAAGAGAAGATGGAAGGAATACAGTGTGAGGACTCAACAACAAAGGATGATATATGGAGTTAGCAGTACAAAAGATGAAGATGGAAAAAGCAACAGGGATGGATGAAATCAGTGTGGAAATGATAAAGGCTGCTGGACTGGTATGCAGTCATTGAGCTGACTACTAAAGTGTATGTGGAAACACAAATGTATACCAGAAGACTGGAAAAAAGGGATAATAATACCAGTGTTTAAGAAAGGGGACAAGAAAGTTTATGGTAATTACAGAGGAATCACACTTATATCGCAGGTAGTTAAAATACTGGAAAGGATATTAGAAAGAAGAAAGATTGAAGGAGAGTTACAAGAAGAACAATATACAGTAGCTTCAGGAATGGAAGATCTACAGTGGACCCAATCTTTAGCATGAGACAGCTGATGGAAAAGAACTGGGAGTATGGAAAGGATCTGGTCATGTCTTTCATAGATATAGAAAAGGCATATGATAGTGTCTCCAGAGAGAAGGTTTGGGAAATCATGATTAAAAAGAGACTTGGAAGAGAAATGTTAGAAATAGTGCAAGCAATGTACAACAACTGTGTTAGCAGAGTCCTGATCCCAGTTGGAAAGACAAAACGGTTTATGAATAAGACTGGATTAAGACAGAGGAGTGTGCTGTCATCTCTTTTGTTTATTATGGTCATAGACAAAAATGTAACGGAAACAAAGGAAGCCTATGGAGATAAAGATATGAAGATACTGCTATTTGCAGATAATGATGATGTGATCTGGGGAAAGAACAGCAAAGAAGTGCAACAGCAACTAGATGTATTGAACGAAAAAATTGAGAAATATGGCATGAAAATCAGTACAGAGAAAAGCAAGACGATGGTGATGTTGAGAGGGGAAAGCCAAGGAAAGGGCACTGTGAAAATTGGAAGTCAGAGCCTGGAAATTGTGGACAGCTTTAAATACCTAGGAAGTGAATTAATGCAAAATGCTAGAGTGGACATGGAGATTAGCAGGTGGGTACAGCAGGGTAATGCATTCTACCAAAGTGTAAGAAAACTTGTTTGGAACAAAGAAGTACCAAGGAAAAGTAAAGAGATAATGTACAAAATGTACTATGTACCCATACTGACTTATGCAACTGAGACTTGGACTTTGACTAGCAGGTAAGAGAGTAGAATTCAAGCTAGTGAGATGAAATTCCTAAGAAGTATGATAGCAAAGACTACAGTGACTCTATATGTACAGTGTGGCCAAGGCCAGTCCAGCCGCCATGTTTTAGCCAAGTACTCAATCAGCTGATAGTTCAAGGAGATTAATATTATTATTTCAATAAAGAATAGACTAGGTCAATGTTTTAAGATGTTATTCGTTTTGCTTATGCTGTATGTGTACAGGCCTGTCAGTATTTGTTATATTCAGTGTCTGACTACCTGACGTAAAACTTCAAAATTTAGAGTTATACGTGGTTTAGGCCTACAAATCACAATTATTGAAGAGGTTAGAAATTCTGTATTGGTAGCTAGGCCTATCATAACATTTATATTATAATACATGTGGCATAAAATAGTATAGTCGTTGTCTTGAATAATGTATGTGAGGACTGTAAAGTTAGCCTACATTTAATATTTTTCTATTTGCTTTACGTCGCACCGACACAGATAGGTCTTATGGTGACGATGGGACAGGAAGGGCCTAAGAATGGGAAGGAAGCGGCCGCTGCCTTAATTAAGGTACAGCCCCAGCATTTGCCTGGTGTGAAAATGGGAAACCATGGAAAACCATCTTCAGGGCTGCTGACAGTAGGGTTGGAACCCACTATCTCCCGGATGCAAGCTCACATCTGCGCACCCCTAACTGCACGGCCAACTCTCCCGGTCATTTAAATTTTTTAAAAAACTATAACATTACCATATATCAGGTTACATGGTTTTACATATTAGAATATACAACGCAGTATCATAAAAGTATACATAGAAATGTACTTTTTATATATAACATCAGTATGTATGTAATCTGAACACGCACAGAAGATAGAAAATAATATGACTAGTTAACCGATGGGTAGAGAAAATTGTATTATCTATCTCCATATTTATGTTAACGTAATATAAGTTAACATAATATACTGTACCATTTTACTTGTGGTGCTAGTAGAAATAATAGCGAAAACCTGCTACTCTTTTGTGACGAAAACAAGCAACTGCCATGGTCCCCAGGTTGTGTATAGTGCTCCTTTAATGATGGCTACGGTTTGATCCCCGCAACAAGGAATTAAATATTAGTATCACTATACAACATATCTATCGTTTGAGAAAATACTACTTGTTGCTCGGTGAAAACATGCAGTTTCCCTCGTCCCGGTGTACTTGTATTCAGGACTCAATTATTGACCACCTGCTGTTTGATTTCCATGATGTGGGACTAATTCTGTGCCCTGGTTCGGTTAGTATTGGCAGATATCTGCTGTATTTTAAACATCGGTTTTGCTAATGCATTGTTATCACTGTTATCAATAGCTTCTTCTTTTTCTACCGCTCTTCCCACAACTGTGGGATTGTGGGTGGGAACTGCGTCACACATGTGGATTTGGTCCTGTTTAACGGCCGGATGCTATTCCTGACGCAAATCGTATATGGAGGGATGTAATCACTATTGCGTGTTTCTGTGGTGATATATAGTGTGGTATGTTGTCTGAATATGAAGAGGAGAGTGTTGGGACAAACGCAAACACCCAGTCCCCAAGCCCGAGCTATTAAAATACCCCACCCGGCCGGGAATCGAACCCTGGACACTCTGAACCGAAGGGCAGTAGCTGAACATTCAACCACGGAGTCAGACTATTATTGTTATCATTATAATGTATGAGAAAACTCAACTTGATGCCAGGCGGCACTTACAAGCATGTCCTTTAATAGATGAATAGCCATAAAAGTTTGAATTCGAGAATATATCAATCATAATACCTCATACGGTGAAAATGAATGAGACTTAGAGTGAATGATTGGGAGTGGCCTTTCCTGTAAGTTTTGTTAAGTACAGCTTTCAGTTAAAACAAACATTTTCGGGGATACTTGAAAATTTGTGAAAAATAATATAATCGTGAAAAATCTCTGTTATTTTCCTTACACGGTAAAATCGCACAAAACGTAAAATTTCGGATATTATATTCCAAACAACTTTCTTTATGTACAGGTTTTCGATACGGAGAATATTAACGGAGAAATCTGACATTTACTGTCTTGGCCTTTATAAAATTACTAACACATTTTGTTATTATTGTTACCATTATAATGCATGAAACAACTCTTCTCGTTGTTGGGAGCGTCTTATAACGTGCTGAAAACAAGCAATTGCCTAATTTAATTTTAAAAACTTTTCCTGATCTGTTTCTGCAACCATAAGCATAACAGCCTGGCGTAATTTTCTTCAAAACTCAGACCTCAGAAATACGTAAATTCACACACATTTCTTAATTAATAATGCTAAATAATCTTCCATGTTTAATAAAAAACATATTTTCGGTGTATTAAGGTTAAAACAGGTAGCCTGTACTTCGCTGAAATTGCATAAGAGTGATCTTACCCTGTGCTGAACACATACGTTTAAATCAGCTGATGGGACATTTGGCTAAAACATGGCGGAGCCACTCAGAATGAAGCACTCGCTGGCCACACTGTACATATAGAGTCACTGTAGGAAAGACAAGGAGAGACAGAGTGAGAAATGAAGATCTTAGGAAGGAAGTTGGGATAGGAAAGCTAAATGAGAGGGTTGAAAAGAATAAACTAAGTTGGTATGGACATGTAAAGAGGATGGAGGAGAATATAATTCCAAGACAGATGCTGGAGGCAAAGTGCGAGTGCAAGAGAGCAAGAGGAAGACCTAGAACAAGGTGGATTGAATCAGTGAAGAGCAGCATAAGAAGACAAAATTTAGACTGGAGCAAGATTGTGGAAGAGGAATATGGAGAAGTGCCATAAATACCCAGACCCGGCAGGAGCTGGATAAGGGAAAATGATGACGATGATGATAATGATGAAGGTTGTAAATCTATAACCCAATCTTAAAAGCATGGAAAAAATTAAACACAGTGTAAAACACAACTCATTTTATTAAGGTGTGTACAGACTTGCTCATGAGCCGCTCACACAACCAGGGTCGCTAGTGTAGACGAGGTTGTGAGCGTCGTTCAAGCCAGCTGGGGTCGGTTTTCTCGGTGAGCACAAAGGGATGCTCACCCTCAGCGTGGATGACAAAGGAATGTGCTCGCATATCTGTACCTGATTCTGTGAGCCAAAACATGGCAGCCTGGTCGAATGAAGATGGACTTGCGCTAGTCGACACTTATCGGACACATTCTATTTTATGGGACCCGAAAAATAGGGATCACTTCAAATAAACACGTGAAAGAGGATATACTGCAGGCTAGTGTATGCATCTCCCATGGCAAAGAACTGTAGAGTTACTGTTAATTTGAAATTTTAAGTATACACATAATTCAGAAATCGACCAAATCCCAGAATTAAAAAGGAGAGAATTATAAATAGGTACTATTAAAGGAGAAACTATTTTCCATTTTCTATTTAAAAAATTTAATGTGGTTAAAAATATACGAGCTACATAATTAGTTAAAAAGCTCCCCACAGGATTCCTCGAGCATACTTTAACTGCAGTGTTCCTGGGAAGAGACTAATAGGAAGACCTTTGAAATTAGAAATGTAAACTGGCGTCGCATATATCAACAAGATCTGTGAATGGACAGGACAAACTGGAGGAACCTCATACACAACCGTATCCAGCTTGATGGAGCAAAGAAATGATGATGATGATGAGATAAAAAGGAAAATCAGAAGTGCCTCAGTCTTACATATAACTTAAGTGATTGTCAATGCTATTTATTTTAGGGTTATGTTTTGACTCACAAGTGGCTATAATAGGTTGAACTCTTTGTTGTGAAGAAGAAAAGAAGTGTGCTAACAAACAGTAGGTGTCATTTTCTTTGTAGTGCATTTGTCATCGTCTTACAAATATTATTATTCTTTACTTATATGATGGAAGACTCAAATATGTTGGTACTGAGAACAGTGTTGTGCAAATATCTCACTGAGTGTATAATTTGTGTACAGTGATACTTTCAAGTTGTGATTGTTGAGAGTTTATGACGAACCAGGGTTCTTAGTGCAGTAAATCAAGTTGTTTATCAGCTTACAGCTTCTTTCATTAGTGGATCATACCTGGCAAATTACCCTATTATTTTCAGGGATGAATGAGTGTCAGGTAAGGTAATACAGCTGTTGTGGTGCCTAAAAATCAATCTGCAGTGATAAGAATCTAAGGCGATGAAAAAGAAGAGTGATCCAGGAAGGAGCGAGGTTCGGCTGCAGTTTGTCCCCTCTCCTTTTCAATGTTTATATAAGACAGGCAGGAAAGAAAATCAAGAGAGCTTTGTAAAAGGAATCATCATCCAAGGAGAGGAACTCTAAACTCTAAGATTTGCCGATGATATTGTTATTTTATCTGAGTCTGCAGAAGATCTGGAGAAACTGATGAATGGTATGGACACAGTCTAGAAGGAGTACAAAATGAAAACAAAAGTAATGGAGTGCAGTCGAACAAAGTCAGGTGATGCAGGAAATATTAGATTAAGGAATTCAGTCTTAAAGGAAGTAGATGAATATTGTTACTTGGGTAGCAGAATAACTATACTCCGCACGGCCTTACTTCTAAATTGAAGTTTCGCAAAACAAATGAGCATCGCCAATCCTCTGTTGCCAGCGGGCTACACCCGCGAGAACAGCTGATGCAATACGACCGCGGTAAACAGCCATATATAGTAAAATGTAATACCGTACTCAGAAAAACGAATACATATGGAATGAAAACAAATTCATAAAATCTACACTTACTAACAACATCTGACACTAATAAGAGAATATATTATTCAGAATAAAAGAGAATTAGGAAATAACACATCACTCACCGCCAATGGCTGACACAGGAAGGAGGTTATGGCCTACAAAGGAAACACTCCACTGATCTCAGAGTCACTGGAACCCTCTAACGATGAATCATTGTCACTATCACCAGGTCCCAAAGATATTATTAAACTTTCGACGGAGTTCTCCAGTACATCTTCATCTTCCCACGCCTCACGTATTAATCTTTGTGTACTGCGCACAACTTTCCTCCAGTCATCGGCACTGACGTTCACCACAGCTTCGGTTAACAGGTTTTCCACCTCGGGTACAGTAAAACGCTTATTTTTTGTTGCAACATAACCCTTAACCTGAGCCCAAATCTTCTCTATTGCATTGAAGTGGCAATGATAAGGTGGAAGTCGAATAACTTTATGTCCATGACGTCTTGCAATTTCGTCCACGACATACACAGGAAATTGTGGCTTGTTTTCTTTCACAAGCTGCAACAGTTCACCTTTCTTCATGTCGTCCCGCACAGGAATGTTGTGCCTCCTTAACCACTCAGCAAGAATCGACTTCTTTGCTGCCATTGTCGGAGCTTTGTCTTGAATTACGGAATGGTAGGGGGCATTGTCCATTATTATTGTACAATTTTCAGACAGGTTATTCATCAATGTGTATTCAAACCAGTTCTGAAAATTGACACTATTCATCTCCTCGTGGTAATCGCCAGTCTTCTTAGACCTCAGAACATATAAACAGTTAGGTACAAATCCGTTTGCGGTACCGGCATGTAGCACAATAATTCTTCCCCCCTTTCCAATGGGCACTGCCATTGTACCTTCCACAGAATCATCTGTCCAGCCTTTTCCTACGGTATGGTTTGCATTAATCCATGTTTCATCTAACCACACAATCGAATCAAAATTTTCCTTCATAACGTCCCTTAAAAACCGGCAGCGCCACATCACAATATCACTTCTCTCCATTAACACTCGGCGACCGTTTAATTTCTTGTAACGGAATCCCAGTTCCTTTACCACAACATTCAGTGAAGTCTTGCTGCCTTTAAATAGTTCGCTTTCCTTCAGAGACTCACGTAGCTTCGCAAGAGTAGGGTGTTCTTTTCTGCGGTAGTAGTCATAAATATGACGACGAATGGCATCTTTCTCGAAACTGTCCAAGTTCGTCACTGGTTTGGCCCGATTCCTTTTCTTACCCGGTGTTTCAAACTTAGAGGATCCAGGAGATTGTTCCTCAGCGTGGTATTTCTCCTTTCCAATTGCCACTACTGTGTATTTACTCACTTTGGTAGCGTCGGCAGTTCTCTGTACAGCTTGTGCTAAAGGAAGCAATGTAGCACCGTTCTCCTTTTCTTTCTCAAAGTACTCGCGCACATTGGACACAATTTCACGAGCCTGGCTTCTCAAGGGCGTGCCTTGTCCCACACGTCTCGATTTCTTGCCACTTGTCTTTCCCGAACTACACTGAGACATGGTAAACACGACGAACTAAGTACACTGATACACGGACGTAAATAAAACTACAGCTATTTAATAATTAAACCTATACTGTACTTATGCTATGCTAAACTGTAAACTACGCTATACTGTACTATACTAGAGAGATAAAACTTATATGATAAAACACTAATTACTGGAGGAAAATGCAAAAGATCGCGAACCGTACCGAATACCATACACGTTGAACGAGATAGGTTAACCACGTGGTGAATGTAAATATCAGACTTGGCAACTAGGTTTCGAGATCGTGCTCTGCCGATATAAATCGATATAAATGGCAGGTTGGGATTGGTTGGATGTCTATGCTTCGGTGCACAACCACCAGACAGAGCCAAAATCGGCCTAAACGTCAATTTAGAAGTAGAGCCGTTCGGAGTATAATGATGGCAGAAGTAAGGAGGACATAAAATGCAGACTGGGACAAGCAAGAAAAGAAATCTGCTCACTTTGAACATTTCTACAGGAATTAGAAAGACTTTTTGAAGCCTTTCATCTCGAGCATAGCATGGAAGTGAAACATGGACGATATCAATCTCAGGAAGAGAAGAGAAGAGAAGAGAAGAGAAGAGAAGAGAAGAGAAGAGAAGAGAAGAGAAAAGAAGAGAAGAGAAGCTCTTGAAATGTGGTGTTACAGAAGAATGCTAAAGGTGAGATGGGTAGATTGAATCACGAATGAAGAGAGAAGAGATACTGAATTGAATTGGTGAGCGGAGAATGATTTGGCAAGATTTAACCAGAAGAAGATATAGAACACATCGTAAGACACTCAGGACTTGTTCAGTTGGTTTTTGAGGGAAGTGTAGGTAGTAAAAATGACAGGGGTAGACCAAGGTATGATATAACAAACAGATTATAGTAGATGTAGGATGCAGTAGTTAAGAAGAAATGAAAAGTTTAGCACAGAATAGGGTGGCATGGACAGCTGGCCTCAATTTCAATGTGTACACATTCTGATGACTTGGATCTCTACTTTTAACACCATTTTTTTTTTTTCCCCCCCCACATCTGATGATTTGAAGGTCACTGAATTTCTGCTGGGACAACAAAAAGGTTACACAAAACTTCCCTGTTTCCTATGCGAATTTGATAGCAGGACACCGAAAAAACATTGAGATAATGTACATCGGCCTGAAAGGGAGCACCTTCAACCAGGATCAAAAAATGTCTTGAATGTAAGTCTTGTTGACCGTGAAAAAGGTATACTTCTACCCTTGCACATCAAACTGGGAGTGATGAAACAGTATGTTAAGGCAATAGACAAAAATAGCCCATGTAAAATTCAAAGGAGTATTTGACAGATCACAGATTCGTAAACTGATGGTGGACAAAAATTTCACAGAAACGAAGGCTATAATTGAGGAAGATGCATGGAATACATTCAAAGAAGTAGTCACAAAATTCCTTGATAATATCAAAGACCCCTCTATACAGTACAAAGAAACTGTGAGAAACATGTTGGACAAGTTTAACCAACTCGGTTGTAATATAAGCCTAAAGCTTAATTTCTTAGCAACACATCTGGACTACTTCCCTCGAAATTTAGCAGCCACAAGTGAAGAGCAAGGCGAAAGGTTCCACCAGGATCTCAAAGATGCAGAACGGCACTACCAGGGATGTTGGAATGTAAATATGATGACCGACTGCAAGCGACTACCCTTCCAGAGAGCACTCGGGAACTTCAAAAACTCAAATTTTACGGGAAATGGAAAAATATGACTGAGTAAATTTGAATCTATCAAAGAAACTATTTAAAATAGTTTATGTTAGGTCCACCTTGTCAATACACTTTTAACGAATGAAAATTATTTATTCTATCATACATGTTTCAGGAACAACATGCATTCCTTTCATCAGTGAAGTCAAATCAAGGAATAAAAAACAATATAACACTATCGTTTGTTTAGCCCACAATTTAAAGAAGTCATCATCATTAGGGAGCGGGTTTTTATGTGCTAAAAATGTGAAAAATATTTATTTTTTTGTGTGCTGAAAAACTTTAAAATATATGATAACAAATTAAAATTATTTCCCTTTAAATATCACATAACTACTCGCACTCAAGATATAAATAAGTATAACGTTTTGAATTATAATATGGTGCAACCAAACGTGCTCCTTAAGGCAAATTGGTGTCTGTGTATGGAAACGTGCAGTATGTATTAATTTTTTATATGTCAGAGTAGATATTATGAATGGTTATTTTTTTTAAAGGTAATGTTTTGTTTAAATATGGCAAAAACAACCTATCATCTTTGAAAAAATGGTACCAGTTCGTACTCACCCATCACACGTTGGAATATTAGTTGCTAGAAGTAGTCTCAGAATTACAGTGAACAACAAAGGTCATCTCCAAATTGTCCATCACAAATGCATGCCGATTATCTCTAAACAACGTCTTATACCTTGAAAATGATCGCTCCACATCACAGGAAGTCAGACGTGCATCATTAAAGAGAGAAATGTCACCAACACTAACGCCATCAATTTTGCCAACATGAGCACCCTCTAATACATTCGAAATTTGGCACATTGTTTGAAATCCTCCGTTTTTCTGAACAAATTTTGATATTTGACCTTTAACAGTCCCTGAACATGCAAAGCCAGGAGTGAATCTAATTTATTTTCAACAGCGTGCACTTCCTTCACTGTTTCGGACAACAGGTTAGTGGATTTTTCAAGTATGTCTATAGTTTTACACAAGAAGCTTAGATTGGCAGATATAAACGCCAAATCATTTTTCAAAGAGCTGTCTTTCAGGATCTGTTGAAGAATCTCAATTGATGACGCGTCGTTTTTATCTAGTGCATTCACAACGGATGCAAAACTTTCTAAATTGTCTGCGTAGTATACCACAGCACTAAGCCAGGTATCCCACCACGTAACAATAGGCAGAGGAGGAAGTGCAAGATCCGGGTTTTTCTCTTTAAACAGATCGATTCTTGAGGGTGCTTTTACGAAGACTTTTTTTGCCATTAGACACTAATTTATCCACTTGAGGATACTGAGCCCGCACAGTTTCACATAACCTGTGTAGAGCATGAACAACGCAAGTTACGTGTATCATTTTCAGAGAGCTCACAGAAAGGCCTTCAGCTGCCTTTTTCATGTAAGCTGCAGTGTCAGTAAGGAAAAGCAATACATGGTCGTATTTTATACCTTTTGGCCAAAGTAAGTGCATGGCTTCATTGAATAACCTAACTACAATGACATGGTTTGCAGCAAGCATTTCTTTCACGCTAGCAAATAAGAATGTTCACAAGCAGTTTTGTCATTCTTCAACACACCAACTACAACATTTCCTACTTTTCTGCCACTTGAATCAGTGGTTTTGTCAATGCTCAGCCACAGTTTTTCGCTATTACATACTGCCCGAATTCTCTGTAAAGTTTCTTCGTAACATTTTGGGAGATAGTTTTTCCTTAATGTGGATTCGTCTGGAGGCTCAAAATTAATGTACTTTGTTAGGAAATTTCTCAGTCTCGAATTATTTATTTTGCCAAGAGGAATGTCGGCGCAAACAAATGCTCTGCATACATCTAAATAATACTGGGAATATTTAGATGGGCCTGCATTTGAAGTAGCTGGTTCAGCTATTAGTAATTGTCGCGAACACACACACGAAGCACCCGCAGTATGCACTGTCAATTGTTGGAAAACCTTTGTTGCTAATAGAGTTGTTGAAATTCAATCCCTCACTGCAGTCTCAGATTGGAGACATGTACCTATTCACAGCAATCCAGCTGACACCTGTCTCCGGGTGTTTTACCCTCACAAATGTTTTCTCTTGATGTATGGCGGCATGGTCCCTCCTGGTTGCACGAATTGTCCCCAGTGTATCCTGATTTTGTTGCCAGTAATACACTACCTGCTGTGAATGCAGAATTGAGACCTTTTTGAGAGTCCTGCTAGTTAATGTGCACCCACCTGAGTTAGAGAAGTTTTCTTCCTTTCTCAAACTCAAGCGAGTTTATAGCTATGTTCTGTGATTTATTACCAATTGAGGATTAGTGAAATGAAAATAATTAGTTTGATGCAGGCTAGTGAATATGGGAAGGAACTTCATGACTTGAGGTCTAATAGTGTAGCTGCCTCTTCGAGTTCATTAAAAACTTTGATTCCGTTCCTGGATGATAACGGGTTGTTCAGAGTCAGGGGTCAACTCATGCATTCTCAATTGGAATATAATGAAAAACACCCTATCATTCTTCCTCCGAAACACTTTATTACTAAACTGATTGTTAAACATGAACATGAGATGCTATTGCGGCCCTCAGACTGTATTGTTTTCCTTGCGAAACAGATTTTGGATTCCACATGGGAAGACCGTTATTCATGGTGTGATCCATTCTTGTTACAAGTACTTCAGAAGCAAACCACTCACATAATGGGTCAGTTACCCTTGTATAGAGTTGAACCGTTCTTACCTTTTGTTAAGGCTGGTCTTGATTATGGAGGCCCAGTCATCATAAAGGGTGATAACCCGAGGAGTAAGATAAAGTTTAAAGCAATACATTGCTCTCTTTGTTTGACTTGCTACTAAGGCAATACATCTTGAAACGGTGAAGAGTCTAACGACTCAGGACTTCCTCGCCGCTTTTAGAAGATTTACGGCACGTCAGGATTTCCAAATCTCATCTTGAGTGATAAATGGCACAAATTTTGTTCAAGCCAACAATGAGTTATTAAGATTTATTAAGGATAACTGTACTGAAATAGAAGAATATTCATCTAATTTGAATGTGGGTGGGCTTTGGGAGGCTGGAATAAAGTCCACAAAATCACTTTTGAAGCTGACCACAGGAAAATGCATTCTTAACTTTGAAGAACTGAGTACTCTTTTGTATCAAATTGAGTCTATGTTGAACTCAATACCTCTCTGTTCAATGACTGACAACCCTAATGATCAATGCTATTTGACACCTGGACATTTTCTAGTAGGGAGACGATTGACCTCTGTCCCCTCTCCAGACATATCCAACAGCTCCTACTCTTGTCTAACTAAATGGAACTTGGTGCAACAGCTGTATCACATTTTTTGGCAGAGGTGGTCACAGGAATACATACAATCACTTCAACAAAGACGTAAATGGTTTTCCATAGGAAAGTGGACTCCAACTGTGGGAGACTTGGTGCTTTTAAGGGA
The DNA here is from genome assembly GCF_040414725.1 of Anabrus simplex. NCBI lineage: Eukaryota > Metazoa > Arthropoda > Insecta > Orthoptera > Tettigoniidae > Anabrus > Anabrus simplex. The sequence continues at coordinate 1,724,554,305 of NC_090265.1, read as the reverse complement.
GGATAACCTTCCTCCTCTGGACTGGAATAAAAGTTCTCTGACTTGATGATATAATGTTGTACCTTTACTTAGTTTGCTATTAATTTCAATGTTGATTTCATTACTTACATTAATAATGCTACCCAGATATGTAAACTGTTCTACATTCTCTAACCGTTCTCCGTCTATGTTCACTTGGCTTCTCTTTTTCTCCTTTCCACAGTGCATGACTATGGTTTTCTCTTTACTAATTACCATTCCAAACTCCTTCAGATTTTTATTCCAAATGTCCAGTCTCCTTTGTACTTCCTTTTCTCCTTTTCCCCAAATCACCACATCATCTGCAAATATCAAAGCATTCACTTCATCACTACTGATACTCTGTTTTACAAGTTTTATGATTTCATCCATCAAATATAATAAACAATAATGGCGACAGTGCACTTCCTTGCTTGAGACCTTTTTTGTATAAAATGTTTCAGTAACCACTCCCCGCTTGTACACTGCTTTTACTCTCATGATACAACATTTTTATCTTGTTAATTAATGATTTTGGTAAATTCCTTTTCAGTAAGCATTCCCATACATGTTTTCTCTTAACTGTATCATAAGCTTGGGTAACTTCCTTTTTAGACAATCTTGGAATGTCGTTCTTTTATCCTCCTTCTCCAATTCCCAAATTCCGATCTTTGGTTTCTTCTTCAACACAATTTCAGGGAATTTTACTTGTTTTAATACCACGATTAATAATCTATGATCACCTTCCATACTTTCAATGGGGATTATCTTCGTATTCATGACGAATCTTCCCAATTCTCAGTCTGTTATAAAATCGATGAGTGTTCCCTACTGTCCATCCCAACTATATCGGCTAATCTTATGGCTATTCCTCCTCATAAACCATGTGTTCTTTATTATCAGGTTATTTCTAATACAAAAGTCCAACAGTTTCTCTCCGTCTTCATTTCTATCGCCATACCCATGTGCGCCCAGAACATTCTTATACTCCATTCTGTCAGTTCCCACATGAGTATTCAGATCTCCCATAATCATGATCTCATCTCCAACATTATGTGTTTCCAGTTCATTGAGGAACTCTTCTTTTTCTTTCACGCTACATCCTGTCTGTGGAGCATACACCTGTACTATCTTGAGTAGTTCCTTGTTTATATGTATGTGCATTATTATAATTCTTTCATTTACATACTCAATTTCAGCCATTGCTTCAACATTCTGATTCACTACAAATCCCACTCCATTTCTTTTCTCTTTACTGTTACCCATCCAGTACAAGGTGTACCCCTTTCTTAGTTTCTTCATCCCTCCCCCTTTCCATTTTACTTCACTTAATCCCAGGATATCGAGTTTTCATCTCTCCATTAGGTCAATCAATTCATTTTCCTTCCCACTCAATGTTAAAATATTTATTGTTAAAAATTGGGTTTTGTTCTCTGATCTAACACTTGCACGAACATCATCATTACAATCATAGTGTGCAACTGTAGTCAAAGACTTGTCAATTCCATTTCCAATTTTAAAATTTCATCCAAGGCTTGTATTATAGTTGAAAGCAAGTACAAATTTACTCATCTGCTGACCTGCTAAGTCTAACGCATCTGAGGATTTTCTTTCGGGGTTTACTCCCTTAGCCTTTGAAGATCCCTCTTCTCCACAGGGCAGCGGTTTCCTCTTCTAATTTTCCCCAGAGAGGATGGGTTGCCTCATCCAGATCTTCACCATTCCAAAGGTCTCTTTCTCTGCCTAAGATGCTGTCAAGGTCTTCACCCGTAACCCTGGGCATGGGTTCCACGTTATACCCCGTGAGACTGGGTTCCTGCCTGAACTTAGCTCTCCTTCACACCGGCTTACTGATGTGGAGGATACCTACCCCCGCAACATGGATGCGCCAGACAAGAATTACTCAAGTGAAGGATAGGGAAGATGACCCTATCTCCCTTGAGCCGGGTTAATGGACGTCGCACTGACACAGATAGGTCTTACGGCGACGATGGGACAGGAAAGGGCTAGGAGTGGGAAGGAAGCGGTCGTGGCCTTAATTAAGGTACAGCCCCAGCATTTGCCTGGTGTGAAAATGGGAAACCACGGAAAACCATTTTCAGGGCTGCCGACAGTGGTGTTCGAACCTATTATCTCCCGAATACTGGATACTGGCCGCACTTAAGCGACTGCAGCTATCGAGCTCAGTTCAGATGACCATTAGTCATAAAGATGTAGCCTGCATGGTTGCTAGGTAACATTGTCTGACCATCGATCCATACCTTATATCACAGCCTGCACGGTTGCTAGGGTTACACTACACATTTTGTGACGGTAACTTCTGTAATGCAAATTTTCAGATGACCACCAGTCATAAGACATATTTATGTAAAAACGGGCAAGACGAGTTTCTTCGTCATTTGCGGAAGAGCATAATGGACAAGGAGACTTCCTTCATCAATTGCAGAAGAGTAATGGGCGTGACGAGGTCACTTGTCACCCACATCATGATAATAGGCACGACGAATTAATTCGCTTCCAGTCAAAATATATTCCCCGCTACGAATGTTCGTTTCCCAGTGGAACCTCCCTGATTAAGAGGTTAAATAGAATCAATGCTCTAGCACAAACATATGTCAAGGAGAAGGCAAGGAGTAGGAAGGTGGTGGGGCTTGGCCTTGATTAAAATGGAAAACCATCTTCATGATGGGGTTCATCATCTCCCAAACTCATTCTTGTCATCATTCTCTCTCTTACCAATAGTTCAGCTCGAAGCCTCTCGGTTGCTTCCTCAGCCCATTCTGGTTTCTCCTTGGGGAACTTCTGTGCTGCCAGAAGCATGATTGCAGCCAAGGTAAACTCACTGCAGCCAACCAGTTTCTTGAGAAGTTCTACCCATAACGAAACTTCACCCTAAAGGACAATCACAATACTAGAGTAGTTTGTTGAAAAAAAAAAGAGGGTAATACTGTAAATCAAACAAATATAGAAAATGAGAATTTGCATATTCAAGGGCATGAAACATGATGACCAAAAAGATTAAATATCAAACTTAGATGTGAGAGTATAAGGTATAAAAAAAAGTCATATCTCAGCCTCTAAAAGATGTTCTAAAATTAAAAATAGTCTCTAAAAATTACATTAAAACCTTTTCTTACAACATGGAAACCATAGTGTTATTTTATTAAGAACTAGCTAATAATGCCATTTGCTTTACTTCTAGCTACCTTCGGAGACGCCGAGGTGCCGGAATTTAATCCCGCAGGATTTCTTTTACATCCCAGTAAATCTACTGAAACAAGGCTGACATATTTGAGCACTTTCAAATACTACCGGACTGAGCCAGGATCGAACCTGCCAAGTTGGGGTCAGAAAGCCAGTGCCTCAACCGCCTGAGCCATTCAGCCCAGCAGTCTCTGCAAAACATAAAGAATTTTACTCTTTCTTTCTTTGAGATGGCTAAATCCCAAAATATTATCATGTCCATTAAATGGGCCATGAAAGTATCCATCTAAATATTAACCTTTAGAATGCCAGACAACGATGTATTGTTGTTCGATACTTGTGTGTAAAGTACCAGCAACGATATATCATCATTTGAAGCGCCTTACTAACTGCATTTAGCACGATTATGAATGGCAAACTCTGCCACTGCCCGGTCCCAAGTCCGGGATGAGAAAGGAGGAGGGTTGGCTGGGTTACCAGCCAGCTACAAAACTGCTATGTGGAAAGTAATAGGATACTACCGCAATATATTCCCTAGAAACACACACAATGGCTCTCTCTACAAAACTACATAATTCTGCAGGTAAAACTCTCCCACATTCGGATCTCTGCAAGGGGAATGCATTGAGATCAAATGGAGTTGAGGAGGAAAAGGAGAAAATAAAGAATAGGATGAAAGAAGATAAGTTAAGAACTGGAACGTGGAATGTCCTTACACTTCTACAGGCTGAAAAACTTGAAAATGTCAAGCAGGAGATGAAGAAGAATAGATTGGACATATTGGGAATGTGTGAAGTGAGATGGGGAGGAAGTGGACAGGCTGAAAGTGGAGATTATACAAATTTTTTTACTTAGGAGGAGAGAAGAGTAGAAGTAAAAGGTATAATGATAGGAAACTGGCTGAAAAGTAAGATTGTGAAGGTGGACTATATTGATGACAGGTTGATTATGTTGAGACTAAAGAGTTCAAAAAAGGATATGGTTCTAATTCAAGTGTACATGCCAACTAGTCAACACAGAGATTACGAAGTAGAGATCTATGAAAAGACTGAAGAACTTATGGAGAAGGAAAAGCGATGTGCATGTATTATTATTGTTATTATTATGGGAGACTGGAATGCTGTGGTGGGCGATGGAACAGATGGCGAGTCAGTGGGAAGTTTTGGACTGGGTACAAGGAATGACAGGAGTGAAAGACTGGCCAGTTTTTGTAAAGAAAACTCTTTAGCAACTGGCAACATCTTATTCAAACATCATATAAGAAGAGCATCTAGAGTGAATGGAGAGAGATACCAAATCGACTTCATCATGATACAAAAGAGAAACAGAAACTGACTAAAAAAATAAAAAATAAAAATGCAAAAGCCTACCCTGGAGTAGATACTGACTCAGATCATAACTTTGTGGTGGGTGACATACGTGTGTCAAGTTGAAGAGAATGTGGAGAGGTAAACCAAGGGAGGAATATGACCTAGAAACTCTAAAGGAGAAAGGAAAGGCTAAGGACTTGGAAGACAGTTTTATGGCCAAATGGGACAGAGGAGACAATGAAGAACAAGTAAATGAAAAATGGAAGAAGATGAGTAAAAGCTTTAAAAATGCTGCAGGGGAAGTACTTGAGACTGACAAGTCCAAACCTGTAAGAAAAGAATGGGTAATGAAGAACATGATTAGTGAGATGGAAGAAAGAAGGAAGTGGAAGACTGTGGAGACAGTAGAAGGGAGACAGATGTGCATAAGTCTGATTAATGAACTGAAGAGAGAAACAGAACAAACAAGAGAATCATGGCTGAAAGAGAAATGTGAAGGAACAGAGAAGCTGGAAAAAGAGGGAAAGTATGAAATGATGTATCGAGTGGCTATGGAGGTGGTGATTGATGGTAAGAGGAGAAGAACTGGAATGGAAATACAAGGAATGGATGGTATGTTACTAAGTGAACCTAACAACATTCTGAAAAGGTGGCAAGAATATATAGAAAATCTGTACAAGTCTGACAAAATACCAAAAGACATGGAGATTGAAGATGATGCAAGTGTGATAAACTGATATAACTTGACAACAATATTCTCTCACCCATGGGTAAATTATGCAAGTATTGAGCTCAAATTATTATTATTATTATTATTATTATTATTATTATTTTAGGATTATAATTATTATTATGCCTTGTGATGTACATCCACTTATTAGTATCATTATTAGTTTACGATCGCATTATTTGTGAGGTTATGTCATGAAACATTTGTTGTGTATAGACATTTATATGAGTGTAGTTAATGTAAGAACTTGTACATAATTTATTATTACCTGTATTAATGATTTGTAATCCACTACAGAATTGTGAAACACACTGTAACATCCAGAATGGTACTGGGTAGACGCGTACTCAGTAGAATATAATATACATTATATCTGGGCCTTACACTCTAGAATTTATGAGAAAATGTATCTTTCTAGAAGTCTGACCAGGCACATATATGAAGAGGGGGTCTTGGTGGTAGAGATGAGTTACTGTTTAGTAGGAGTTTCACTGGTGAACACGTGTTGTAGGCTGACATGCCAGTGTAGGCAGTCGGTAGTCATCTGTTTCAACTGTGTTTCAAAGTTGTAATCTCCATGTTGAAGTGATAGGCAGTTGTTAAAATGGCGGCTTTGTTGATGTTCTCGGAGTGAAGTGTTTTGTTTGTGATACAGTGATTAAGGTTATGTGCATTCAGTTTGTAAATAACTGTAAATAAATTCGATAATGTTGATTGCACCAAGCTATTTATGATTCTGAAGATGATAGGTATCAGATACCGAGAACGAAGAATTATCTACAATCTGTATAAAAATCAGTCTGCAGTGATAAGAATCGAGGGCTTTGAAAAAGAAGCAGCAATCCAGAAAGGAGTGAGGCAAGGCTGCAGTTTGTCCCCTCTCCTTTTCAATGTTTACATAGAACAGGCAGTAAAGGAAATCAAAGAGAAATTTGGAAAGGGAATCACAGTCCAAGGAGAGGAAATCTAAACCTTGAGATTTGCCGATGATATTGTTATTTTATCTGAGACTGCAGAAGATCTCGATAAGTTGCTGAATGGTATGGATGAAGTCTTGGGTAAGGAGTACAAGATGAAAATAAATAAGTCCAAAACAAAAGTAATGGAGTGCAGTCGAACGAAGGCAGGTGATGCAGGAAATATTAGATTAGGAAATGAAGTCTTAAAGGAAGTAGATGAATATTGTTACTTGGGTAGTAAAATAACTAACGATGGCAGAAGTAAGGAGGACATAAAATGCAGACTAGCACAAGCAAGGAAGAGTTTTCTTAAGAAAAGAAATTTGCTCACTTTAAACACTGATATCAGAATTAGAAAGATGTTTTTGAAGACTTTCGTGTGGAGCGTGGCATTGTATGGAAGTGAAACATGGACGATAACTAGCTCAGAAAGAAAGAGAATAGAAGCTTTTGAAATGTGGTGTTACAGAAGAATGCTGAAGGTGAGATGGATAGATCGAATCATGAATGAAGAGATACTGAATCGAGTTGGTGAGAGGAGATCAATTTGGCTAAATTTGACGAGAAGAAGAGATAGAATGATAGGACACATCTTAAGACACCCAGGACTTGTTCAGTTGGTTTTTGAAGGAAGTGTAGGTGGTAAGAACAGTAGGGGAAGACCAAGGTATGAATATGACAAGCAGATTAGAGCAGATGTAGGATGCAATAATTACGTAGAAATGAAAAGGTTAACACAGGATAGGGTGGCATTGAGAGCTGCATCAAACCAGTCTATGGACTGATGACTCAAACAACAACAACAAATCCATGTACACAACTTGACAGCATTTTGTGTGCGTGATTGTGGCTACATCATTGGCGACCGTGGGACAGGATGTCAGAATTTATGAGTAAATACGAGTGCAGTAGATCAAAATGCAAGTGATACTAGAAAATATGTCGCTGACACAGCTCAAAGACGAACTTACCAAGAGGAATCTCCCGACGAACGGGAAGAAGAAATTGCTACAGGCGTGGCTATGGGAAGATCTCGTGGAAAAAGGAGAAGATCGCGAAAAGTTTTTCATCTAAGTCGACGAAGATTCCAAGACAGAAGAAGAGGTAAATATCCCTAAAATGTATTTTAACTTAATGACCATGATGCAGGCACTAAATGACAAAATTTCAGACGTCAATTCCGGCCTAAATGATAAAATTTCAGACGTTAATTCTGGCCTAACAGGACAGATTGCAGATCAAATTTTGAAAGTAAAATAACAAAATTTAATTTCGAAAGTAAAATAACAAAATTTCTCAAACTAACTCGATTTTAACCAGACAAATATCACAAGTGTACATGCAGGTTTATAAAGTTGAACAGGGTTTGGAGTTGAAAATTTCAACCGTAAATGACGAAATTTCATCCCAAATTAGCGACGTTACCAACTGATGCAGCAGATATCGGACATCAAGTCAAAACTGGGACAGGTTGACCAGATCAATAGTAGAGTAAGCCAGCTGGAAGGGGATATCTTGAACCTCAAGGAGGAGGTGGAAATCCAGGTTTCCGGCATAAAGCAAGTGGTTAAGGGGAGAATTTCTACCGTCGAGGGAAGTTTTGAAAGCCATATCTCTGCTGTCGAGGGAAATTTCGGGAGCCGTATTTCTGCTGTTGAAGGAAGGTTAGAAACCCAGATTTCGACCATCAAGGGAGATGTGCAGCGAGCCGGGTAGGATGTTTAAGAATGATGTGCCTCCATTTATTAAGGTCCTGGTATGCTTCTTTTCTCAAGGGCAACCCATATTTCTCCTCTTTTCTCTAGGTCTTCTCTTATCTGGTCTAACTACCTTCTTCTAGGGCGTCCAATTGATTTTCATCTCGGAACGATCTTTTAGAAACACTTGCTTAGTGTTCGAGTCACCTGCATCCGCTTAACGTGTCCTAGCCACTTCAGCCTTGCAACACTCAGCCTTTTCTCCATGGTCAGGTTGACCTGCAGGTCTCTCCGGATCTGATCATTCCTTATTCTGTCCAATGAACTTCATATCAACAGCTTGCAGTTGATTTACTTCTCTTTTATGTATGGTGCAACTCTCCAGATTACACGTCATGATGGGCAGGAGGTAAGTCTTAAAACAGGGTCTGTTTAGCCCTCTGAGGAACTCCCTTGTCCCATACTATGTTCCGTACTTGATGGAAGAAGTTGGATATTTTTTGCACCCAGTTCAACACTTCGTTCTTGGCACTTTGTCATTTGATATTGTACTCCCCAGATATTTAAAGGTATTCACACATTCAATCTTCTCTCCCTCGAGGGTGAAGTTACAAGGTGTATTTGTTCTGCTAACTTTCATCACCACTGTTTTGCTCTTGCTCACAGTTAATAATGAATAATTAATTATTAATTTATCATTTATATTCTTTAAACTTGGTGTTCCAAAGATCCATTCTCTTCTGAACATCTCAGTTTTTCCCCAAATGGCAACAGCATCATTATACTTCCTCATTACCCCTTAAACAACCTCCCTTATTTCCGCATCCATCAGCACCGCCTCACCCCTACCTCCAACTCCTCATTTTTATTACTCACAAATGTTCCAATGTAACTTATTTCTAAACCAGATTAATAACAAACTTTTTGACATACTCTCACAATAACAGCTTTCTTTAGAGAAGAAATTAAATACATTAAAAATGAACAGAGCTGTAACAAAAAATCAGTCCAAAGAGACCAGTTTGCCAAGAAACTTAACTGAGAATTTCCACCCTCCTGTAGTCAATCTGTCTAACATAACTTTCAATAAAAAAGAAACCACCATCTTAGCGAAAGACCCAAACAAAAACTGGCCTAATATGAATAAAATAAACACAGCCACCAACTTGATTATTGAGTCAGAAGCTACAATCAATAAAATGCTGCTAAACATCAGGACAAACTTAGATTTGGAGTTTTAAAAAAAAAATTTAAAAAATGGATAAGACGTTCAATTCTGACAACGTAAACAAAAGAACCTGCCTTATCAATTCTAATGTTAATAGTTTCATTTCTGAACATAAACAAATTGCCAAACTCAAAAAGAAAATCAAAAATAACGATCTAATAATCACAAAAGCGGATAAAGGCAATACTACAGTTATCATGAAAAAAACTAATTACGTATCTAAATCCAAAGAATTTTGCAACAGCACGTTTACAATAATCAATAAAGATCCTACATAGAAAATTCAGCGACAATTAAAACAAACATTAAAGAACATAACCTTTCTTTTTACAGATCAAGCAAAATCCAAACTCGTAAACATGAACCCAGGTCTACCTCCAGTTAAAGCCCTCCCAAAAATTCGTAAAGCTAATATTCCTCTGGCCCATTATTAACTACAAACCTAGCCCTCTATATAAAGTTGCTCAATTTGTTCAACGTTTTCTAACCAAGAATTATCAATTTCTCTCCAATAAATCTGTCAAAAACACCACTGAACTGAACTGCCTTAGCTGGCAGGATGTAGTGTTTACAGTGCACTATGTTTTCTGGTATGGGCTATAATAAATTTGTTACTTTCATTGACCTGTCTCAGTCTCATCCTTGGCTTTGACAATATGAAAGTGACCGAGGTATGAGCGATGCTAGTAATGCCGTTCCTTATGCAGCCAGTCCCTGTTTAGAATGGTGTGAAAATATCACTCATAGGGTCAGTCGATGCATGCATTTCAGTGGGCTTGGCAGACTGATGTGTAATAGCAACTTCTGGTGCAGTGAGGAAAGCAATGGGAAACTACCTCACTCCTCATTTCCCTAGTATGCCTCTTCAGTGACACCTAGGCTATCTATGACAGCTGTTGGTGGAGTTGTAGAGGATCAAATCAGCCTTCGGGCTGAATACCCAACACACATACAACTTACAACCCTACCACACTCTTCATTCTTTCGACATAGTAAATATGTATCCAAGCATACCTACAACAAAGTGTTTTTCCATAATTGAAAATAACTTAAACAAACGGAATTTTTGCAGCAAATTGGAAGTACAAGATTTCATTTCTCTTCTGAAACTGGTCATTAATAATAATTTCTTCACATTTGATAAAACCATCAACCAACAAAATGGACTGGCTATGGGATCACCCGCATCAGGAATTCTAGCGGACATTTGCTTGGACTCTTTGGAATATACAATAACAATACTTTTCCAAATATTCTTATACTAGCATATGCCCGCAGCTTTGCCCGCGTTTATTAATTCAACTGTTAGATGTTTCTAAACTATTTATTTAAAAGCAAATTAAAACATTATATTTATTAATTCGCATATTTTTGACATAAATTGCATGAAATACGTTATTTTATTTTTATTGTATTGTTACTTTCAATGCTTAAGATACCGAGTTGATGGATGGTACAAATAATATTAAAACAATGTAAAAGACCATGTTATATAATGCAAAATATATTGTTTTCTTATAGAGCTTCGGGATAAACTATAATAATGTCCTTCCATTTGGAGGTAAGATGTATACTGTATTGTGTTTGCCTTTTCAACTCTTGAACAATCCACGTACAGTTGACAATGGCAAAAGCAGCGTTTTCGAAGATGGAGTCCTACAACTTTAAGCGATTGTCCTATGTCAAAATTTCAGACCTCTGTGTTTCATAGATCTGACTGGGCTTTGCATACATACACACAAACACTTCCGAATATTATGAGCTGATGGCTGCTTGTGTCGCGGACAAAAATGGCTTCCTACTCGAGGAATACTACTTCACCCGCGACATGCTCAGTCATGATGGTGGCTTCAATAATATTCGTCATAAGTTTCAAAGCCATGTTCATCTCAGAGGGAAGGATTCATATTCCTGAGAAGGATAATCGGTGCCACAATCGTCTACTCCAAAATGTTCGAGGGTACTCCAGGTGACTACAAATTGTTCAAAATCTCTGTCGTGTAGTTGACAACCTCATCACACCTACTCTTTGTTCTCTACATCGATGACATAATTCTTTGCACCCAAAATAGTCAGTGTTCCCTCCTCTTGTACGCTGATGACCTGAAAATCCTAAGAGAAGTGTCTACGCCTGATGACTGTGATGAATTACAGACTGTTCTCAATTTGTGTGGTGACTGGTTTAAGAAATGGAATCTTTCTCCCAATGTTAAGAAGTGCAATACAATCTCCTTTTCATTGCTAAAGCAAAGAATGAACACTGCATATACCATCCAGAGAAATACATTGCAATCGGCTTCTCAGGTAAGAGACCTAGGCGTTATAATAGACTGTAAACTAACCTTCTCTGCTCACATTCACTCTATAAAATCCCGTGCTATGCGTACTCTAGGCTTTCTTTGCAGGTTTACTGAGATTAATGATATTAACGCCTTAAAATTATACTTTGTCTCGTATGTTCTTCCCATTATTGACTTTTGTTCCCCTATTTGGTCCTCATCTGCTATCACAAACATATCTCAACTAAATAGTATTTTAAACTTTTTCACTTTCATTGTTAAGACTCGCAATCCTGTTTTTAAGAACAAAACTAAATCTTACATTATGAACTATCTGGGTATACTTGACCTGAGAAGCCGTTTACAGTTCTCTGATCTATGTTACCTTCATAAAATAATCAATGGCCACACCAAATGTAATACTCCTCCGGCGTACTTCCCTATACATGTTCCTCCCTGCCCTACACGCAACCAGCGCACTCATCATGTGTCCCATCCGCGCCTAACTTTACACAAACGCTCTATCTTCCACAGTCTCCCTACTCTTGGTAACTCACTACCCGATATTGACATATTCGCACCTTTCGCGTCCTTCAAAGAAAAAATTAGAAGATTCCTCTAAGTCCTCCCCAGGTTTTCACTTTCTTCCGTCCCTCCAACCCTCGACCTTTCTTCTTCCTAATTTCAGTAACGGACACTTGCCAGTTACCGTTGTCATTGTTGTTACATTGTTACTGTTAAAATTGTTAATTTATTGTTGTTACTTAATATTGTTGTTTATACCTTTGTTATCTTTTATACGTATTTAAACTTATTATTAATATTAGTGTAAAATGGCCCTCCATAGGCTGTATCTAATAAATAAATAAATAAATAAATAAATAAATAGATAGATAGATAGATAGATAGATAGATAGATAGATAGATAGATAGATAGACAGACAGACAGACAGACAGACAGACAGACAGACAGACAGACAGACAGACAGACAGATAGATAGATAGATAGATAGATAGATAGATAGATAGATAGATAGATAGATAGATAGATAGATAGATAGATAGATAGATAGATAGATAGATAGATGAATGAATGAATGAATGAATGAATGAATGAATGAATGAATGAATGAATGAATGAATGAATGAATGAATGAATGAATGTTGTGTTGACAGACTTTTCAATTTATAGAAAACCGGATAATTCTTGTGAGTGTTGCTTGTTGATGACATTGACAGCTACATGTCTTGGTGCAAGAATTGCTCTTAGACACAGCCATGCATCTTATGTGAAAACCTGTGCCCACCTATAACAAACATTTTAGATCTTTTTTTTGCCGTAGATTTGGCTGGGCATCACACACATGAACAGACAGACAGACAGACAGACAGACAGACAGACAGACAGACAGACAGACAGACAGACAGACAGACAGACAGACAGACAGACAGACATGGATTGAAGGAAAATGACTTCCTATTCCACGGACTTAAAATGGCATCTTGATTGATATATGTATTATTCTTTGTTTATTATTATTGTCTATCTTGTATCCTATATGTTTCCTCTAAATGTATACATGTCCAACCCTTGTCGCCTTTCTCTACGGGGTTTGGGTATGAAGTGAGATGAATCTTCGTAGTGAGTTTTTACATCCGCATGACTTTCATGACGTCAACCTAATCAGATGAAATGAATGACATGATATATGATAGTAAGAATGAAGAGGATGAAATGCGGCGCCAGCACGTAGCCCACTCCTCTCGAATAGCTCAAGACTTTACATCCAGATCCGACTGATGAATCACCATCAACAGTGTCATATGCCCTCACAACACCATATAAGACCAAAAACGGCTTCCTACGCCTGGACGTAAAATGGCTCCTTGAATTGTGTTCTGTACCTATCTCATGTACGTTGCCTAGCGACAGTGACTCTCTGCATTTAATCTTGGTGACAGCAAGTTGGATTGTCATATCCCAATAAATACACGTTTTCCGATGGTTTTTCGTTCATAACTCACCAATGAAAGCGAAAATGAAAATTCCTACTTCGAGGTACATCTACCTATGTACAAAATTTCAGATCTCTGCATGCTGTAGATTTTGCTGGGCATCGCACACAGACAGACAGACACTTCCTTTTATTATTATAGATGGGCCAGGTATGTTGACGATACATTTGTCATTATGGATGAAGAAATCAAGAATGCGACCTCTACCCTGCAGGAACCAAACAACACCGACCCCCACATTAAATTTACGCTTGAGTCCGAAAATAATAAAGTAATCAATTTCCTATATTTCACTATTCTTAGAAACCCTTTTGCTCTATCTTATAAAATCTTCAGGAAACATACACAAACTGCCAATACTATTCAACAAGACTCCATACACCTCCAAACACACAAACGTGCAGCGTACAATAGCATGGTTTACTGGGCATTCACGATACCTACGACAAAGAAAGATCTCAACAATGAACTCAATATTATAATGGCAACCGCCAAATTTAATGGTTACAACAGATTATTTATAGAACAGATCAGCAACAAATTCAGACACAGACTTAAGACCACTCTCACAAGAGAAAAACCTAAAACTACCATTTCATCTACTTTTACATTCAATAGCCATGTTTATAAAATCACCAATCTCTTTCGAAAACATAACGTAAACATTTTCTTCAGAACTAATAACAGGACTTCAGAAATTTTACACAATTCATCCTTGGTCAAAACCTCCAATAGATTTTCTAATCCGAAATCTATAGAAAAACTGTAATGACTGCAGCACCTCTTATGTAGGTCAAACAGGACGCAGTTTCACAACCGGATATTTTGAGCACATCAACGCAATAAGATATAACAACAAGTTTTCTGCTATAGGCCAACATATTCACGACTCTAATCATAAGTTCACTGACACTGAACATGACTTTGAGATACTTCAAATAACAAATAAAGGGCCAATCAACATTACTGAAAATTGTTTTATTCATTGCGATCAATATTTCAATCCTAACTATAATTTTAATGAAATTTCCAAGAGAACTAATATTCTTTTCAATCTTTTAATTAAATGGCTAAAAATTATTAGACTCCCAAAAAACAACTCGATCTTTTACACTATACATAATATACATCCCCATCAGTTGCCCCCAATACCACATCCTTCCACTCCTCCCCAGTTCCCTGGCAGTTGCCACGCCTCTACCACTCCCCTCCCCTCTCCTTCCCTTCTCCATGGCCCTTAACCTTGCCATCGCATCCATCAGTCCAGCTCCGTCTGCCGGTCAAACAGGCTGCTCAAAGTGAGTTTGTTTCTAGTTGTTTCTAGTCATTTCTTTTCATTCTTTCCTTCTGCCTAATTCAGCTTTTAATTTTTTCTTCAGGTTCCAACCCCCATATTGAAGTGGGAACAAAACTTTTTCAGATCTAACTAAGTCCATCACATGATCGTTTATTCTTTCGGAACCGCCAAACTACGGATCAAACAAGTGTCAACCTAACATGACGACAACATTTTGCAGCGCATATTCAACAAGATTAAAGACTAAAGCATATAAAAGTTGGACTATACACTATGCGTATAAAAGGGAGTCATCACCATTTTTAAAAGGATTTTATATTATAGTGCAATATCATCATGTACCATAATTTTATTTAACATTCATCTCTGCAGGTGTTATGTATTTTAAACTGTTTTAAGATTGTGTGTTTGACTGATTTGACACTTTGGTTGATGATGGCACGACATAAGTGCCGAAACTAGTACCTTATGTGATTAACACGACCCCTGCTTTGCGAGTCACATTGTGACTCATACAGCACATAAATGTGGTGCTGGACAAAAATACACATTTTATTTCTATGCTGCTACGGTGATAACTTTGCGTAACAGTACGACAGCGAGTCACAGGTGGTACCTATGTTGTTCTACGGCATAGGTGTACGTTTAACAACTACCTTACACCACGAGGCAAGGGTAACTTGTGACGCATGGATGTAATGCAGCTTTTACCACTTGTTATACGAGTCACCAGTGCCTCGCATTTTTACTAGACGTCCCGCTCGATTGCGGTGGACAATAGGGGCTATACATTGCTGATCAAGTATTATCGTGCTGTAGCCGTCATTGCAGGCTGGCGGAAATCTGTTGTGACAGTGTGTGAATACCCTTGTCATCGTGTGAGGTAACTACAGGATATACAATTGAGCATCTTTTCTGTGCAGCATCTCGGTAAGAACGTTACTTATATACAGATTTCATCATCTTATTCTCAAATATAAGCATAGAAAGCTAAGGAATGTGTGTGAATTGTTTCAGATGAAACGTAGATTATCAGACTTCCAGCTACCCAAAGAGTGTTCCAGTTTGGACTCTTCACAATGAGCCAGGAGATCTCGATTGGAGAAACCATTAGAGGAATTGGATATTGAGGATCTTTTAGGAGATGAAGATATCCAATGTAGTGATATTGAGGATCCCAATTTTTCATTGTCAATTTCATCATCTTCACCAGTGTCCTCTGGAACTGACACAGATGTACAAGATAGCCACAGTGAAAGTGACAGCGAACAAGTTAAAACACAGTCAGTTAAATCAGACTGCAATTGGTGTGATATAACCAGGAATGATTTAGGTTTCATTGTTTTTCATGGGGAAGCAAAGGTTCAGTTACAGTTAAAAGAGAGACAGACCACTGATATATACTCTCACTTCGTGGATGATAGCCTATTAGAAATGATGGTTCAGGAAACCAACAGGTGTGACAATCCATTTAAACAAAGTCATAATGAGAAACGCAAGTCCAGAAGTTTGAAATGGAAGAAAACTAATGTTGAGGAAATGAAACAGTTTCTAGGAATTATCATGTGTACGGGTCTTGTTCCTCACCCAACTATTAACTCATAATGGTCTAAGAATGACATATGATGTGCGACTTATTAGACAGGCAATTCCACGGAATCGTTTCCTTCTTTTCTTGTGATTCTGGCAGTTCACAGACAATGAACCTAACCAACAACCACGTGATCGTCTTTATCGAATCCAACCCCTCCTTGATAAATTAAACCAAAATTTTGAGAATGCCTTGACAATAGGGAAGGAAATGGTTATAGATGAAACTATGGTTCCTTGGGGAGGCCGTTTAGTTTTCAGAATGTATATTCCTAACCAAACTCACAAATATGGAGTTAAGGTGTATAAACTCCATACGAAAGAAGCCTACACTGTTAGAACAAAGATCTATGCAGGAAAATCCAGTGAGGGTGAAAGCGGAATGGAACTTCTACGTGGATTCTTAAATGAAGGACATATCCTTTATGCCGGTAATTTCTACACCAGTGTGCCTCTGGCAGAAGAACTTGTAAGGAACGAAACATTTGTGTGTGGGACTGTTCGTAGCAGTAGACGTGGACTACCGATGATAGTGAAACATAAAATGAAGAAGATGTGGGTAAGATGTGTCAGCACAGTACTCGAGTTATCAAGTGGGTTGACAAGCGACCTGTTCTAATGCTTTCAACACTGCCGAGCCATAGTGACTATCTGGTAAACTCTGGAAAGAAAAACAGAGACAGTGAACGTGTCAGTAAGCCTCTCTCTGTTCTTGATTACAATGGAGCTAAAAAGGGGGTCGATTTCAGTGATCAGATATCTTCCTATTATTCAGGTCTAAGGAAAGGTTTAAAATGGTGCAGAAAAGTAACCCTAGAAGTTATCATTAAAACGGCCTTGGTTAATGCTTGGATACTTCACACGACGTCTGCAAAAAAATGCCACTACTGCAATTTCAAGAGAAGGTTGCAAGAAGTCTGGTTGGACCACAGACAGAACCTGTCATCAGTCCTGGGAGGAGAGGTGCGCACTCTCTCAAAGATGGAAGGACCAGCCAGAAAAGTTCAAAGATGATACGTGGTTTGCTATAAAGCTCAGCGAGAATGTGGCACATCGAAAGATGCTGACAAGAAAACAAAGCAGGTGACAACGTACTGTGAGGAATGCTCAAACAAACCATTCATGTGCATTGGATGTTTTAATAAGGTTCATAAATGCTGAAATTGAACTTACTGTGTTAAAAATAAAGACTGCCATTGTATAATAACAAAATTAGTGATATCATGAGTGTAAATAGTTTAGGGAATTTTGAGATCAGTGAAAAGAAATAGGCAATTGAGTTCAAATAGGGAACAGCATTATTTAAAAAAATATTATTTTAAATTTTATATGCAGTGCCTTTATTATAAAGCAAATAAATATGTTCATTTATTGTTTGTGTAAAAATGCATTTATGCTCATGTAAATCAACCTTTACCAACATGTAGAGAGAGATATTAAAGCTCTGTTCTGTGCTACGTGAGGCACGGCTGACTCGTGGACTTTAATAATTATTGCCGCTAAACCGAGCGCTGGTGGATCCTCCTGCTGAGAAATGTGAGAAGTTGATATGACTTGCAGCTGTCAGTCTCATTATTTCGAAGTAATATACTTTCGCCATACACCGGCAGCCTGCAGAACTACTTCCGGAGGATGAGTCACACGTGCCTCGTGACGCACACCAGCGAAGTATGGTACGAGACATCGGTGACTCGTGACGCACTCACACTTAATGTTAACAGTGTAACAATAGCAGCGAACGTGTTAATTCACACTAATAAATTAAATTGTATTGAATAGGTGGACTCCTAATAATTTTAATGATTGTAATCCCACTTCAATACGGATCACGATGAAATTTTTAAATATCAATGACAACAGACAAGACACACATATACTGCATCATCTTTTCTGAAGTTTATATTCATTATTATGTGGGTTAAGTGTAAGGGAGGCCCATGATAAATAAATAAATAAATAAATAAATAAATAAATAAATAAATAAATAAATAAATAAATAAATAAATAAATAAATAAATAAATAAATAAATAAATAAATAAATAAATAAATAAAATAAATAAATAAATAAATAAATAAATAAATAAATAAATAAATAAATAAATAAATAAATAAATAAATAAATAAATAAAAAAGCAAACAAACATACAGATAAATAAATACAGTATTTTCTTGCGTAATTAACACACTTTTCTTGACGATAAATACAGACAAAAACTTTGGATGCGTAAATTATTAAAGAAATTCAGGCATTTAAAGCATTATTTACAATTTACAATTCATTTACATTTCAAATATAATACACACGCAATTGCTTCAACTCATTTGTGGTTAATCATCATTTGGCATAAAATTCTGGCGTGAGATTTTTTTCTGAAAAGTCAAATTGTTTCAGCGTCACTGATCACCGCGAGTTTATATGATGCAGTATTACTCGAATACTTGCTCACTGTGGACTAACAAACAATTTTGAGATCACGTAAAATGCATGTCCCGTACCCGAAACATTTGTAAAATACGTTTGTACCAGACTGGAATAGACCGTTACTAGTCACTTCTGGGCTGATTCTCTCACTGAACTAGTGCAGTGGTATTTCCTACCGGCTGATAACAGCATGTTGCCCAGTATTTGGAATGCCTGGTTTTGCACTAGGAAGGCTGCTACCTGAGTGGTCAAAATCTTTATTTTGAAATGCATCCGGAGCTGCATGATGGGTGTTCGAAGAAGTGGGTGCGTCAAATACGTGAACGTTTCTTTTTCTCCACTTTGGACCCAAAAATATTGGGATGCGTAAAATTATGCAAGGGCATTAATTATGTGAGAAAATACGGTTAAAAAAAAAACAACAACAGTGTGGGTGATCTTAGCATAAAGAAGATATGGTAGATGTACTTAAAAGGCACTTTACCTCTCTGTTTGCAAGCTCTTTTGGGAAGTAGAAAGGTTCCTTGGACATCCAATACCGCCACAGTCGGAAACTATAACGCATTCCAGGAAGACTGATCTGTTGAAACCACAGATTTTTAACAGAACAACTTTGCACAGATCTAGTCACCAGTGAAGAGAACAAATGAAACATTTGTAACAGAAATTAAAAATAAAATGAAATATACAAACCTAATGAAAGAGAAATATCCATGTTTTATGCTCTTCTCTTGGCAGTATTGACATTTTAACTATTCAACAGCCATTGTCAAGAACAAATAACATGGGCTGGCTCTCAGACTGGCGTTGCCACGACTTGTGCAGTGTGACAATTCTTCTGTCATTTAAAGGAGAAACTCTGCTTAATTTGTAGCCCTCATTCTTTCCTGTTGAAACAGTTATCTCCACAGCTTCAAAGTACGGGCACTGTTCTTGACAAGGGCTACTCAATAGTACAGCAACATGTTTACAAGAGAAAACAGCTTACTGACCAGCAAAGCATGCAAGTGTTCTGCTCACTTTAAAATACAGTAAAATATGAATATGCAATATTCATTAAATTCAATGGTGAAGTTATACAGATTTGAGAAAAAGAACTCCATAACAACATCATCTATAGTAGAACAGTACATACTGTAGACCTAGTCGGCTATGTTCTGCACAGCCTTTTGGCTAGGATTGGGAACAAAGCGACTGTGGCCTTAATTAAAATGTGTGACAATGGAATACCATATTCAGGGTTACTGACAGCTACCGCCTGAATCACACAAAAAACTCTTGTAATAAATGCTGGAACCTCACACACATGAAATGTTCAATACCTGTCAATGAGTGCATCTCAAAATCAATATTTTAATGGCTGTTCAAACGAACCTTTGAGTATACACCTTTCTTTTTAATTTTCATTATTTGTTTCATACTGCACTGACACAGACAAGTCTTATGGCGATCATGGGATAGGAAAGAACTAGGACTGGGAAGGAAGCGACTGTGGCCTGGTGTGAAAATGGGAAACTATGGAAAAACCATCTTTAAGGCTGCCAACAGTAAGGTTTGAACCACTCTCTCTATAATGAAAGTTCCACAGCTACGTGACCCAAAACCACATAACCACTCGCTCAGTTATTCCCTCTTGCAAAAGGTATATATAAGTTCCTGAATCTTCATGTTGTGAGTTGGCAATGAACAGAACTCTGATGCCTCAAAAAGCTAAAACTTAATATCGTGTGAAAGCAGAATTGCATCAGTTTCTGTATGATCGCAAAATAATACAATACATCTCTTGGTTGAATTATCTCATAGATTTTTTAGAGGTTGGAAGTTTGTAAATAGAAGTGGCATGGTGCATCATCTTCATTCGAGGCTATGAGTATACTAAAATGAGAAAGTTTACATATTTGGACAGAACATTTTGCTGAACATTCAACAAAGACTCTGGTGTTCAGCAAGTTGATATATTTTATTTAGCACATGGTGACCAAAGAAACTACGCTCTAGACCATGTCTGGTGCCTCACCCATCGCATCATAAATATTCAAGCCCAACAGTCACAGCTTGGTGAAATCAGTTCTTACATGGTCCAAAATCCTCCACTGGTGTCACACAGCATTCTTCAGCAATGTCTCAAACCTTCTTAAGAAGTTTTAGCAATGTTACTGTCTGAAGAAGACCTCCCAGTTGTGAACTGCAAAGCAACTCTAAAGTTGACAATTTATTTATGTTCATTGCAAGAGGCAACAAGGTTCGGTTGACATTATCAGATGTGAATGGGTCGAGACAGCAATTGAATTACAGCTCAGCGTTTATGTTTGCTTCCAGTGAGTTCCAATGACTTTGCTTAGTTTTAACTGTTCAGATTGCTTTCACTGTCAAAACGCTTTGAACATTATTTTATGACTTACAACGCAGTGACAAAAGCAGCAGGTATATCAATATCATCTGTTACGATAATCGTCAAGGAAGATTCTCGGTGCAAGGAGGAAGATACCTTCCTTGGCACACCTGGCAAACATTACCAGATTCCTAAAAAGGTGTACAGATGACTTTAACAAGCATGTGATTCAGCAGACTACAATTCATAAACTATTGCCAAAACTTTACATGAAAAGCTTTAAAGTTGTATTAACTGAATCGACATTGAAAAAATACGGCTTCCTTCTTAACAAAATGTCTGAAATGGTGATAATTAATTCTACAGTGGTTATTCCTGTGGCAGGTTGTGAAAGTACTTTGGTCTTCTAAGCATTGATGGCGAGGTCAAAACAATTGTAAACTCACTTGGAACAATTTGTTGCAACACGCTGGGTGTGGAATGTAATAAGCAAACTGCATTTCAGTTACCTTGGTGAGAGATCTTTTCCAGACTATAAAATACCATGAACACTGGTTTCTGATGTTCACCTACATTTTTCCTAAAGATATACCAATTGTGCCTCTGGAAGCTCAGAAACCACACTGAGATTCAGGGAGAATCCTCTCAGAAATAACTTAGAGGCAGCTAAGTAGAATTATGGCTAGGATTTTATGTGCTATAGATAGCAAGATATACCATGATAGGTTCCATATACACTATGGTCACCCTTCTTATGGTGATGATAATGGCATTTTTGAAGTCAACAGGTACTTTCGGGCTTCCTAGATTAAGACAATAAGTGTAAAAAGTCTTGTCTTCAAAGGTAAGCCTCCACTTTGAAACAGTCCCAGAGGGATGTTGTCTGGTCCAGGTGCCTTTCTGGGTTTCAGCTTATTCAGTGCCTCGCTGAATTCCCGGTATGTTGGTGGCACTGCAATCCATGGCTGTTGAGGTTGTTGTGGAACAACACAGAGAAAATCCTCAGCAATGGTAGAGCTTCGATTCAAAAGAGTGTAAAAGTGTAAAAAATCTCAGGAACCTCAGGGGTTGTTTGATGCCCAAGACCTGTGAAACTTCTATGCGAGAATAAAAGAACTGTATGAACTAACTCCCTCCTTTACACTTTTTAATTTTTTAATGTTTATTTTTCTGCATGGTTCATGGTGTGGGTTACTGTAGTCACACGTCCTAGTTCGTGAACCATGGGCAACGGCTGAGTGGCCTAGTAAGTGGTCCTGAGAGTCGGGATACCAGTTGCTATGGAATGGGAGTGGGCATCTCGGACATATTCTGAGTCATGGCCCTCCCTGTGCTCAGGCGGCTAGGACTATACAATTCACCGGTGGTCTATAACCCGTTAGAGGAGAGATCCTCACCTGGACTATGTGCAAGTAGGGTAGCATCCTGCTTCATGAATTACCGAGCTCAGAACATTTTAAGCAAGCCTCGGACCTATGGGAGTAACGGAGTCCCACTCCCATTTGACAGGCGAGGGACTCCTTGGAAACAACTTGGCGAACGAAATGGAATTTGATGGGGAGCTATCAATATTAATGGGGCTTATGGAAGAAAGAAAGTAGAACTGGCTGAGTTAGCAAAGAGGATGCATCTGGATGTGCTAGGAGTAAGTGATATTCGGGTAAGCGGAGATAACGAGGAAGAGATACGAGATTATAAAGTGTACTTGACGGGTGTTAGAAAGGGAAGGGCAGAATCTGGGGTAGGGCTCTTTATCAGGAATACCACTGCAAGCAACATAGTTTCTGTTAGGCACGTAATGAGCGAATGATGTGGGTAGATTTGTCAGTTGGAGGAATTAGGACTAGAATTGTGTTCGTGTATTCACCATGTGAGGGTGCAGATGGGATAAAGTTGACAAGTTTTATGAAGCATTGAGTGACATCGTGGTCAGGGTCAACAGCAAGGATAGAATAGTGCTAATGGGTGATTTCAATGCGAGAGTTGGAATAGAACCGAAGGATACGAAAGGGTGATTGGTAAATGTGGGGAAGATATGGAAGCTAATGGGAATGGGAAGCATTTGCTGGACTTCTGTGCTAGTATGGGTTTAGCAGTTACGAATACATTCTTCAAGCATAAGGCTATTCACCGCTACACATGGGAGGCTAGGGGTACCAGATCCATAATAGACTATATCTTAACCGACTTCGAATTTAGGAAATCTGTTAGGAATGTATGAGTTTTCCGGGGATTTTTCGATGATACAGACCACTATCTGATCTGTAGTGAACTAAGTATCTCTAGGCCTAGGGTAGAGAAAGTCAAATATGTCTGCAAACGAATAACGGTAGAAAATCTCCAGGACGAGCAAATTAGACAGAAGTACATGGATATAATTAGTGAGAAGTTTCGAACAGTAGACAGTAAGCAGGTTCAGGATATAGAAAGTGAATGGGTGGCATACAGGGATGCTGTAGTAGAAACAGCAAGGGAATGCCTAAGAACGACTGTGTGTAAAGATGGGAAAAGGCGAACATCTTGGTGGAATGACGAAGTGAGAGCAGCTTGTAAACGTAAAAAGAAGGCTTATGAGAAATGGCTACATACAAGGGCCGAGGCAGACAGGGATTTATACGTAGATGAAAGAAACAGAGCCAAACGAATAGTTGTTGAATCCAAAAAGAAGTCATGGAAAGATTTTGGTAACAACCTGGAAAGGCTAGGTCAAGCAGCAGGGAAACCTTTCTGGACAGTAATAAAGAATCTTAGGAAGGGAGGGAAAAAGGAAATGAACAGTGTTTTGAGTAATTCAGGTGAACTCATAATAGATCCCACGGAATCACTGAAGAGGTGGAGGGAATATTTTGAACATCTTCTCAATGTAAAAGGATATCATCATGGTGGTGTGGCGAACAGCCAAGCTCATGGGGAGGAGGAAAATGGTTGGTGAAATTACGCTTGAGGAAGTGAAAAGGATGGTAAATAAACTCAATTGTCATAAAGCAGCAGGAATAGATGAAATTAGACCTGAAATTGTGAAGTATAGTGGGAAGGCAGGGATGGCTTCATAGAGTAGTAAAATTAGCATGGAGTGTTGGTAAGGCACCTTCAGATTGGACAAAAGCAGTAATTGTACCTATCTATAAACAAGGGAACAGGAAGGATTGCAACAACTATCGAGGTATCTCATTGATTAGTATACCAGGCAAAGTATTCACTGGCATTTGGGAAGGGAGGGTGCGATCAGTCGTTGAGGGGAAGTTGGATGAAAACCAGTGTGGTTTCAGTCCACAGAGAGGCTGTCAGGATCAGATTTTCAGTATGCACCAGGTAATTCAAAAATGCTACGAGAGGAATAGGCAGTTGTGTTTATGTTTCGGAGATCTAGAGAAAGCATATGACAGGGTACCGAGAGAAAAGATGTTCGATATACTGGGGGACTATGGAATTAAAGATAGATTATTAAAATCAATCAAAGGCATTTATGTTGACAATTGGGCTTCAGTGAGAATTGATGGTAGAATGAGTTCTTGGTTCAGTGTACTTACAGGGGTTAGACAGGGCTGTAATCTTTCACCTTTGCTGTTCGTAGTTTACATGGATCATCTGCTGAAAGGTATAAAATGGCAGGGAGGGCTTCAGTTAGGTGGAAATGTAGTAAGCAATCTGGCCTATGCTGACGACTTGGTCTTAATGGCAGATTGTACCGAAAGCCTGCAGTCTAATATCTTGGAACTTGAAAATAGGTGCAGTGAGTATGGTATGAAAATTAGCCTCTCGAAGACTAAATTGATTACATAAAATGAACTTCATTATAGAGCCCGTATTGTCGTAAGTATACTTTGAAGGTTGAGTCGAATGTTCCACCTTTACAATACCAAGATTCTTTATTATCTAATTATTTACATATCATTTTTTATAAATATCACGGGACATGATGTCAGTAGGTAAGAAATTCAACAGAAGTAAATTTCAGATTGGTGATACAAAGCTAGAACAGGTCAATAATTTCAGGTATTTAGGTTGTGTGTTCTCCCAGGATGGTAATATAGTAAGTGAGATTGAATCAAGGTGTCGTAAATCTAATGCAGTGAGCTTGCAGTTGCGATCAACAGTATTCTGTAAGAAGGAAGTCAGCTCCCAGACGAAACTATCTTTACATCGTTCTATTTTCAGACCAACTTTGCTTTACGGGAGCGAAAGCTGGGTGGACTCAGGATATCTTATTCATAAGTTAGAAGTAACAGACATGAAAGTAGCAAGAATGATTGCTGGTACAAACAGGTGGGAACAATGGCAGGAGGGTACTCAGAAGGAGGAGATAAAGGCTAATTTAGGAATGAACTTGATGGATGAAGCTGTACGCATAAACCGGCTTCGGTGGTGGGGTCATGTGAGGCGAATGGAGGAGAAGTTACCTAGGAGAATAATGGACTCTGTTTTGGAAGGTAAGAGAAGTAAAGGTAGACCAAGACGATGATGGTTAGACTCAGTTTCTAACAATTTAAAGATAAGAGGTATAGAACTAAACGAGGCCACAACACTAGTTGCAAATTGAGGATTGTGGCGACGTTTAGTAAATTCACAGGGGCTTGCAGACTGAACGCAGAAAGGCATAACAGTCTATAATGATAATGTATGTATGTTATTTTTCTGCCACCAACTATTTTTCATTTCTTTTATGCACATCTGATATTTCCAACCGAGTTCTAGAAAATGAGCCTTCTTCAGAATCCATCTTATAGCCTCAAACCAGTCTTACTTCTTCATTTTTTGGAAGCCAATAATTTCCTCTGCTGATGGTCTTACAAAGCACTGTACATTCTTGTTCAATGTCCTTCATGTTACTGAAATTATTTGATAAACTGTTTTGAAAGTCTGCAGCAACAGATTCATCAGAGAGCTTAGAAATATTAAACTCCCATCACAACAGATTTAAATCTTTGCAGTCCAAATGATTTTAACTGGTAACATTAGTTTAGTCCAAGCAAATTTTAAGGAAATCCTATCTAATGATAAAGAGTGAAATCTATATGAAATAAAAAAGAAAATAAAACATAATAAAAGTTATCTCAAGCAAGAATTTAGTTTAGCTCTATCTGAGAAACATGTGCAACCAGTTCACAACTTGAAATTTTTCATTGTGCAATGCAAAACAAATAGTAAAATTGAAAAAGAAAGATATATACCCAAAGGTTCATTCAACTGTGAACTATGTTGTTATGGAGTTCCCTTGCTCAAATCTGTTATAACTCTTTTGTTCTTTATGAATCTTACATATATTTTGAACAGGCTACTTGTTTGGCCAGAACTCTGGCATCAAGAGAATGATAAAACAAAAGGCATTTAAACTAATGCTGTTAGCCAACCTCTAAGAGAGAATGGCATGGAGATATAAGATATAGGAAACCTGAATTTTGTAATGCAGACAGTACTCTACTTATGTATAGGACAAGACACTCGACTCAGTCTTCACTTCCCCAAAGAGTCAAGTACCCATCCTCTCCACATGCTCACCTAATCAAAATTCTTGAGGAACTAGTACTAGACAACAAAACCCAAAGACTTATTCTACAAAAAATGACTGACACACACTCCACGGTTAAATTCATTGGGGATATCTCAGAAATATTTGAGATCGAAACAGGGGTTAGACAAGGTGATGGGCATTCCCCACTCCTCTTCAACTGCATCCTTGAAAAAGTTGTGAGAGAGTTGGGCAATTTGGGGTAGGGCTAACAGTCAACTGTCTGGCCTTTACAGAAGACATGACACTGATCGCTGAATCTCTGAAAATAGCAGCGATCCAGGTCAACTGTCTCAGACGACAAGCAGCCAAAGCAGGACTCCAAGCATCATTGGAAAAAGTACTTCACCGACATCACAGAAGCGAACAGAGAGATGTCGCTAGAAGAGGATAAAATTAAGCAGGTGGTAAAATTTAAATACCTTGGTGAATTGATTGACCTCTCCATAAAAGTAACAAGCTGGAGCTGATTCAAACAAGCGATGTCTAGGCCTGGTACTAGAAGACGGGGAATACTGGAGACATCACAATTTAGAACTCTACTCTGCGATAGAGAGGCTCTCTGACTGTGCCTGGATAGGGATGTCACATCAAGAAAGTCTGTACCACCTAACTTATTATTTATCGTATGATGAATGTATGTACACACACATACAGGGTTATTCACCTAACATGTTACTCGCAAATAACTTCTAAACCATTAAAGATATCAGCATTCTGTTTTCATATTCGTAAATGGTACGCAGGGTCTTGTAAAATAACGTGCTACTTAGTCTCATGGGGTGATTAACAACCGAGATATTGATACTAACTCCATATTTTTAAATAGAACACCACAAATTTATACAGCCGATTTAAAAGTTCATCTGCGTACAAGTTCAAATATATAAGTATTTTCAAAATCGGACAATTACATTTTGAGATATAAGTAAGAACAGCATGCGCTGTTTTGCATGCAGCATCAGACGGCGTGAAGTTGGGGAAGGACTTATTGAGGCGCAAGCAGTTTCCTGGGAGTGAGTTCAGCCACAGAATGGGTACCAGGCATGTAAGCACCTCGTACACATGTGATGGGTTTGCAAAGTGTGTATGACAGGCAAACACATGACAGGACAGAAAGGGTTGATGTATTTAAAACGAATAAAATGAGTACTTTGCCTTGAAAGGAACATAACAAAAGCTATAATTGTCACTGGTTTTAGTGTATAGTTCATACTACTCTACGAGTTGAGAAATAAACATAACACAAAACACTGGAAAAGCTCCTTCTAGAAAAGCAAATGTTCAGAGCTGATCGTAGAGAGATGGCAGCAACACTATTATTTATGTTTTATTTTACATGCATTAATCTCCGCAGAGCTCCAGCGCGACTGTAGTAGTGTGCATTTGGGAGAGCGTAGGTTCGAGTCCTGCCTTGCCCAATCTGACATTGATTTGCATGGTGTCCCATGTTCAACACCAGGCAAATACCAAATAGGTACCTTTGTGATAGGCCACGGCCGACTTTCTTTCCAATACTTTCCATTCCCATCCATCAGAAAAAACGCTAAACCGAGCGCAGCCTATTACATGTCAAAACAAAACAATACAACTTTAATCTCCCTTCCCCATTGTGTGTTCGCCAGTCATACAATAACGTTGCACACCCAGGGTATGTTACGGTACATCACATTATGTTTACAGTACATGCCTGGTATCCGTTTTGTGGCTGGAATCAAGGCCAGGAAGCAGCTTGCACCTCAATATGTCCTTGCCCGACTTCACGCCGTCTGATGCAGCATGCAAAACCGCGCATGTTGTTCTTATTTATATCTCAAAAAGTAATTGTCCGATTTTGAAAATACTTACATATTTGAACTTGTACACATATGAACTTTTAAATCAGCTGTATAAATTTGTGCTGTTCCATTTAAAAATATGGAGTCAGTATCAATATCTCGGTTGTTAATCACCACATGAGACTAAGTAGCACATTATTTTACAAGACCCTGCGTACCATTTACGAATATGAAAACAGAATGCTGATATCTTTAATAGTTTAGAAGTTATTTGCGTGTAACATGTTAGGTGAATAACCCTGTATATATACATAGTTTTAGGATAAATGTGCAGTCACAATTCCGTACAATACTAAAACTCTAGGTCTAGTTTTCTGACCCAATCAACTGCTTCATCTGATGTGCTGTGAATGTCCGTTAGCTTTCCTTTGAAAGCTTGAATTGGGCAGTCAGCAACAATGTGGTGGATTGACTGAGAAGGGGTCTACATTGCTTCACGTCCATAGATTTAACCACCACTCTGCCCTACATGTGTCCCCCGGGTGAGGCTAAGCAAGCAACAGTGATAAGATGAGACCAAACTGTTGGAAACGACCTCTTGATCAAAGAGCAAACAAGGAGATGTGTGGTCCTTTTCAGGACCTTCAAGTTTCTTAGAATTGGACCATCACTGCGCATTTGTCAATTGAATATCGAAGGGATTAGTCGAGCGAAATGTGTGTATCTTTCCAGGATTGCACCGAAATATGCAGCTGATGTCATCGTGCTTTAAGAAACACACACAGCAGATGAACTACAGTTACAGAGTAGAGGGAAAATTCCAGGCTTTAAATCGATAGCATCTAACTATCATATAAATTACAGCCTTGCAACTTATGTCAGTAATTATATAACAAATTACCAATTACTATCAGTACACTATGAAAATGACATTTTTACTACTACAGTTAACACTGAAAACTCGACAATAGTTCATGTGTACAAGCCACCAGTTATTAGTTGGCCTAACCCCCCTATACCTTCTCAGCAATAATAATAATAATAATAATAATAATAATCATCATCATCATCATCATCATCATCATCATCATCATCATCATCATCATCATCAATGTCCCACTCCAGTTGCCCAGGTGTGGTTAACAAGCCTCCCCCACTCCTTTCTGTCCTTCCACTTTTCCCTGCTCCGTTACTTCCGCCACATCCAATCCAGCTTCTCTAATGTCCTTCCAAATCTGATCCATCCACCTTCTTCTTGGTCTTCCAACTGGTCTGTTTCCCTTAACTCCTTCCAATTCCCTTCTTGCTACCTGTTCCTTTTCCATTCTTTTTACATGTCCGAACCATCTCAATCTTGCTTTCTGCATCTTCTCTACTGATGGTTCTATATTTAGCTCTTCTCTGCAGTATCCTACTCTTGGTGATTTCAACAGTCATCATCATCTTTGGGGATATAACAAGGATGATCCTAATGGTGAAGTTCTTGTGGACTGGATGGAAACTGAAAATTTGAATTTCATTTTTGATGCTGAAAACCTGCCTACCTTTCAATCAGATCGCTGGTCTCGAAGCTATACCCCAGACCTTTGTTTCACAAACCACCTAGCTGATGGAGACTAAAAATTGGGAATGACAGACAAATCCTTAAGAGAGTCCACGGTTTTCAGGAAAAACTGCTTAAGAAGAAAGGTACCCCCTAGTTAGAGGAAAGAAAGAAGCTTCATTGGAAGATGATGTGATAATACTGGAAAAAGATCAAAGCCCAGCAGTTGAACATGCATGGATCCAGGTAGGCCTATTTGAAAGAAGAAAAGGTATGCGATTTGTCACAATAAATATATCGTCATATTGTCAGTGTTAACTTTACCTTCACAACTGGCTTCTCGCTAAGACACTGAAAGTGTGTCACTGCCTGTCTGAGAGGCAGCAACAAATCCTCATACACACTGCTTGCACGAGGGTCTTTCAGCTGCTCCATGTACATGAATTGAACCTTCGCCAGGTTTACCTGTAAACATTACATACATCTCTCATATCAATCACTTATGGGACCACAGCATGGTCCATACACACAAGAAGGAAAGGAATGACATGTAAGCTCAACAAACGCCATAGGGCTATGCTAAGAACAGAGGAGGAAAGTACAAAACAAAATATACAACAGACACTCTGGTCATTTAACTTACCCAACCACAAGCTGAAGCAAGGAAGTCTGCACTGAAAACCCACCCAATTAAAAAAGTTCTATGATCGCCAGGAAATACTGAACCAGGTCATCAAAAGGATAACATCAGTTTTCTTTAAAAATAAAATTATAATTAATTTTAAGTGCAAAATAAAATTACAGATAAATTTTAAATGAATCAATTTTTGTAAATAAATGAAAATTTGAAAATCTAAGGTAAACAGCTTAGTAATAACACAATAAATTTTTTGCAAACTTAACAAATAAATCAATGAAATTAAAATACATATAGGGATTTAAAATAAATTTTTTAAAAAAACTTAGGTTTGGTGCACCATGAACTATTGCTATTTTTACACATCATATTTTAACATTAACTAAAATTTAATAAAATTAAATGTGGGATGAATAGCTAGGCTGAAATTAATGAAGGAAGTCTATTAGAATTCCTAGTGGAGGCATCACACAGCGGAAATATGTTCTGAGGTATAGTTCAATAATCATCACATGAAATAAAACGTAAGGACCGTTCCGACACAGAAACATTAACACATAACCAGTCCAAAATGAAAAAAAAAAAAATGTAAACACAGGTAAATCAAACATAAATCCCAAATAAGATCCAATGGATTAGTAAATAAACTAAATCCCATGGGAAATAAAATATAAATCAAGGCAGGTTCGGTAACCCAAGGCGTCCACACACACTGAGAGTCAAACATAATCTCACGCCAAGATCAAAACAATAACAATTCAGCAACGCCACGCCAGAACAAAAGAAGGATGCGCAAGATAAGAACAACAATGACACAGTTACGTGATTCGACAAATGGAAGCAAGATAATGCAACAATGAGAAAATAAGATAAGGATATCAAACATATGAAACACTCCACTAAGCAAAGCATAAATCCCCATGAAATAATAGATTTTAAGTTACATATCCTACTTAAAATATTTCAGTTAAACTATATACCTTAAATAATACGTGGACACATACCTTAAAAATTACTCATGTATATGAACATTAACACTTTGTAGCTAATATGAAATCGTAAGTAAATAAAGGATTTTACCATAATGAGGAGGATAACATTTTTCCATATTTGATTTAATAAATAATAGTAATAATCAACCAATATAAATTTTAAGATGCCTTTGCTGGCAGGACCTAGTGTTTACAGTGCACTATGTCTTTTGGTATGGGCTAGAGCAATTTTGTTACTTTCATTGATCTGTCTCTGTCTTATCCTTGGCTTTGACAATATGAAAGTGACTGAGGTATGAGCGATGCTAGTAATGCCGTTCCATATGCAGCCTGTCCCTGCTGATTAGTGTGAAAACGTTGCTCATAGGGTCGGTTGGTGCATGCATTTCAGTGGGCTTGGCAGACTGATATGTAATGGCAACTTCTGGCTCGGTGAGGAAAGCAACGGGAAACTACCTCACTCCTCATTTCCCTAGTACGCCTCTTCAGCAATGCCTAGGCCATCTATGACAGCTGATGGCAGAGCTGTTGAGGATCCAACCAGCCTTAGGGCTGAAGACTGAACATACATAAATTTTAAGTACAATGAGGATAAAATATCCATGTGAAATTAACATCAACTTAATAATAATAATAATAATAATAATAATAATAATAATAATAATAATAATAATAATAATAATAATATTTTAACTTGACCAAGCTCATTATTTTGAAAATGTTGAACAGACACTTACTAAGGCATTGCCAGAATTGTCTGACTGTTATAGGGAGAACCACCTGAGACCAAATCCCAGTAAAACTCAGACTCCATCGAGCTCGATAGCTGTATTACATAAAATCAGCTTCATGGTCCGTATCGCACTTCGATAGATTCACAATTATTTATTTATTTTCCACCTAGTCGATACAATGATTGCTTAAGGCAATTTTTAATGGTCAAAAGTGGTACATGTTTCGTATATTATCAACATCTTCAGCCACATAACACTGTTTAGATGAAAAATATATAAATTGACAAAGTAATGCTTTAGAGGAAGTGTCCTTAAAATTAACATAAGATTGACTACATTAAAACAAACAAATAACTCAAGAGAAAATATATAAATTATTTCTACAATAGAAAGCAGTTGTAAAGGACATTTCCTCTAAAGCATTACTTTGTCAATTTATATATTTTTCATCTAAACAGTGTTATGTGGCTGAAGATGTTGATAATATACGAAACATGTCGTCAAGGACTGCTTTCTATTGTAGAAATAATTTATATATTTTCTCTTGAATTATTTGTTTGTTTTAATGTTGTCAATCTTATGTTAATTTTAAGGACACTTCCTCTAAAGCATCACTTTGTCAATTTATATATTTTTCATCTAAACAGTATTATGTGACTGAAGATGTTGATAATATATGAAACATGTACCACTTATGACCATTAAAAATTGCCTTAAGCAATCACTGTATCGACTAGGTGGAAAATAAATAAATACTTAATTGTGAATCTCGATAGCTGTAGTCACTTAAGTGCAGCCAGTGTCCAGTATTGCAAGAAATCAACTTCATTTCCCGGATCAAATTCTATTGGCAAAGACTTAATAACAATGAAAATCTTCCACCTTTTTGATACTTATATTTGCATTTTAGCAAATTAATTAATTACACACAGTACATGTTTTGTTCTTTTTCAGAACATCTTCAGCTGTTTTTACTTTGCTTAGGTGATTCACTAAGTGTTTATCCTTTTAAGTACATCATAATCAGGTACCTTGTTCTTCCTAAATACTACAAAAATATTAATTAAATTTAAATGAATTAAAAAACAATGTGGTGGTGGTTAAATGGGTTAGTGAAATGAGATGGAAATGGATCTTCTAATAGTTAGCCTATTTTAAAAAACTTTTCCTATTCATTTGAACAGACGTTGTTAAACAATGTTTGCAGCACTTTTTCATTAAAATATTCCACTTGTCTTCTATTACAAAAGTGTTTTGAAAAAATGTATAACTTTCCTTTGTCATTGTTCTGAATATTGCTAGGTATTCACTTCATTTACTCCCTCCAAGGTGGATGCTATTTGTTTTGAGTTTATAAAATGTCTGTTGAATTTGGTTAGTTCAGAAACCTTGAAGCTGATTGCTGTCTTTGCTATTAATAAAGGAGCTTCCCCATGTTTTTGCTGTAGTCAAAATCCACTCCTACTGTGACCTTGGAGGACCTTCCGTCTTGTGAAGGAAGGCTG
The DNA here is from genome assembly GCF_040414725.1 of Anabrus simplex. Lineage (NCBI taxonomy): Eukaryota > Metazoa > Arthropoda > Insecta > Orthoptera > Tettigoniidae > Anabrus > Anabrus simplex. The sequence continues at coordinate 1,724,520,545 of NC_090265.1, read as the reverse complement.
CTTCAGCCGTAGCATAAGCCAGCAATCATGGAAAACTACAGTTAATGTGCTCAACTCTGAAAACATGCAAACATACAAGTACAGTTAAGTGCATGCAATGAAGCTTGCATAGGTGAGTAAACCAAAAGTAGGATGAAAATGAAATGAACATAATAGTTTTCTTCTTCTTTCCCTTCTCTTGAGTTTCTATATTCTACCACTCCTGCCACTCCTACTTCCCACATCTGCCTTTTTACTTTCATTTCAAATGCTTGTCTTCTTCTTTCTCCTAGTATATGTCAGGAATGGTATAAAGCAGTTTTTGTGAAAGGTTTCCCTGCATTACAATAGCACTCTCCCATCTTCTGATAGCAGTTTCTTCTTACTACAATAATCTATTGGTAAAGTGTTGTGTACTGTGGATATGATCTTGGTTTCTAATCATGAGAGGTCTGTAGAGTGCCGGTTATTTCCCTCCCCTCTAACTCTATGAGTGATTGTTAATCTTCCTGCAGCTCCATCACCACCAGCAAGGCTCATTGTTAGTGGACTAACATCTAGATCATTGGTCTAGTGTGAAAGTGTGCATTATTGTAGTTCATATGTATCAGCTATGAACACTTTTTAGATAAACTAATATTGTTTGGAAATATTAAGAATTTTTTTGAAAAAAGTAATAAATGCAAATACTGTATTTCCTCTCACCACAGAACATAAATTTTGCACAACTTTAATTACGAATCTCTTTGAGTGATTGTTCATTCACATTTTGAAGGCAATTCTAAAAGAATAATCACAATGATATAACCCATATTTGCCGATGATCTTGCTCTCTTGTCCAACAATATTCAGGAAACCAGACAACAAGTTATATCACTACAGGAAATAGCACATAAAATTGGTCTTGGAGTATCTTTTGAAAAGACAGTAATCATGTTTACTGACCCACCACTCATAAACAAAATTGCTATAGGAAACAAAGAAATCAAAATTGTAGATAAATTTAAATATCTGGGAGAAATCATAACATATAACCTCAATGAAAAGCCAGCATGGCATAACAGAATAAATAAACTGACCAGAGCACAATATGTCACCAAGAATACCTACAACAAAAAGGGCCTCTCAATAGCAACAAAATTGAAACATTACAAAATAGTCACTCAACCAGAAATAACATACACAAGTGAAACCATCTTCAAAACAACTAACACTGCACAAATAGACAAAATACTCAAGATAGAGAGAAGAATCATTAGAACGTGCATCAACAAATCATACCAAAAAGATGGACACTGGAGAGTAGCTTCTAATGAAACCATCTACAAGGAAATAGAACCAGTAATGAGCATAATCAGGAAGAAACGCATTTCTTTTTTTGCACATCTAATCAGGACACCAGAGAACAGGATCATCAGGAGAATAGTAGAAAAATTATGGAATAGTAAGTGCAACATTAAGTGGATTACAGAAATCAAGGAAGGTATGGATGAACTACAAATTACAGTGGAAGACCTAAGAAACAAAACTGACAAAATCAAGAAACTCACAGACAAGCAAACCAGACTGCAAATCAGAATCAACAAACAGACAATAGGAAGGGTGATTTCCGATGATGAAAGAAGGATAAGATCAGAGAGAATGAAGAAGTACTGGGCTAACAGGAAACTGAAAAATTCTTTGTATAAAGTTAGCTAGAGTGGTCCAATGAAGGCCATAAAATGTAAATAAATAATAAATAAATAACCCATATGTAGAGGCATGATTTTTTTCACATTAACGATAAGCGCGACAAGAAATATTTTGATGCGATTTTGAGATATCTTAGTGAATCATATGATTCTGGTTAAAAATTAGTGATTTTATTTTAGTGAATTACACCGAATTAAGGCGACAAGGCCAGTTTAAAGCGAAATTGATTTATTTAGCGATAAGTGCGAAAATGCAGCAAAATTCGTGGAAAATAACGATCTTGAAATTGTATTGAAATATCACGTGTGAGAAGGGAAAAGACAGAACAAGGATTTCTCATTTTGACAGAAGTACCTCTTCGTATTAATATTCTACAAAATTGTTTATAGGGTGAGTATGCCGTGTGGTTAGGGACGTGCGGCTGTGAGCTTGTATCCGGGATATAGTGGGTTCAAATTCAACTGTTGGCAGCCCTGAAGATGGTTTTCTATGGTTTCCCACTCTCATACCAGGCGAATCCTGGGGCTGTACCTTAATTAAGGCCATGGCCGCTTCCCTCCCACTACTAGGCCTGCCCGATCCCATCGTCGCCATAGGACTTATCTGTTTCGGTGCGACGTAAAGCCACTAGCAAAAAAAAAAAAAAAAATCCTTAATAGTGTGGCCATATAGGGTGAAAGCTACGGCCATGCAGGGTGAAAGGGTAATTTCTCTTTATTTAATCTATCTTTCGCAAATAATTCACAAATCTCACGAATTAAACTTTTTATGAATAATTTTAAGAAATGATTAACGCAAAATTGAGGCGATGGGGTCAGCCCTATTTCGCAAAATAATGCGAAAATTGTTTTCTTTTCACGAAATCGAATATAAATTAATGCGAAAAAATCATGCCCCTACCCATACGATAAAAATAAGATCAGAAATTAGATTTTACACAATTTTTAATACTAATAACATTATATGCTTTACGTCCCACTAACTACCTTTTTTTACTTTACATCCCACTAACTAATTTTTGTTTTCGGAGACACCGAGGTGGCGGAATTTAGTCCCTCAGGAGTTCTTTTTACATGCCAGTAAATCTACCGACAGAGGCTGACGTATATGAGCACCTTTGGACTGAGCGAAGATCGAACCTGCCAAGTTGGGATCAGAAGGCCAGCACCTCAACTGTCTGATATGTTTTGTTAAGAATGAAGCCATATTTTCCAGTGTCGACTTAGTTAAATGTACATTACATTTGTACAATTACATTCAACCGTCTGAGCCACTCAGCCCAGCACGCAACTTTTAAAATACTACTAATTTCTTGTTCTGTTTCCCTTAAATATCTATATGCCAATATTCGCAAACTTAAATGCAAAGCTTGCTGTTTTCCTACAATGTCACCACAAACAAACTGAAGCTACTTTCCACTTTTATATATCAAATTCAGACAAAAACTTGTGCAGTATTTAATTTCTATAGATAGTACAAAAAAGCAGCACTCACCTCTGCAAAAAGCTGTAGCTTCGAGATGTTGCTTCCGACAAGAACTTGTAAGAATGGAGCCAGATCTTGAGCGTACTTGCACATTGGACCAGCTGAGACCATTGTGTGCTCTTCCTTACCAGTTCTGCGAGTTAGCCCTTTCAAGGGAGTCAGTCCTACAGACACATAAATAACAATTAGCAAATATTTGAGGTTGGATTTGTAAACTATACGGCATTGATCTAACAGGGCTGTTCTTAAACTAAGGACTGTCTGACAATTGGATATTGCCCTTTTTTTTTTTTTTTTTTTTAAATGCTGACTTGGCATATCACATCAGCTTTAGGCTCCTAATATTGTGATTTTTTTTTTTTTTTTTTTTTTTTTTACAGTTATTGGCATCTCATACGATTTTATTGTACTTCATGAGTTGTTTGGCAGGTAATGTTACATGAATGTGCATGTGTGTGAGGTGTCAATGCTTTCTGACAACATTTTCTGTGCTTACTCAAGTTCCTTTTGGGAAATGAAATTTATATCATCTGATGGCCTAGCAGGCATCATTTGCAAAAGAGACTCTCTCATAGTGCATTGACACTGCCTGTGCCCTCTAAAGGGATCAAGGAATGCTGCTAGTGGGATGTATATCTACTATGAGTGCTTTGTGTCCAGTGTCGATTCCAACACCATACGTGGCAGTGACAGTTCATTGCTGTTTGAAAAGGTGGACCCCAAGGTGCACTGAGTGACTGACAAGAGGTCTCACCTCAGGAATTCTGTTAGTATGTGTGAGACTGTTCTTTCTCTGTCTGGTTGGGTTCAGCAAACCCCAGGCTTCCTAGGCCTGCTTGAAAGTGAGCCAGGGTTTTTTTCCCCTCTAATCTTGTAAGTCAAAGACTCAGCAGCAAAACCACCAGGTCATCTGTAAACCAGCACCATGTTCAGCACAGCCAGCACCACCTACACAACCACTACTACAATTTCATTGTCATCTAGCGCTTCAATAATCACCAGTCCAGCACACAACTAAGGGATTACACGCCCTAGCACAGAATTCATCCCACCATCACCTCCATATCTCCGTAGCTCCAGCCCTGCCATCCGGAAGCATTTCACAGAAGCTACTGCAACACCAGAGCCATCTATAATGTCTGCCATCATTCCTATAGACACCTCAATCCTGCCACCAGACACTAACTCCACTCCAAATTTCAACCCATCTCTCAAGCTCGCCGACCAATCACTAACCTTCACAGACACCACCCCCAAGGCACACACACACATTTCTCCTGCACAACCCTCCATCAGAATTCCGCCAGCCAAGAAACATCTTTGCTACACTAGTCAGATTCAACATGCGCGCTACAGGATAGCCGATATCCGTCCAACATCTAACGGTGTAGTTATTGAAGTCAATGGGGAGGACACCGCATTTTGCCTTACGTACATCACAGGAGCCACGCAATTAGGATCTGTATCGCCCCGCAAGCCCATGTCCAAACCCACCACCAAAACTCCTCCACCCCTGTTACAGCCTGTTCAGTTGCATTATCCAGAGATGAGGGAGGAGGTGGGGTTGTAGACATCGCAGAAGACACTATTGTTTCCGACCTGAATGTAGAGGGCATTCTGTCTGGAAGGCTTTCTACATCAGAAATTCAACTGGACCAACCTTCATGGTGAGGATCCTATTCCCCACTACCGAGAACACAGATAGGTTCACTGTAAGTGGGGTTTCATCTTTTGTCATCACCATAGGGTGGAACCTTCCTGCACTCCTGCTCCCCAATCAATTCACTGTGAAAGGTGCTTGGTCTATAACCAGCACCCAACAGCATGCTGCATGGTCAAACATCTGGTGTGCAGACATTGTTTAGAACCCCATCCTGCTTCCCGTTGCCCTAATGTTCAACGCCCCCAAGTGCAACACCTGTGGTGAACCTCACTCCACATACTCCCGCTAATGCAAAGACCCATCCCACCCCTGCTGAAAACTGCCCTGGTTTAGTTGCTCCCATCTGTTCTGTCGACACATGTCCCAAAACAACTCGTTCCCTCTCTCCCCACTCTTGAAGACAACATCTGATTTATCATCATCATCATCTCCCTCCTCAACATCCACCCATTTGATTGGCCCTTGGTCCTCGCTCTACTCCAATTTTCAAACCTCCCACTTCAATCTCACTCTCATTTCCACTCCCCCACAGAGACCCCAACTTGATCATGAATAGAGTCCCTTCTAGATCCCAATCTCCTAAACCCATCTCTATCCTCTCCCTTTCCCTCCAAACACCTCCATTTTCAAGCCCTCACAACCCAATACCCCTCCCATGTCCTCTTTCGCAATGAAACTATGTTCCAGCCCCATCAGTTCTTCAGTCTCCACTGCTCGGACCACCCCTCAAAGACATCGGCAGAGGGGATTCCACACTTGCTACAAGCACGTCACTCCCTGTCCGCATCCACACACCCCCTTACCATATCTCCTGCCCTGAATTCACTGCCACCACCATTTACTTCAGTCCTCAATCGTACATGTTGTACCCAATATAATAGTATGTATTTTCTTTTTACACATATGTCAAAGTGTTCACTCACACACACACTCACTCACTCACTCACTCACTCACTCACTCAGCAGGCTTCTATGGGACATGAAGATCCTGCGCCGATCTCACAAATTGCCTCCAGTGAACTCTGTTTTGGGCGAGTCCTTGCCAGTTGTTCACATTCAGATGTCTACATAGCTTGAAGATTTCGTTTTTCCAGGAGCTATGTGGTCTTCCCACTGGTCTTTTTTCTGTTAGTTCTTCTTTAAAGATTCGTAAGACCATCCTATCACTTTCCATCCTTAGAAGATGACCAGCCCATTGAAGTCTTCTGGAAGTGATGATGTTGATTATTGGTGCTTGCTGTGATAGTGAGTGTATTTCTTTATTTGATCTCTTATTCCAGGTTTGAGATATAGAATCAAAGTACGGTCCAAAGATTTTCCTGTAAACTTTATTTTCGAAACCCTGCAACTGCTGTTCTTCTTTTCTGCTTAAACTCCATGATTCTGAACCATAAGTTAGAACTGGCCTGATGACAGTATTGTATATTTTCAGTTTTGTATTTCTTGTCAAAAATTTTGATCCTAATAGAAGCTGTAGAGAGTAGTTCACCTTGTTAGCATTCTGTATTCTAACTTTGATTTCCACTTCTCTTTGATTCTGTTCACCAATCATAACTCCTAGGAATTTGAAAAGCTCAACTCGTTCAAAAGTATGTTTACTAATAATCAGAGGTGTCCGGTTCTCATTCATGTCAATATTCCTCTCTATTATCATGTACCGAGTCTTTTGGTAGTATTCTGAGGCCTAATTTTAATGCTGTCTCCTCAAGTTCAATGAACAATTTCCATATTTCAATCTCATTTCTCCCTATGAGTGTTATAATTTTTATTTAAATTGGGTGTTTGACAGACTGGATAGATTTTATGTTACAGACATCACTATGTTGTACACTCTCTGTTTACAAAGATTTCTAGAAAATTTTGCATATTGTGGAAAGGTTTACAAATTACAGAAGTTGCGAGCAGAAATATGTCTCCTGGCTTGACCACCGCTACCGCCTATACTACATACAAACAAATATTCTCCACATAGTTTGGGTGCACCCAGTAATCTTATCAACTGAAACATCATCTTTATGCAGACTTTTCCCTTATTTTCAGAACTGTTTCATTGTAGCAGGTTGGACAGTAGTTTTTTCTTAGCAGAGACTTGTCTGGAATAGAATGGCCCATGAACATACACTTTTTTTGTTTCAGATTGTTCAATATCTAATACCACAGAAAAGAAAATCTCACTCAGTTCCTTACAAATAGCTGAAGATGTGCCTATGCTTGCGGAAGCACTGATAATGAGTAACAGTTGGAAATTCTTCTTCTGACTGGCATTCTGAGCACCACTAATGTGTTTGCCATTACCACTAAATGGATTTTTTTTTTTCCAGCTGCTGCGTATGTTACAAAATAGTACTTGGCTACATGTTGAAAAGTTATCCTCCCTGAAGTCAGAAACCATTTGTCTCGAACAGCTTTAGATGGTTTTACTTTAGGCATTCTGGACAAAAGTGAACACACTCTCTAACAATCACACTAAAATACATACACTACACCACTGTCCTTTGCCTTCAACTTTCTCAGTTGCCTAGATTAGCTCCTCCATCTCATGACTTGGGGAAAACATATGGGCTGTACAAAAAATCTTTCTCAGTTCCTCAACAACATGTTGCACCTTTAGCCATTGCTTAATTCAAGGTTGCAATTACATTGAAATGAATCGATCTGAAAATTAGTGTAAAATGCAAAATAAAGGAAAAAGTGACCTAAAAGTACCTTGTCAACAGAAAAATTATCTGAAAATGACACAAAACCTTTAAAAAAGACTTAATAATAAAAAATAGTAAAGAACAAAAGAAACTTTCTACACAAGCAATGGCAGTGAAATATCAAAATCTCAGTCTTGCTTACCATCACTGACTGACTCAGTGATCATCACTTCATCGCTCCAGAAAGTCAGGTGTTTTGTCCATCCACAGCTGTTGGTCCATTACATCATGAACATTTATTTCTCTCAAATATCACAATAACCACACCCGGGCAACTGGAGTGGAAAACTGATGATGATGATGATGATGATGATGATGAAACATCACAATGTCTTCCTCTAGGTCTGTTTAAAATATGCTCCTGGGGTTCTGTTTTTCAGCCATTTCCAACAATCTCTTTGGTTCTAGTGTTTCAATTGGACAGCCTCCTTGACGTCTCATCCTTTAACTTCAATTTGGTTGCATGGAGACTATTGTTGGCTGCTTCCAGCCTACAGGGTGATCTTGGAAGGCAGTGGAAATATTTCAACCCAAAGCATTTGACAGTGACAGAATTGGGAAGCTCCTTGTATTCTGATGCTGATTTTTTGTTTTATAGTATTATCTGAGGAAACAAAGCTACCTAAGTTGCTGACAGTAACTATTTCATCACTTCCAATTCTCAAATGAATTCCTACTCATTACCATATTGGTTCTGCTGATGATCACTGCCATTCTTTTAAATTTTTCTAGCCAAAAGTCTAGTTTGCCCTGTACCTTCCCTTCTGCCCCTCCATCTCACCATCGAATCAGCAACACTTGTTGTTTGCACCTTCCCTATAACAGCTTAAATTACCTCATCAATTACAATAATGTCTCTCATGAATAATATTTAAGTTAATTTTACATCAATCTTTCAGAATTTATTACAACAGTAAAAATTCTATGCAATGTTGAATACACAAGACAAGTGCCTATGACAACAGTGGTGGTGATTATTGTTTTAAGAGAAAGTACAACTAGGCAACTATCGTCTAGCCTATGACAACAGTAGATATGGCTCAAGATACCTAGGAGTCAATAATCCTTTATTATTAAACCATAGTTTAATGTGGATCAAATAGAGCAACAATTGAATGTCACCATTTCACCATCTGATGACAGCTCTGAAACACGTTACTGTTGTTGTTATTGTATCTTATGGCTAGCCTGGATTCCAATCCTTCAGCTTTCTCGTATTCCAGTATAGTTGAGTCAGATTTCCAGAAGCTCTGGCTGTCACATCAAGTTTGTTGCAATGTAGTAGGTGTTCCTTATCCATTTTGCTTCCAGGGTTATGGCAAAGTGTGCATTTTTTGGATCTCAGGATGCTGATTCGTTTCAGATGAGCTGCAAGACAGTCGTGTCCAGTGTTAAGTCTGAAGATGGCTATAGCTTCTCTTCTTGGTTTTATTGTATACTGATCCCATTTAGCATCAATATAATTCCATACCAGAAAAAAGTCCACTTCTGGCACTTCAGGAACTAATGATGACTCTAAGAAGGCTCTTGAAAATGCAAGAAGATATACCAATCAAAGACATAACAACCGAAATAGACTTTACCAAGAAACCAAACTGAGAGTAGGAACCCTGAAGAGATAGTCGACCTGATGGAAAGGAGAAAGATCCATATATTAGGAATGAGTGAGACAAAATGGAAGGGGATGAAATCAAAGAAACTGAGGGAAGATTACAAGCTATACTGGCATGGTAACAAGAAGGAAACAAAGAATGGAGTTGGAGTTGTGCTACATAAAGATATTGAAGACTTCATGTATATAAATGAAAGAATGATCAAAGCCAGAGTAAAACTTGGCAGTAACAGTCTCACATTAATTCAAGTATATGCCCTGCAGACAGGATGTAATGAAGAGTTCCTTGAGAATTTGGAGGACCATGTATAAGAGGATAATATTATGATAACAGGGGATCCAAATGCCCAAGTTGGAGTAGATAGAACAGGCTATGAAGAGGTAATGGGGCCCTTTGGATATGGGGGAAGGAATACTGAAGGCGAATGTCCTAGATTTCTGTGCCGAAATAACATAATAATAAAAAACACTTTCTTCAAGAAACAAGACAGCCATAAAATAACCAGATAGAGCTGGGATGGAAGAACTAAAACAGTCATTGATTATGTAATAACAGATAGAAAAAGTGGAGAAGGCATGAGAGATGTAAAGGTTATTCCCAGTGAATGTTTAAACAGCAATCACAGGCTACTAATACCTGACTTGAATTATAAGGTTGTGCAAACACCAAGTACACAGAAAATACCAAGAATAAAAGATTGGAAATTGAAAGATCAGGCAAATAAAAAGCTTTTCAAGAGTTAGTAATGGAAAAGGTACTGAAGCATGAAACACAAAGTGCACAGGAGGAATGGAACCTGTTTAAAACAACATTAGTGAGTTGTGCAGCAGAAGTATGTGGCAAAACAAGAGGAGGAAGAAAGAGACCAGTTGGTGGAGTGAAAAAGTAAGAGAAGCTATTAAAGACCAAAATATGGCAAAGAAACATAAAGATGTTGAGAAGCAAAAACAAATGCACAGTGCCTTACCACAAGATAACCAAAAAATAGCTGACCTCGAACAAATATATAGAGATAAGAAATTACTAGTGAAGAGAATTGTGAAGGAAGAGAAGGATAAGAGTTGGGAGATGTTCACACAAAAACTAGAGGAGGACTCAAAAGGGAATCAAAAGATGTTGTATGGAATATTAAAGAGTGGGAGATCAGACAAAGGGGATGGATTCCTAATCTGGAATATAGAAAACATCAGAGAAGAAATGGGAAACTATTTCGACACGTTGTTAAATGGCAATGAAGAAGAGAAGCACGAAAACAATGAACCTATCAAATATGGAGAAGAAGAAAGACCAATTACATGGTCAGAAAGAGAAAATGCCCTGAAGCTTACGAAAGGAGGAAAATCATCAGGAGTAGATGGATTATCTGCAGATATAATCAAAGCAGTAGGCATACAAGGTCTTCACTGGCTACAACAAACACTAGGAGTAATCTGGAGAGAAAATAACATACCAGATGAATGGAAAAAAAAGGATTGATAATACCAGTATTCAAGAAAGGAAGCAGAAGAAAGTGTACAAACTACAGAGGAATTACCCTACTACCACACTGCCTTAAGATATTGGAAAAGATCATAGTGAAGAGATTAAGAAAGGATAGAACATCAGTTTGAAGAAGAAACCCACAGCTTCAGAGGCAATAGAGGAACAATAAACCTAACTTTTGCTGTTAGACAACTAGTGGAAAAGTACTGGGAAAAAGGGAAAGATCTGATAGTAGTATTACTAGATACAGAAAAAGCCTATGGCAGTGTTCCAAGGAGCAAAATATGGGAATTCCTGCATAAACTAGGGGCTCCAAGTTCTCTAATTTGTAAGATCCAATTGCTGTATGAAAACTGTGAAAGTAGTGTACAAATAGGGAGTAGTAGATGTGAATGGTTCCAAACAAAGAGAGGTGTACAACAAGGCAGTGCACTATCTCCACTACTTTTCCTTGCACTAATGGAAGTAATCATTAAAGAGATTAAAGTTGCAGAACCTGGAGATTTGAATGCATTAGTGTTTCCAGATGATGTTTCCATTTAGAGAGAAACAGAGCAAGAAGTCCAAAGGAAATTAGACTGCTGGGTGAACAAATTTAAGGAATATAAGTTAACTGTGAGTAAGAAGAAAACAGTAGCAATGAAATTGAGTAGAACACCCAAAAATGTGACCTCAAACTTCATGGAGAGAGAATTGAATGTGTAGAAAGCTTCAGCTATCTTGGAAGTATTGTATCGAACTAGGGGAGTGCTAAATTGGAAATCCGAAACAGAGTGACAAAAGGTTCCACGTTCTTCTATCAGGTACGAAATCTAGTATGGGACAAAGCAGTTCCCGTAAAAGCCAAACAAACAATATTCAAATCTTACCTCCTGCCAATCATGGCATATGGGTTGCAGACCTGTGTGTTATTGAAAAGAGACATCAGCAAACTGCAAGCATGGGAAATGAACTTTTTATGATCTGCTATGCAAAAAACAAGAAGAGATAGAATTAGAAATGAGTGCACTAGAAATGACATGCAAGTGACCTGTATAATGGAAGAAAGACTATGCATTGCACGGTTGAAATGGTTTGGACATGTGCAAGAGACTAGAACCCCAGACAATACTTGGAAATCGCAGTACGTGGAAGGAGACCTGTTGGATGTCCCAGAAGAAGGTAGCTGGACCAAATAAATGCAGACCTTATCGAGAAAGGAACAACACGGCAGGATGTGAAAGGAGAGGAAGTCTATAATGAAAGGAACCGATGGAGGCATATTGTACACAAAAGTCCTACCCGGCCCACTGGAAGGATACCCAGATGATGAAGATGATGATAATTTCATCATTTGGTTTCTGCTGTTTTCTTTGCCATTTCTTCATGCCTGTTTTGATAGTAATTTTCAGAATCCCTTTTGCTGACATAAAATCAGTCTGACTGGCAGGTTATTGTAGTGTGGTACCTACCGTATTTTGGCTAATCTGTCTGAATCTTCATTACCTGTTATTCCAACATGAGAAGGAATCCACTGAAATGAGATCTGTTTGTGGAGTCTTTGGAGGGTTTATCTTTCAGTTCTTTATTTTGAAATTTATTATTTGACGAGACAGCTTGGATGGCTGCTTTTGAATCTATAAGGATAACAAATTTTTGGCAATCATTGTTTCTGCCTAATAACTGTTGTAGTGCATGGGAAATTGCTTTTATCTCTGCATCAAAATTTGTTTTGTTTTGGCCTACTGGGAAGTGGAGTGAGAAGAAAGATGAATGTATTCCTACCCCAGTTCTGTTTTCCTTGACCTATGAGCCATCTATATATATTTTTAGCCAATGATTAGATGGATATCTTTCTTGTATTGTACAGAGGGCCAGCTGTTTTAGTGAACAGTTTTTCTTGCAGGCCTCTTCTAGCAAAGTATGATCCTCAGTCACTTGCATATATTCATACTGGCTTACACACTGTGGAATACAAATTAATATTAATTATTTCATCAGAAAGCCTTTATTCTCTGCTTAAGCAGTGCAGTGACCAAGGTACTGCATCAAACCAAATGACGTTTGAATTCTGGTGTCTGTGGAATACAATATTAAATAATAATAATACCACCATATATACGTGAATACTCCGCACGTATTTTTCCCGGAATTTAGCAAAGAAAAACTTGGTTCCATCCATTATTTGAAATAAGGTTGGCAGGATATAGCTTTGCCTCAAACAATGGATTCTGTTATACTACAGTGTTGTCTGTGTGGCATCAGTAGCATGTTAGAAGTGAAGTGTGAACTACACAGTATGTATGGCCACAAGTTCTCATAATCGCTTGTTCAAGGCTAAAGAAAAGATGAGGGTATTGAAGAAGCATAGAACATTAGAAACTGCGCAGCAGGAAGAAAGTACTATATCACATAAGTTGTGACAGATGAAAAAACAAAATGTTACTTCAAAAAGCAAATACTAATCGCTGGGTATTTCGTATAATACGTTCCTATATGGCTAACATCAGACAGCACACTCCTTATGACAAGAAACTAGTTGAGACACGAGTATGTTTTATGACTGGGAGTCATCAGAAAAAGTGTGTAACGCGACAAAATGTGTGACGGAAGTGACATCATATTAGCCGTTACCGTAAGCCTTGGTTAACAAAGATGCTCTGTTATATGATGCAAATAAATAATTTATTATCAATTTATTATCAATATCAACAATTCTCTCCTAAAATTAGAGTGTGCAGAGTATCAGTGTATATAAGTACAGCCCTGCACGGATATATAAAATATTATCCGCATCTGCTCCGCACTTCCTTCATCTGCTTCCGCGAATGGTCATCCACATCCGCAAAGTAATAATCACATGCTATATGACTAACAGGAGACCTGAATGAACCAAGGATGGCTTAATAACAAGGATAACATTACAAACCTGAAGTTGGCTTGTGACCAAAGATGCCACAACAGAAGGCAGGCAGTCTAATGGAACCTCCAATGTCAGTTCCCACTCCAAGGGGAGAACCAACAGCTGCAATGATGGCAGCCTTCAACACAGAGTATACAGTACACTACAACTCTCACAAGACCATGCACAAAATACAAACAAAGTTAATAACTATTACTGTTCACTACCCAAGGAAGTCGTATCAGTACTTTATTCATTTCTGTAAAGACTACAACAATGGTGCAGATATATAATGATACAATTACTAGAACACTGAGCATAAGTGAACACAGAGCTGCTGTTCTAAGAACTTAAAAATTTTGGCAAATGAGCAACTTCCCAAATTACAATCTGCATAACTTTTAAAATCAAAGTTTAATGCTTTTATGTTATGATACTAATTGTACTCATTTAACTACATTGGCAGAAAAAATATCCAAAAACCATGAAATAACGAATGTAGAATACAAAAACTTTGGCAATATATTTGTCAAGGAAACATATTTAATTGATTAAAGGTACAAGACCACAGGTTAATATCCGTGCCAGGAAAGCCATTGCAAATGTGCCATGCTGGTCCATTAATAACCAGTGTAATCGCCTGACTGTTGAATGCAGGCATGCAAACGTGCATGCATTGTGTCATACAGGTGCCGAATGTCAGCTTATGGGATGGACTTCCATGCTTGTTGCACTTGGTTGGTTAATACAGGGACGGTTAATGCCGGTTGTGGATGGTGCTAGAGTTGTCGTCCAATGATGTCCCATACGTGCTCAATTGGGGACAGTTTGGGGGATCAAGCAGAACAAGGCAACTTGTCAACACTCTATAGAGCACATTGGGTTATAACAGCGGCATGGGGGCGTGCATTTTCCTGTTGGAAAACACCCCCAGGAATGCTGTTCATGAATGGCAGCACAACAGGTTGAATCACCAGACGGATGTACACATCTGCATTCAGGGTGCGTGGGATAACAAAGAGAGTGCTCCTGCTGTGATAGGAAACTGCTCCCCAGACCAGAACTCCCGGTGTAGGTCCAGTGTGTCAACGCCGCAGACAGCTGGAATGCAGACGCTCACCTGGCCTCCTCCGAACCAACATATGGCCATCACTGGCACCAAGGCAGAACTAGCTTTCAACGGAAAACACAACAGACCACCACTCCATCCTCCAATGAGCTCTTGCTTGACACCACTGAGGTCGCAGATCGCAGTGGTTTGGGGTAAGTGGAATGCACTCCACAGGGCATCAAGCTCGGAGCTGTCCTTCAAGTAACCAATTTCAAACTGTTCATTATGTCACTGTGGTGCTAACTACCGCTCGAACTGCTGCTGCAGACGCAATCCGCTGCACCACAACCATACACTGAATACGGCGGTCCTCCCTCTAGATAGTGCTACGGGGATGTCCAGAGCCCGTTCTTCTTGCGAGCGTACCTTCTCGTGACTACTGCTGCCAGCACACATCCACAGTAGAAACATTCCTGCCAAGTCATTCTGCAATAGTGCAAAAGGAAAATCCACTTTCGCGTAGCCCTATTATACGGCCTCGTTCAACAGCAGTGAGCTGTTGATACTGGCCTCTTCATTGTTGTAAAGGCATTCTTGACCCACTCACAGTCACTCCACCCAATCTCACAGGTAACTAACGCTCTCACACAGTACAGCCTGTATTTAAAGCAAACCTGATGTGCAATGTCATGGGGCTGCTACTAGCACCACGCTAATGCGATTTGCGGCAAATGTGAATCAACGTCATCTTTCAGATATATAAACACGCCTACCAATGTTTGTTGGTGTTTGGATATTTTTTCTGCCAGTGTATATATAGCAATATTTTTGTAGGAAAAAGAACATTTTATTTGAAAAACAAGACATGTCTATTTTGCTTAGTATTAAGAAACATTACCTCCCTGGAGTTATTCTGATTTTAGGTTCAATGCTAGTTAACAAAGGTAATGTTGTAGGGCATGTGATAACAAAACCAAAAGTAAATTTGTGAAACTTCAGTCCTTCAGTTGAAATAAGTTCAATGTTGCATAAAGCACTAGTGTAAACAATAATAGCAGTTCAAACTTGTGAAATATCAGGGTTCTGTTTAAGTTTTATTTTGAAACATGAAGTTTTCCTCAAAAGAAGAATCTATTTTTGCTAATCAGTTCGCCAAATTTTTTAGATTTTGTTTCTTTTCAACTGACACACTTTTTACCTTTGTCTGTTTTTTTAGACCCTGTCAGGAAGTTTAGTTTTGTATGGTCCATTCACTTTTGTCATAAATGAAGTTCGTGTTTTGAACTCCACCTCAATCGCATCATGTTGGGATTCTGTTTATATGGCGATCAATAGTATTCACATATAAAAAAACAAAAACTTTGACCTGTTGTAAGTACCTCAATGTGAGGCGATGCACATCCACATCTTCCACAAAATCAGAAAAATCATACAGCTATTGCCAATTCTTTACACTGACAGTTTAATTCTGTGATGAAAAACTGAACAATTATTAAGGCACACAGTTCAGATATTAAAAAATTTGTAGCAACAGCTGATAAGTTCATCCTTAGTCTGCGCAAGATGCTTTAGACCTCAGATGTACAGCTAAATCGTCGCTACTAATTTGTTTAGGACTTAAATAAACTTTCATCACCAATTTCTAGATGTGAAATGGCTAATTTGTTTAGAAAATACTCAAAGTGACTGTGGTTAGAAAAGCCCCAGAAACTTCAAAAAGAACTGAGATACGGCCTTCAGGTTTAGTGCAGCAGAAAGGTTCATATGTAGTATAAGATTACCTGTTTCTCACTCATAAGGTCAACCTATTAACCTCTTATGGCCTGTCAGGACTTTCACGTCCCTGTTAGTAAAATTGTCCCTTGTGTTCAACACTAGTCATACAACCTGCCAGAACCTAGACGTTCCTGCTTATTGTAGTACACTACACGCATACCAGATTGCAGCACCCATTGCGTTTGAATTTCAGCCAGCTCTGGAAGACTTGTTTGGAATGTGGCTTAGTGACGCCAGTGCAGTTGAGAAGCAAAGCGTGTGTCAGTTATTTCGTTCGTCCATTTTGGTGAATATATACAATGTAGGTGTTTATATATATAGAGTATATACATTTCACATCCTTATAAATACTGTATACTTATGTGGTACACATAGTCCTGATGAAAATGGTGCATTTGGATGTATTTTATAGCTGCAAGAAGTTAGCAGGAAATCAGAGAGCAAGTTATTGTAGTGATGTGATGTTGGTATTATAAAGTCAGTTACAAGTGAGCTGAAGTTGTTGCGATGTTGATGTTACTGTCGTAAATCAGTTGTATTGATACCACTTTGTGGACTCATCGCAAATTACTGTATATAAGTGCCTCCATATTGTATGTGAGTTAAGTGAAAGTATATATATACACGAGTAGTAAGTGATACACCTGCATCTACGTCAGAGAGATGTTGCTAGTTTGGGTATACCAATCAATCACTACTGATCTGCATTTAGGGCAGTCGCCCAGGTGGCAGATTCCCTATCTGTCGTTTTCCTAGCCTTTTCTTAAATGATTTCAAAGAAATTGGAAATTTATTGAACATCTTCCTTGGTAAGTTAATACCTCTTCTGTATCAGGGTTGGAGAGGCTTTAACAAAAAGGAGGAAAAGAATTTGTGCCCATCTGTAAACAGCCAGAGGAATGAAGCTCGATGCAAGTTTGAAAACTGTGTGGTCACGTCACGATGGCAATGTCGGAAACGGGAAGTTTACCTTTGCTTAAGAAGAGAAAGTAACTACTTCACTGCTTTCCACAGTGAGATGAAAGATGCAAACAGCAACTCGAAGTACATACTTATAACCTTTCAGCCTGCTTGTACTCAAAGATTATTTTATGTTGCAACCATTGAGTACTTTTGTCCACAAATGAGAACATGCATCTTGAAAACTATGAAATGTAAATGTAAAACAATTTCTGTGCAGTCTCCTTACCTTATTTTATTTTATGGTCAGAAAATAAAGTGACCGAAAGGGTAAGAGCTAATGAAAAATAGAGTGAAATATTAATTTAACAAATAACTAGAGATTATACCTAAAAGAAAAGAGAACAAAACAATTTAATCAAAAGATTAATAGTTCAATATTTTCTTTTTCAGGTATTTTCTGAAATTTATTTAATCATAAATTAATTACAACAGACTGAAGAACTGAGAGTGTTTACAATGTTTAGTATGATGTCAATATCTTACTGTATAGGTCTCTCACCTCTCCACCAGAAGAGCCCCCAACAGTCCGTGTAGTATTGTACGGATTCAGAGTTTGGCCGTAGACGTTGTTCCGTACCTCGATCCACATGTTGACTTCGGGAATATTGGTGACTGCAATGAGGATGGCGCCGGCCTCTTTCATTAATATCACCACATCAGCATCTTCATCGGCCAAAACCTGGCGTCGAGAAACCAGTCCCAACGTGTGCCGCAAACCTGCAAGAGAAAGCTTCATTACATTAGGAGTCCCTACTGGATACAAGTTTAACAAAAGGATGTGGAAGGTTCAAATGGATCACATCATGTAGAAAGGAACCAATGGACAATATAAGTAAACAAATTTAATAAACTACCAAATAAATGTTATAATATAGGTATCAGTTACTCACTGTTAAATAATACTATACACCATATCTCCGATAGAATATACACCATTGCCCCAAGTGTGTGTGGTGGACGGGTGTGAGGCAGTGAAGCGATAATAAAGGACATATGAACACAGGTCATCCCAAGTCCCGAGCTGCAATATATTGCTGTATCCTGAGCAGTATGGAGTCAATAAGACCTTGGAGAGTTTGGAGTGCTGAAGGGAGTTGTGCAGGTGTCTACCCATCACTCCCACACATGTTCAACAGGCTTAGGCAGGCTGCTGTTAAAATATAATTTCTTGGAGAACTCGCTGCCGGGCCCGTGGTGTAGGGGTAGTGTCCCTGCCTCTTACCCTAAGGCCCCGGGTTCAATTCCTGGCCAGGTGAGGGACTTTTACCTGGATCTGAGGGCTGATTCGAGGTCCACTCAGCCTACGTGATTAGAAATGACAAGCTATCTAACAGTGAGATAGCGGCCCCGGTCTAGAAAGCCAAGAATAACAGCCGAGAGGATTCGTCATGCTGACCACACGACACCTCGTAATCTGCAGGCCTTCAGGCTGAGCAGTGGTCGCTTGGAAGGCCAAGGCCCTTCAGGGCTGCAGTGCCATTGGGTTAGGTCATGAGAGCTCCTTAGAGATGCCTGCAGTGTCCTGCTGAACCACTGCATTTATAATGGTCACCATCAGAGGGACATACTGTCGAGCAGTCATTGTGACTTCAACAATCAACAATGCCCATTTCATGTCAAAGCCAACTACTCCCTAGAGAGAAATGCCTAAGGCTCTTGACAATACACACAGCAAAAGTTATTTATTTTATGTTGTGTCATCATCATCTTCAACCAGCACCAGTTTCCCGTGTGCAGTGAATGAGCACTCTCCATTTAATTCTGTCCATGTAGATGTCTTCTTCCATAACCAGCTGCAAATCTAGACTTCATCCAACTAGATCATTTCTAACCTGATCAGTTCATCTCTTCCTTGGCCGACCTTTTGATCTTTTGCCTTCGAGTTCCTTCTCAAACCACGCTCTAGCTGTTCTTTTTGGGTTCATTCTTTTGAGAGGCCAAATCATTTCAGCCTGGCTTCGACACAGATCTCACTAAGGGTTCTTTTCACTTGGACAAGATGATGATCTCGTTGTTTCTTATTTTATCCCTTCTTGTTTCCTGAATCATAGTTCTTAAGAACTTCATTTCCACTGCTTGTAGCCTGCTTATATTTCTGTTGGTTTGGATGCAGGTTTCTTTACTGTATGCGGTAACTGGTACAAAGAAGCTCCTGTAGAGTGTTAATTTTGATCTTAATGGAACTTGCTTATCCCAAAGTTTTCTCACAAGATGATAAAACTGTGCTCCATTCTGTACTCTACTAGTGATTTCTGCAGATGGTCAGCTATCTGTTGTTACTACACTGCCAAGATAACAGAACTGATGTACTATCCCCAGGATAGATTGCTCCCAATACAACATCCTGGAGTGTACAAAATTCCTTTTACCTGTGAAAGTGGTAATGAATTATTAACATTAATATTAATGAGAAGAAAAAATGGAGGATGGAGGAGGTTAGACCTTTTGAAGAGATCCCATGAAAATTATCCAGAATAATAAGTTTGCATTCTTGGATCATATTTAGTCCTTAGAAAAAAAAAAGGAGCCACACACAAGACAATCTCAACTTCTGCTTTTTTTCTAATATTCAGGGCACTGAAAAGCAAGCCTAAAACTTTTAATTACAGTCAATTTTGAGCTCTAGACTAGGTGTGTGATGATCTTAAGTAGCTCAAATTTGCAACAATATTACAGAAATTTACCTCCAAAGCACTCATGTTACATCACACAAAGAAATCTCACCTTTGCAAGCAGTGCTGTCCTTAGTGGTGAAGGGTACACCCAAGAAAGGCTTCTTTTGCTTGATTTGCTCAACAGATAGAGAGCCAGATTCTAGAAGCTTATCAACCTCTTTAGCTTCCTGAATTGCTAGAACAAATCTATTGTCAACCACAGCATTTAGAACTGTATTCACCTCTTTAATCCTGTCCACAAAGGCTTGAACCACTACAACAGCACTCACCTGTAAAATAAGTTTAACAGAGTGTTACAGTACCATCTGGAAAGCAAAACATCATTATGAACATGCAGCTGTGTGCTGTCACTAGTGTTAGGAAGTTTATGACCTAAAGAAGTACAAAAAGTGCAAACAAGTATGTCCTAAAAAGTAGCTAAATATGACCTTAAAAAAATGTAAAATATCACTTAAGAATTTTAGCGATAGGTAGCAAGTATGAAAGTATTACTAACATTAAACGTGTTAAAAAGTGATTAGCGACAATACAGCAGACAAAACTGACAGAGCTACAGAAGGTACATTAAAACTTTAAACATTCAAAGCATAGCCCTGAGGCGCAGTTATCCTAATGATGTACCCTCGTATAGTATCTCTTTCTCATAATCACACATATCTTCTAAACCTGCTACCTATCAGTTTCGAGAAAAAAAGGAAAATACATCCTACTACAGTATTTTCAAATTCCTGTGCTTGAAACTCAATGCAGATAACATGTATCTTGTTAAAAACAACTCAATTTAAAAACAAATGCTCAAAATCAAATCAAATATGACCTTGTATCATCAAAATGACCAAAATATGACCAAAACAATGAAAATGGCCAAAATATGCATTTATATGCAACATAAAATTCCTTTAACGGGGTCAGGGACCCACTATTCACGGTTATTTTTCAGATTTCAGATAAAATGAGCTCAGGAAAGAAATATGACTTTTTTTGTAACTCCTGAACCTTAGTTTTAAAAAATGACCACTTTGTTTAAGATACGAATTTCTCCACATGGCTTTATGATCCTAAGTAAGCAGAATATATACTATATAATCAGCCCTAATCTCTGCTGTCTAAAGCACACAAGTAACAAACTGTGGACCTTCTGAAATGAGCACATAGAAGCGAACTGTCTTTATGGGCTGTCCACAGCTTGACAAACTGAGTCGTTCTCTGCAGTTTCCTCATTTGTGCTAACAAAACATAATATTAGCCTAATATTAGCAACATCCATGTTGATGTTTTGATGGCCGAATCTCCTACCACATACTATTTTAAGTTCTATTATAAATGATACAGAAGTATTTATCTTGACGTATTCATTTTAATAAAATAGGTTTATAGAGCATGAAATTCAGTTTATGTTACCAACATCTCATTTCTGTTAGTGTGTTTTATGTAACAGAATTATCTACAGTTAACTGCTCCAAATTAATCTTGTCCATGACTGTGAAATAAAGTCACAAGTTTTATTAAATTATTCACTCCACTTTGCTCCATTGCCAGATGGTCAAATGGGGACATATACTGTTGTTGTTTTCATAAAGAATATTATGCTGTAAGAGCTATGCACATTATGTCAACTGTGGGTGTGTGTCATCTCAGAAATATACAGTTGCTCCTAAATATTCATTTTCAATTTTATCATTAAGCATGTGTTATAGATCTATTAATTGAACTCTGTATATTTCTAGTGTTTTTAAAATGTTCAGTTTTATCTCTTTTGGATGTGTGTGTAAAACGATCAGAGAATTCTATACATTTGATACTTCAAGTCCTGTCATGTAGATGTGCAGCAACTGCTGATTTATTATGCTTATGCAGCTGAAGTGCCACCAAGTGTTCTTGAGATCTGATGTCAAATCATCTTCCAGTTTGTCCACTGTAAGAACCTTCACAGTTTTTACAGGTGATTTTATATGTACCAGTCTGTTTGAATTTATCTTTTATTTTTTCAATTTATTTTACGTCGCACTGACATAGGTAGGTCTTATGGTAAAAATGGGATAGGAGTGGGAAGGAAGCGACCGTGGCCTTAAGGTACAGCCCCAACATTTGCCCAGTGTAAAAATGGGAAACCATGGAAAACCATCTTCAGGACTGCCAGCAGTGAGGTTTGAACCCACTAACTCCCGAATGCCAGCTGATAGGTACGTGACTCAAACCGCACGGCCACCTGCTTGGTTTGAATTTATCTCATGTATTGACTGAATGTGGTACAGCCCACCTGGTGGCTATGATCCTTAAGGCATTGAAGTCTAAAAGGTCTGACACCGTGGTTAGCTGGTTCAGGCTCCTACTGGTCAAAGAAAGTTTCACCATCAGAATGTTGGCCGGTAGGGTAGGGGAGGTGGTGGTATACAATTTCTAATCACTTGATTGTGCACCAAAAGCCTGGATTAAATTCCAAACCTCTCCGCAGTACTTATATGGAGTGCAGGCATATGACGCTGTTGATGGTGATTCGTCCGTCAGATGGTGAAGTTAGGCCTTGATCAGACCCTTTGCTGCTATTAGAGAGGAGTAGGTTATGTGCTGGTACCAAGTTTCACCCTCTCCCTTCCTATTATCATATATCACGTCATTCATTTCATTAACTCCTCTGATGACAATGACGTCAGGAAGGGCATCCAGCAGAGGTGCCAACTTTGAAGTGGATTATCAGTAATCGCCCTCCGCCCCCGAGACAAATTTCGAGTCAAGTTCAAAGCATGCTCCTTCCTTCTTGATAATGACACCCCTTTTGCCCTTCCCTCTAGCAATCTATCCAAAAGTATATCATATTACACAATAACATTTGCACGCAACCTGTTGGTTCTGTGATAAAACATTCCTTGTAGCTTGTTTCTCATGCAGCAGCTGCTTTTCAGTGTAGTTTTTCTTGAAGCATCCTTCCGACTGTGATGACACTTTCGTTTTCTGAACCATAAGCGATACCAGTGTAGATGTGCTTAATGTAGGCCTCACTTCTTTCTCAATCTTTCTGTCAACTGTCAGGTAAACTTAACACTGCAAATACAACATTACTGAAGGATTTGTAGTGGAGAAGAGCAGCGCCTGGGCTCCTTCATTCACAATGAATTTTAAAACTCTTACGGGTAGCAAAAGGAAGTCACGATCGTATAAGTATCGTTGCCAACTCACAAGCATTGAAATAAAGACGATTTAGGAGAAAGGCTCGATAGGACTAAACATTATTCCTTTTCTTTTGTTTCCGTCGAAAATTATTTTTTTGTGATAATGTCAGCTTTTCCGTAATAATTTCACCTTTGACCGTAACTCCGTAATCGTGAGGTGAAATCCGTAATAATTACGGACAATCTGTAATAGTTGCCACCTCTGATCCAGTCATAAAAACCTGTCAGGAGAGATTCGTTTCACCTCATACCCGACCCCGTAGAGAAACAGGACAAGGGTTGGACTAAAAAACAAACATTGACTGAGTGTAGTAGGTTGTTTATAGCTGAGAAGCTGATGAGTATATTTTGCTTCTTGAGGCCCTGGCTATTTGGTGTGATGTTTTTCCAATGAATGGTGTGCTGTGATAGCTGTGATACTGCATGTCTTGTTTGTGATGCTCACTTTCTTGCCTTGATTTTCAACAGTTTTCTTCCTGATGTTTCTAAACATTTTATCTATCTTATATAGATTGTATCCATTATTTTTTGCTCATTTGCTTTATGAACTGAATTTGTTTAGTCCTACATTCATCAGGTAAAGGTAGTTTTAATACTCTATAAAATACAACTCGAAATGGTGCAATCTTTTTTTCTGTGAAATAGGTGACATGAGGAGTTGTTGTTTTTCTGTAAATGTTGAATTTGTGTGTATCATTTGTTATTTTACACAAATTAACAATACAGAAATATAAAAAAGACTCAACTCATTCTTTCCAGAAGCAAATAACGGAACAAAATGAAGAAAATCATCTACCTTCTCAAAGTAAGAGAGACTAAATATATGGTTAATGTGCACCCACAACCATCAATAATGTTCTCTCCACTTAAATTTCATAAATGAGGAGTCAGATCAAAAATTAGATGGATGGCTTTTCCGGCGTTTGCTCTATTAACCAGCGTTTCGTCCTAGGTCTGACACTAGACTCTTCAGAGTGGGATGTGTCAGACCCTACCCACTGACGCTGGGGTGTATGCAGTTATCAGACTGTGCTTCATAAATAAGCTTCTGATAAGTTCACCTGCATACACCCCAGCGTCAGTGGGTAGGGTCTGACACATCCCACTCTGAAGAGTCTAGTGTCAGGCCTAGGACGAAACGCTGGTTAATAGAGCAAACGCCGGAAAAGCCATCCATCTAATTTTTGATCTGATTTTTGATATGCTCTATTGGTGGAAAAGAATCTAATTCCCTCCATGGGAACTTAGAATTTCCATAAATGAGGAGTGTCTGTTCAAAAGGTGCTATTTCCACTTCCAAAAAATACATCAGTATTTCGTCCACATGCACTACAGTAGTTGAATATTATCGATTGCCATTAGCAATCCAGACAAGAAAGATATAATTCCTTGGAAGCTGTATCAAACCCGATCATCGGTACATTCTATGTACCTTTTATTTTATGTTTCTTGCGCTTTTCCCACAACTTTCTTAATCCTATAACCAGTAAATGTCACGATCATGACTTATTTCCGTGTAGCTTTACTGCTAGTCACGATTGCGATGCATTATGTCAGCGCTTACTAATCTCATGATAGCTCCTTTATTGTCAATGTATTGATCAGATATCATACAGCGCTTTCAAGAAGAAAGTCTGTTTTTACTGTAAAACATAGGTAATGTAATTTTGAATCATGGAGAAGGTTGGCATACGTGCGGGAAAAGAACATATTGCAGACAAGTCATCTTGTTTGTAGTGGTTGCCTAGCGAGTATTTCCATGGTATCTGCATCTAAAATGAATGAATTATCATGGAGCAGCAGTGGTGAAGTGCGACATTTTGAAAAGTGTTACCACACTCCTTCTAAGAGTATATCTATCTAAATCGTCCACACTGTCTTTATTCCAAGCATTTTTTGCTGAGGAAAATAGAATACATGGCCAACAGTACATTTTATTCATTTTTGCACAACCACATAACCAATCCAGATATATATACCACGAATCACTGTTGCACTGTTGCACCATCAAATGTCTCTGCTAATAACTTTTCACCACACTGAAATTCTTGTAACTTTCCAAAGGGATGTTTAGAAAGAGAAACAGCAGAATGGTCACCGCTTACATTACCGAATCTCAAAAATTTCTTGAATTTTGCCTTCGGGACTAACATATCTAAATACAGTACAGTTGAGAGATGTGCTCTGTTACAATAACGGTAATAACGGAAAATAAGTTTGCTTTTTTTGACCTCATCTTTAATATTGCTGGTCATAAAAAAAGCTATGGCGTCAATAATATCATTTTGAATGTTAGATGAAAGTCCTGAGAAAACTGTAGATGTTTCTAAGTGGTGCCGAAATGTCATCTTTCTTAGCAATTAATGTTAGTAACTCCCTGTAATTACCTCTGTTAACAGATTCTTCAGTTTCTTGATGACCATTGAAAGGTAATCCTTGCTTTGAAAGAAAACACACAGTCTCTATTAAGGTGCTGATAATATATCTGTTATTTTTACTAGCTCATTATGCTCATTATTTTCTTTCTGTGAGCTGTAATCTATTCTGGACCTTCCGAACTGAATCACATCAGCAACAGCGACAATGTGTGCTTGAGAAATCTCATAGCGTCTCTTTAAAACTCAAACTATATAAATTGTCCACACCGTCTTTATTCCAAGCATCCTTTCCTGAGTAAAATGGAACACACGGCCAATAATACAGTATATTAACTTTGCATAACCAAGTAACCAATCCAGATCTACGTACCATGAGTCATGAAAATATTCAATCAATACTGATCTGCATTTAGGGCAGTCGCCCAGGTGGCAGATTCCCTATCTGTTGCTTTCCTAGCCTTTTCCAAAATGATTTCAAAGAAATTGGAAATTTATTGAACATCTCCCTTGGTAAGTTATTCCAATCCCTAACTCCCCTTCCTATAAATGAATATTTGCCCCAGTTTGTCCTCTTGAATTCCAACTTTATCTTCATATTGTGATCATTCCTACTTTTATAGACGCCATTCAAACCTATTCGTCTACTAATGTCATTCCACGCCATCTCTCCGCTGACAGCTCGGAACATACCACTTATGATATAGATGTTGATTCCCATAGGGAATCTGAAATATTTGTCCTGAATGAGCAAATTTATAATACCAATATAAATGGTCCGTTATTGGACATTATAAATTTTCCAGCTAGCTCATTCTTGGTTGCCAGCGTTTCGCCCTCGTGTGCTAGGGTGGGCTCATCAGTTGGTACCTAGCACACCTACCAATACGCTGGCTAGTGCATACCGTGGAGGCCACTGCGTAGGCTAACTGGAGCCACCGGCAGTGCCAATGCACTAAGAGACTTTGTCTCATCACTAAAAATTGATGCCTGCTTGGCCATCAGATGATATAGATGTTGATTCCCATAGGGAATCTGAAATATTTGTCCTGAATGAGCAAATTTATAATACCAATATAAATGGTCCGTTATTGGACATTATAAATTTTCCAGCTAGCTCATTCTTGGTTGCCAGCGTTTCGCCCTCGTGTGCTAGGGTGGGCTCATCAGTTGGTACCTAGCACACCTACCAATACGCTGGCTAGTGCATACCGTGGAGGCCACTGCGTAGGCTAACTGGAGCCACCGGCAGTGCCAATGCACTAAGAGACTTTGTCTCATCACTAAAAATTGATGCCTGCTTGGCCATCAGATGATATAGATGTTGATTCCCATAGGGAATCTGAAATATTTGTCCTGAATGAGCAAATTTATAATACCAATATAAATGGTCCGTTATTGGACATTATAAATTTTCCAGCTAGCTCATTCTTGGTTGCCAGCGTTTCACCCTCGTGTGCTAGGGTGGGCTCATCAGTTGGTACCTAGCACACCTACCAATACGCTGGCTAGTGCAAGAATGAGCTAGCTGGAAAATTTATAATGTCCAATAACGGACCATTTATATTGGTATTATAAATTTGCTCATTCAGGACAAATATTTCAGATTCCCTATGGGAATCAACATCTATATCATCTGATGGCCAAGCAGGCATCAATTTTTAGTGATGAGACAAAGTCTCTTAGTGCATTGGCACTGCCGGTGGCTCCAGTTAGCCTACGCAGTGGCCTCCACGGTATGCACTAGCCAGCGTATTGGTAGGTGTGCTAGGTACCAACTGATGAGCCCACCCTAGCACACGAGGGCGAAACGCTGGCAACCAAGAATGAGCTAGCTGGAAAATTTATAATGTCCAATAACGGACCATTTATATTGGTATTATAAATTTGCTCATTCAGGACAAATATTTCAGATTCCCTATGGGAATCAACATCTATATCATCTGATGGCCAAGCAGGCATCAATTTTTAGTGATGAGACAAAGTCTCTTAGTGCATTGGCACTGCCGGTGGCTCCAGTTAGCCTACGCAGTGGCCTCCACGGTATGCACTAGCCAGCGTATTGGTAGGTGTGCTAGGTACCAACTGATGAGCCCACCCTAGCACACGAGGGCGAAACGCTGGCAACCAAGAATGAGCTAGCTGGAAAATTTATAATGTCCAATAACGGACCATTTATATTGGTATTATAAATTTGCTCATTCAGGACAAATATTTCAGATTCCCTATGGGAATCAACATCTATATCATCTGATGGCCAAGCAGGCATCAATTTTTAGTGATGAGACAAAGTCTCTTAGTGCATTGGCACTGCCGGTGGCTCCAGTTAGCCTACGCAGTGGCCTCCACGGTATGCACTAGCCAGCGTATTGGTAGGTGTGCTAGGTACCAACTGATGAGCCCACCCTAGCACACGAGGGCGAAACACTGGCAACCAAGAATGAGCTAGCTGGAAAATTTATAATGTCCAATAACGGACCATTTATATTGGTATTACATACCACTTAGTCGAGCAGCTCTTCTTCTTTCTCTCAATTCTTCCCAACCCAAACATTGCAACATTTTTGTAACGCTACTCTTTTGTCGGAAATCACCCAGAACAAATCGAGCTGCTTTTCTTTGGATTTTTTCCAGTTCTTGAATCAGGTAATCCTGGTGAGGGTCCCATACACTGGAACCATACTCTAGTTGGGGTCTTACCAGAGACTTATATGCACTCTCCTTTACATCCTTACTACAACCCCTAAACACCCTCATAACCATGTGCAGAGATCGGTACCCTTTATTTACAATCCCATTTATGTGATTACCCCAGTGAAGATCTTTCCTTATATTAACACCTAGATACTTACAATGATCCCCAAAAGGAACTTTCACCCCATCAACGCAGTAATTAAAACTGAGAGGACTTTTCCTATTTGTAAAACTCACAACCTGACTTTTAGCCCCATTTATCAACATACCATTGCCTGCTGTCCATCTCACAATATTTTCGAGGTCACGTTGCAGTTGCTCACAATCTTGTAACTTATTTATCACTCTATAGAGAATAACATCATCCGCAAAAAGCCTTAGCTCCGATTCCACTCCTTTACTCATATCATTTATATATATAAGAAAACATAAAGGTCCGATAACACTGCCCTGAGGAACTCCCCTCTCAACTATTACAGGGTCAGACAAAGCTTCACCTACTCTAACTCTCTGAGATCTATTTTCTAGAAATATAGCAACCCATTCAGTCACTCTTTTGTCTAGTCCAATTGCACTTATCTTTGCCAGTAGTCTCCCATGATCCACCCTATCAAATGCTTTAGACATGTCAATCGCGATACAGTCCATTTGACCTCCAGAATCCAAGATATCTGCTATATCTTGCTGGAATCCTACTAGTTGAGCTTCAGTGGAATAACCTTTCCTAAAACCGAATTGCCTTCTATCGAACCAGTTATTAATTTCACAAACATGTCTAATATAATCAGAAAGAATGCCTTCCCAAAGCTTACATACAATGCATGTCAAACTTACTGGCCTGTAATTTTCAGCTTTATTGCACTGTTCTTTTTGATTACTTGACTAAATTTTTAAGAAAAGGCGTAGGTCTACCTTTTTCAATTATGTTTTCATTTCTTCAAAAGTTCTTAACTAAAATGGTGTATTCATTAAGCTTTCTATTATACAGGAACATTCTGGGCCTGCCAACTCACTTATTTTCGAAGTGGAAGTGACAGCACTCATTTTAATGTTTAATGCGTTGTGCAGTTCTGTAGACTATCCTTACCTAACATAAATTCACACTTTAACAAGAAAAGTGTCATCTTATTATAATAGAAAACAATAACAATAATATATTAATGCAGTGTTGAGCACAGCGGAAAAGACAGTACAGCTCAGCACCGACGTTATAAGCTTTTGTTTCCACTTTCCATTGTGGTAACACGACTGCAGAACGAAGCAGGATACATCTTTGTGTCGAGGGGAGAGGTGCCTTGCTCGGCACAGGCACAGTGATACTCGCCTAGCTGTTAGAAGAGATTCAAAGCGGAACCACTACATGGAGTGGTACCTCTCGCTCAGCTTTGATGGTGACGATCTACTGCAATAGAGTTCTCGTGGCACATCCAGGTGAAGAAACAAGAATTTTAAATATTAGTATTAAAAGAATATTCGATCTTTATTTTCAAATTGTTACCAGTGGTAACAGTGGATACTAGCACACTTCGCCACTATGGAGGAGTGATATTCGTGGCTGTCTATTTGATTTAGAAGGTGAAGAAGATAGTGAAGTCGTTCTGGAAGAAGGAAATTATGATTCTGACATCAGCTGGTACACCTCCAAGGAAAGAAACTATGCTTGAAACATAACAAGACTAGAATCGAACACTGCACTCGATGTCGTTAACCTTAACATGTGATCAGAACATTGATTGATGTGTTCAGATCACTAAACAAGTAGAACCGAACACTGTACAACATGTCAGGGGATACCTTTGTTCTAAGAAAATTAGATTGAAACTACAGAAAAAAATCATGCAGCCACTTCTGGTGCCCAGGATAAATTAGAACATTACTGGAGACCTATGAAGGCAGGAAGAAAGAGAAGCCACCCTGAAGATGCCAAGGATGAGTACGACTAAGCATTCTGTAAAAAAACATATCAGATGTAAGGCTTTTCAGGTGTTTGCTCTATTAACCAGCGACGCAAACACCTGAAAAGCCTTACATCTGATATGTTTTTGACATGCTCTATTGGTGAAAAATATCTAATTCCCTCCATGGGAATTTAGAATTTTCCATTAAGCATTCTGTGTTTTGGAGTGATGTGCACGTATTATAAAAAAGGACTGAAGTCTGAGAAGTTTCAGTTCTTTTTTATTTTCTCTCTCTCTCTCTCTCTTACCTTTACAAAAGTTCTAGATAGCAAAAAGTGTATATATTATTGATAAGCATGAAATGTTGAACCTTTTGTATATAACATAACAGTGATATAGCTATTTTTATTACCTGTGTGTTGCCTAGAACTTCATGGACTATTTAGACTTTTGTCTTTTGTGTGAAATATTTCATTAATACACCCTTAAGGCACTAAATTGCTGAGTTTGATTTCTTACTGTTCTTTTCTGAATAAAACGACATGTAATACTTAATTATTAGTCAATTATTCTCTTTTGCGTGATTTTATGAAAAGTTGCTTGCAAAACTTCCAGAAATGCTAAGCAGCTGGAGGTAATATAGTCACCGATTGCAGAGTTACGGTAGAAATAGCACCTTTTGAACAGACACTCCTCATATCTGGTGACCCTAGCAGACCAATTGCAAACTCTAGGATAGGAATAGCCCAACATATAAACTAAACACGAAGCTGTTATTCATCTTAAAAAATATCCTATGCAATGGAAAATGACAGGATGATAAAAAAATACTGAATTTACTCAAGCTATAACAAATATTAGTTAGTCCGGCAATGAACTTTCAATGAATATTCATTTGGACTGGAAAGACAGAAAAGCAATACTAAACCTCTACATCAATCAAAGAATAAACATCGAAAGTAATGAAAAAGTATGCAAGGTGAGGATCAGGAAAGGAGTAAGACAGGGGTGTTCCTTATCGCCATTTCTATTTAATTGTACATCGAAGAGGCCATGAAAATGTTTAAATCAAAGACACCTGGCATTAAAATAAATGGAACAACTGTACACTGTATTAGATTTGCCGACGATATTGCACTTTTGGCTGACAATGAGAAAAACATGCAGATCATGCTCAACAAATTAACATCCATCTTAAAAGATTTCCAACTTAACATTAATGTAAGTAAAACAAATGTTATGGTTGTAAGCAAATCTAAAATGAAGCCAGAAGCACATCTCAGAATTGGAAATATTTTAATAAAACAGTTCACAAGTTCTGCTACTTAGGATCAGTTATTACCGATGACAACAGATGCACTGTGGAAATAAAAAGAAGAATTTCCCTGTGTAAGAAAGCCTTTGAGGAGAAGAAGCAGCTCTCAATTAATAAATCCTTGAACAAAATAAATTGTTTATCAAAACATTCATTTGGAGTGTGCTGCTACATGGCTGTGAAGGATGGACTCTCTGGAAGGAGGACGTGAAACAACTAGAGGCAGTGGAAATGTGGCTATGGAGGAAGATGACAAGAACTAGCTGGAATGAGAAGAAAACTAATGAAGCAGTGCTTAGAGAAATAAACACCCAGAGACATTTAATAACAACGATAAAAAGGAGAAAAGCGTCAGTTTTTGGTCACATTCTCCGGCATAATGACTTCATAAAGAACTTGTTCGAAGCAAGGTGATGGGAAAGAAAGGCAGAGGGAAACCACGGAAGATCATCATTGAAGAGGTTGTTGAGATGATGGGATGCCAAGGTTATGGAGAGATGAAAAGGATCGCAGAGAGAAGAGATCAATGGTTGCAGCAACAAGGCAAAGCCTTTAGATAATGATGATGGCAATGAACTCATCCCAATACTTTCCCTTTTTTTCTTTAACCACCCACTTCGCAAATAGTTTCTTGTTCTGGTAATGAATTTCATCTTCATGATGACTGATGGCTGTTTATTGTTATCTATCCTCTACTTTGCTGCATTTCTTTCTTTCACAGCAGTTTTCACCCTCTCATTCCATCATGGTGTTTCTCTCTCCCTGCATATTGCATTTGTCCTTCCACAGTGATTTGGCTTCTGAAACCAGGGTGTTGAATGAGAACCACTCTTCTTTCACTCCTCTTTTTTTCTTTTTGGTAATTTGGCTGAGATCTTTCTTTGGTATTCTTCCTTCTTCTCATATTTAACTAGCAACCAGGTCTTTCCCTGTGTAAGAAAGCCTTTGAGGAGAAGCAGTTCTTAATTAATAAATCCTTAGATAATGAACAAAAGAAATTGTTTATCAAAACATTCATTTGGAGTGTGCTGCTATATGGCTGTGAAGGATGGACTCTCTTGAAGGAGGACGTGAAACGACTAGATGCACTTGACATTCTGCACATGGATGTTTCCAATGTGCATGACCAAAAACCAGTGGTCATCATAGAGACATTCACTTGAAGTAATGTTAACATCAGTGATGAACGGCTAGCACATCTATCAGTTTTTATATAGTCTATTAATGTCCTCTGTGTCCCATCCCAACTGTAGCGTGTGATTTTATGGCTGCCTCTCTTCTGAAACAAAGAGTTTTGTATGCTCAGGTTATTTTGTGCACAGAAGTCTATCAGGTTTTCTTCCTCCTGGTTTCTGCCATAGCCATGGGGGCCTATGATGTCTTTGCAGCCTTCCCTAGCTGTCCCAACTTGGGTATTCAGGTCTCCCATTACTGTGATGTCTTCCTTTATTTGGTCCTCTAGATCTACAAGGAACTGATCTTTTCCATCTGCAGGACAGCCTGCCTGTGGGGCATATACTTTGAGAAATGTATGGAATAAATGGCCAACACGTAATTTCACTTTAAAGAT
Organism: Anabrus simplex; assembly: GCF_040414725.1. NCBI lineage: Eukaryota > Metazoa > Arthropoda > Insecta > Orthoptera > Tettigoniidae > Anabrus > Anabrus simplex. The sequence continues at coordinate 1,724,487,564 of NC_090265.1, read as the reverse complement.
TCAGTCAATCATATATAACTTATGTCCATCTGCACATCAATATCTTTGTGGAGAACGAAAGCAGCTCTATTTCTGGCTTCATTAGTGTTTCCACTCCAGTATAATATAAAGCATTTCGTAAGGTTTACTTTCCTGAATCTTTTCATTTCATCTCATTCAACCCCAAAATTCCAAGTGTGCGTCTGGCCATGAGGTCTACAATTTCTTCCACTGAGGGTCCCAATTCTGAGCTGCTTTTTCCTGTGTAATGTTGGTTTCCTCCTGCATTTCCAATGAGCTTCAGGTTGTTGACCGTCATAAGTTTGTGACTTGCATGAAGAGTTGTTGTCATGTCTGATAAATTTAACACTTTTACATCCGAGGCTTGTTTTGCTTTTGAAAGCAACTCTGTTCAGCTGGATTGCTAGGTCTAACACTGTAGAGGATTTTCTGTCGGCGTAATCTCCCTTAGCCTTTGGCAGTCCCCTGCCACACCTGGTGAATTTGTGTGTCATTTCTTACACAGAGGCTTCACCAAGCCTCCTAAGGGAGAACTCCTCTACCCTTAGCTTATGTCACTACTTGCGACTGTCTGGCCGAGGGTTGAGCGGTCAGTACCAGACCCGACAAACTAAGAGAGAACCAACGGCTATGGTTGGCCGTGCGGTTAGGGGCGTGTAGCTGTGAACTTGCATTCAGGAGATAGTGGGTTTGAACCCCACTCTCGGCAGCCCTGAAAATGGTTCTCTGTTGTTTTGCCGCCGTAAGACCTATCTGCGTCGGTACGACGTAAAGCAGCTTCCCTATCAGATTCCCTATGGGAATCAACATCTGTAGAGCAGCTTGTAATAAAAAAAAACTATATAAAAAAGAAAGACCTAAGGTTGACAGCTTTATCCAAAATTTCTTGGGCTCTTCTTATGATGAGGTTGTAATGACTGAGACTTCTTTATTGAATAGTATATCTGATAGTTTATTTGATAGTAGATATTTATTTAGTGTTTAGAAACAATGGAGATTGTTTAGTAACCAGAAAGGAGAGGGGCGGGGGAGTCTTGAGAGCCCTCAAAAAAGTTTTAAGGCGAAACTTTTTTTGCTATTTGCTTTACGTCGCACCGACACAGATAGGTCTTTGGTGACGATGGGATAGGAAAGGCCTAGGAATGGGAAGGAAGCGGCCGTGGCCTTAATTAAGGTACAGCCCCCAGCATTTACCTGGTGTGAAAATGGAAAACTACGGAAAACCATCTTCAGGGCTGCCGACAGTGGGGTTCGAACCCACTATCTCCCGATTACTGGATACTGGCCGCGCTTAAGCGACTGCAGCTATCGAGCTCAGTTAAGGCGAAACTACACTCATGTTCATAAAAACCAGAACACTTTGAAAGACTAGCGATAGGAAGTTCATATTCACAGGACATGTGCATTAGTATGTTCTGAAGAAAGGATTAGCATTTCAGGTTCAAGGTTCACATCGATACCTCGGCTCATCACCACCGACTGGTAAAATGTGCCTGCGGCTCTCGTTGTTGCTATAAACCGAAGGTAATGGATGACCTCAGCAGATGTGCAGGATGCCTCGTAGACATATGCGAGAACCATACCGTCAAATGAGTGAGTTTGAAAAAGGGCGCATTTTTGGCATGAGAGAGTGTGATACATCCATCCGGGAAATTGCTGCTCGTATGGGACGAAGCGTACTGGCAGTGCAACGGGTGTGTACAGAATGGTTCAAAGAAGGCCGTAGAACATGATGAGATGGGTCTGGTCGCACCACACAGACCACTCCTTGACAAGATCGACACCTCATCCGAATGGCATTGCAGGACAGATCTGCGTCCTCCTTGACTCTGGCGCAACAGTGGAACACATCATACACTATCAGGAATGACAATCCGTCGCCGTTTATTATGGCCTAGGTTACCGGTGCATCGTCCACTTCTCCGCCTACCTTCGACTGATGTGCATAAACCCGCTAGACTGCAATGGTGTATGGAATGACGTCACTGGGGACAGGAATGGCAGCAGATACAGCAGTGTTTTTGGATGAATCCAGGTTCTGTTTGTTTGAAAATAGTGGCTGCATTTTGGTTCACTGCAGACAGGGAGAGGCATCACACTGACTGCATTCGCACAAGACATACAGCACCAACTCAAGGCCTTATAGTATGGGGTGCTATTGGGTACAACCATAAATCACAGCTGGTGCATGTCCAGAGCATTGTGACCAGTTTGGCCTACATGAATGACATTCTGAGACTCGTAGCCATACCCTTTCTGCACGACACTCAGGCGCCATAATTCAGCAGGACAATGCGCAACCACATGTTGCTGCACAAATACGTGCCTTCTTATTGCCACAGGTTGCCCTCGCCCGCCCGATCACCGGACTTGTCGCCAATCGAAAATGTGTGGAATATGGTGAAAATACGGGTGTGGCGCTTTAACCCAATGCCAACCACCAAAGATGAACTGTGGAACCAGGTGAATGCAGCATGGACGGCTATACCCCAGGATGCCATTCACGTCTTATACACGTCGATGCCATCACGTATGGAACAAGTTATCAGTGCTGATGGTGGCCCAGTGTCTACTAGGCAACAGGACACATGCTGAACTAGGTGACTGAAATGCTAATCATTTCTGCAGAACATACTAATGAACATGTCCTGTAAATATGAACCACCTATCTCTAGTGTTTCAAGGTGTTCTGTTTTTTATGAACATCAGTGTATTATCCACATACAATAGATAATACTGTGAATCACTTATTATTTGTATCTCAAATAATAATAGGAAATTATTTATAAATGTTGTATACATTGCTCCAGCATAACCTTTCACAGCGTATCAGAGCTATTTTAGTTAATAAAACACTGACAATCTTAGGATTTTCGACTGCTTTATTACGGGTGATTTCAATCTAGAGAAATGAATTTCATTTTATGGATCCGTCTTGAACTTTGATCAAACCAAATTAAAATAAGTGAGTTAAATCCACTTATTTCAATTTGGTTTGATTTCAATCTACCTGAGATAAGTGGTACTACTGGTTATTCTTTATAGACAGAACTGTGAGCGGTAAAAGACTGTCAATTGATATATTTAGGTCTAAATTCCTACAATAATATTCTTAATTACAATTCTAGGACACTGGATCTTGCAATGGCCAATTTTATCGATGTGGAACGAATCTTGTATCAGAGAAGATTTACATCATCCCCCAGTAAAAAGATGTTGGCATGAATCGAGAATACTACGATTTAAAGAAAACTGATTTTCTACAACTGTTTTATCAGTTAAGAGATACTGATTGGAACATGTCGTTTATCAAAATCAAAATCTCTTTATTTGCAAATGAGGTGTCTACCTCGGTGGCAAATGGTACACTAAAATGCATTATTGTCAAGCACTAAATTTTAAATTAACAGGAGACGAAGAAAATTTTCCTAGAATACAATATTATACAATTTACGCTAATAATTTTTTCTATTAAACACACACATCATCCTTAATAAATTTATATTGTTTACAAAATTCTACTTATAATATCTTACAAACATAGTCAACTCATATACAGTACGGTATGTGAAATTACTTCTAATAATACTATACAACTGATATAAGATTAAAATTAACACTGAATTTATTTACATATTTATATTTTACCCATTTTGGAACCTAAGTAGCATAACGACCTGCTGCGTCTTATCAGGCTGTGGAATTTTTTTTACTCATCAATATACAGATACCTAAGGGATGTGTCATCAAGAAGTCAACCAGGCGAGTTGGCCGTGCGGTTAGGGGCGCGCAGCTGTGAGCTTGCATCCGGGAGATAGCGGGTTTGAGCTCTACTGAAGAAGGTTTTCCGTGGTTTCCCATTTTCATACCAGGCAAATGCTGGGGCTGTACCTTAATGCCATAGCCACTTCTTTCCCACTCTTAGGCCTATCGTTGCCATAAGACTTATCCATGTCAGTGTGACATATAACAAACTGTAAATTGTAAAAAAAAAATTAAAAAGTAAAAATTTATTTTTGCTTTAATCATGAGATCATTGAGATACCAATATAAATGGTCCATTATCAGACATCTTAAATTTTCCAGCTAACTCATTCCTGGTTGCCAGCATTTCGCCCCCATATGCTAAGTTGGGCTCATCAGTTGGTACCTAGCACACCCACCAAGACACATGGCTAGTGCATACCGTGGAGTCCATTGCGTAGGCTATTTGGAGCCACCATCAGTGCCAAAGCACTATGAGAGACTTTGTCTCATTACCAAAAATTGATGCCTGCTTGGCCATCAGATGATATAGATTCCCATAGGGAACCTGAAATATTTGTCCCGAATGAGTAAATTTATAATACCAATATAAATGGTCCTTTATTGGACATAATAAATTTTCCAGCTAGCTCATTCCTGACTGCCAGTGTTTTGCCCCCGTGTGCTAAGTTGGGCTCAACAGTTGGTACCTAGCACACCCACCAAGACGCATGGCTTGTGCATACTGTGGAGGCCACTGCGTAGGCTACTTGGAACCACCGGCAGTGCCAAAGCACTATGAGAGACTTTGTCTCATTACCAAAAATTGATGCCTGCTTGGTCATCACATGATACAGATGTTAATTCCCATAGGGGACCTGAAATATTTGTCCCAAATGAGTAAATTTATAATACCAATATAAATGGTTCGTTATTGGACATTGTAAATTACTCATTCGGGACAAATATTTCAGATTCCCTAAGGGAATCAAGATCTATATCACCTGATGGCCAAGCAGGCATCAATTTTTGGTAATGAGACAAAGTCTCTCATAGTGCTTTGGCACTGCAGGTAGCTCCAAGTAGCCTACGCAGTGGCCTCCACGGTACGCACTAGCCATGCATCTTGGTGGGTGTGTTAGGTACCAACTGATGAGCCCAACTTAGCACACAGGGGCGAAACACTGGCAACCAGGAATGAGTTAGCTGGAAAATGTATTATGTCCAATAACGGACCATTTATATTGGTATTATAAATTTACTCACTCAGGACAAATATTTCAGGTTCCCTATGGGAATCAACATCTATATCATCTGATGGCCAAGCAGGCATCAATTTTTGGTAATGAGACAAAGTCTATCATAGTGCTTTGGCACTGCCGGTGGCTCCAAGTAGCCCACGCAATGGCCTCCACGGTATGCACTAGCCATGCCTCTTGGTGGGTATGCTAGGTACCAACTGATGAGCCCAACTTAGCACTCGGAAGCGAAACACTGGCAACCAGGAATGAGTTAGCTGGAAAATTTATAATGTCCAATAACGGACCATTTATATTGGTATTATAAATTTACTCATTCGGGACAAATATTTCAGGTTCCCTATGGGAATCAACAATGTATATCATCATTCATATAATCAAAAAGAAATGGAAGCGTGCCAAACAAAGAAAGTTTATGACGATGATTACAGGCAGCTCAGATCCAAATTCTGCATATGGAGTTTGCATAAATAAATTAGAGGATACTTTAAAATGTGATATAATTCATTTCTGACGGCACATTGAGAGTAAATGATTAATGGGCTCAGGAGGAACTATGTTTGAGTACAATGGTGAGAGCTATGAGGGCGATAATGTTACCAATGGTTTTGCTCGATATTTTTAGTCAGTTTATGTCAAATCAGATTTTAATTACATATTGGATAATTTGGCTTTGAATGACATTCCTTTATTTCCCTCTATTCAGATATTACATGTTAGTAAGCTATCTGTTGACTAGGTGGAAACTGCTATTAGTGGTAAACTAAAGCCTAAAGGAGCAAGTGGTTCTGATGGTACACCACTGTATATAATTAGGGTTTGTGTTGATTTATTGGCTAGACAATTAACTTTCACCTTTAATCTTTCTATTCACACTTCATTCTTTCTTGAAAAATGAAAAATACCTAATCTTACACCTGTTTTTATGACAGGCAGCTTCGTAACCATATCTAATTATTGTCCTGTGTGCATAATCAAGTCCATAGCTAAGGTATACAAACATATATTATACATTAGGATTTATAACATATCAAGATTGTGTTATCTGAATTTCAACATGGTTTTGAACCCAATTTTATGGGCTACTCAAAATTTGTATGATACCCTTAATGACAACAGAAGGACTGACATTATTTACACGGATTTTGAAAAAGCATTCGATATAGTCGACCACAGAATTTTAGCTGCTAAAATGTATCTAAAATGTATAATTTTTTTTTTTTGTAAGCAGTTACTACAGTTAATGTGTTCATTATTTTAAAAATTCACAGCAGTTTGTTCCTTTCAACAACAACATTTCAGATAATTTTATCTGACCTTCTGGGGTACCACGAGGATCTAATTCTTTTGTTTTTAATTCCAATTAATGATTTACCAGATAATACTCGATATAGAGACTGATTCCCAGAAGGAACCTAAAATATTTGTCCTGAATGAGTAAATTCATAACTCCAATACAAATGGTCTTTCTTTTTTTATTGGAAATTATAAATTTTCCAGCTAATTCATTCTTGGTTGCCAGCATTTCACCCCATTGTGCCAATGGAAAATTTATGATTTCCAATAACAGACCATTTATATTGGAATTACAGATAATATTTGCCATCTAACTGTTTATTTTTTTCAGATGTTTTGAAACTTTAAGAATACATTAGCAACTAAACAAAAGGACATTGATAATGTCATTTCTTGGTGTGATATTAATCATTTGCCTTTGAAGGTTAGTAAATGTAAATGCATGATATTTACCAGGAGGAAAGAATTTGAAAATCAGCCTATCATATATGCAGGGCAAAAGTGGATAGGGTTTTAACATTTAAGGATCTGGGTATAATTTTTCACCGTACGCTAACGTTCAATGAACATATCAATAAAATAACAAAGGATGCAAACTGAATGCTAGGATTTTTAATAAGAATTCAAGAGCTAAGGTATGAACACATATTACACATTAGGATTCTAGCCTTCTGTACTGAATAAATTATATGTCACATTAGTAAGGAGCATATTCTGCAATAATTTGGAGCCTGAATACAAAGCAGCAAGTGAATGCTATTGAAATTGTACAATACACGTTCCTACGTTATCTTTAATTCAAAACGTTTAATATTTTTTGTCCTTTCGACACAAACTCAGTTTCAGTCTCCTTAACTGAAAATAAGACAAGACCTTAATTTCTACACGTTAAGGAAAATCATAACAGGATGATTTGATTCTTTGGACCTGTTAAAACACACTTCATTCCATATTCCTCAAATATGATCACATAAGCATAAATTATTTCATGTCAAAGGTCAAAAACATTACATTGGTCAAATTCACCTTTTGTAAAAATGACAATGCTTTATAATACTGTAACAAAAGAAGATGGTTTTCAGAGATGCTGAGGTGCTGGAATTTAGTCCCGCAGGCGTTCTTTTACGTGCCAGTAAATCTACCGACACGAGGTTAGCGTATTTGAGCACCTTAAAATACTACTGGACTGAGCCAGGATCAAACCTGCCAAGTTGTGGTCAGAAAGCCAGCGCCTCAACCATCTGAGCCACTCCGCCCAGTGAGTCTATATAATGGTATTTAACTGGTCAGATAATGAATTTAATCAGAAATTAAAAGCCTGCATTTACAACCTGTAATTTTTTAAATAATTATTTCTTTCTGGTACTCATCATTTCTCAGATACTAGTTTGCTAGTTTGTGCTTAAAGTTTTATTTATTACCGTGTGATTTCATTATGCATATTTCATTTATTTTAAACTGTAAGTGGTATCATATATAATGTTACTGTACATTTTATTTTGTTTTTTAATTGCAAATTTTTATTTCATATATATAGATTGATAGTTAATGTTAAGAAGGTACTTAACTGGGTGTAAAACCTGTGTTCTTTCAAACATACAAACAAACAAACAAACAAACAAACAAACAAACAAACAAACAAACAAACAAACAAACAAACAAACAAACAAACAAAATCATAAATTATCATAGATATGTGGACAACACCGTAATGCTTTTCAATGGGAATAAAGAACAACTTGAACTATGCCTCCCATTCAAAAACTTAACATTGCAACATCAGCTTTACAACAGAACATGGAACAAACAGCAACAGATCAATTTGTTTGAGTCATCAGTCCATAGACTGGTTTGATACAGCTGTCCCTGCCACAATATCCTGTGATAACCTTTCATTTCTACATAACAACTACATATACATATACATATATATATATATACTAGCTGATGTACCCGTGCTTTGCTACGGAATTCTACATTTTATACAGAATTCTAGGTTAGGTAGTGTAAACGTTGTGAGCAAGATTGTATTAAGTTATATAACGCTTAACGTTGCCCTAGAAACACGACGGGGAAGTCACCAACGTCTTTTCTCATATGAAGTCTGGATTAGGGAATTTTCATTGTAATGGTAGGCCAACTTGCCTACCATCAGTCACAATCAGGTTGGGGAGTTTTCATTATAATGGCAGACACTCGCTCTCCGCCTGCCTTTATAGATTCTCAGAAAGACTCTCTTAGTGGTTTTCCCAACTGAAATGAACATGGGTCATTACAATGACGTCAGTAGGAATGGCGCGATTAAAAGCAATGCTTTCATATGAAATACTCGATCAAATGAGAAACCACACATTTTCTCACTTTCAACGAACAGTACTATGCTGCCGAACTAACAGTCCAAAGCTACAGAGCTGGAATGACCAAGACGCAGACATCCGTGATCCGTAAACAATCTTCATCCTTTTTCCGGCGGGGAGGGGGGGAGGTTCGAATAGTGGATAGTCCCAGGGAAAAAACTATGCCCGTTTACTTATCTGTTTCCTGGGAGTACCCGATGAGTCGGAAAATCTCAACTGACTACACTGGCGGGGGAAAGAACTATCTGATGTGGAGGCAATTTTTCCTCCAAGCCAGAGAATTTCAGGGTTGAATTTTGAGTTATTTAGTGAATTGTGGTACTGTAATTTGGAATAGGCCTAAATTGTAATTCTAGACCAGGTACTACTACTACTACTACTACTACTACTACTACTACTACTACTACTACTACTACTACTACTACTACTACTACTACTACTACTACTACTACTACTACTACTACTACTACTACTACTACTACTACTACTACTACTACTACTACTACTACTACTACTACTACTACTACTACTACTACTACTACTACTACTACTACTACTACTACTACTACTACTACTACTACTACTACTACTACTACTACTACTACTACTACTACTACTACTACTACTACCCAACATAGGAGACTGGCTTAAATGTAGACATCGGCAGGTAGATTACTATCTGTCGCAGATCCTGACAGGACATGGAAGATTCGGCGTATACGCCATGAAGATGGGAAAGACGCAGGGAGATGGTTGTTGGTACTGTTCTGAAAGGGATACAGTAGAACACACCTTTTTCTACTGTGTTCGATGGGAAGAAGAACGAAGAAAAGCCTGCCAACAACTTGGCCGACAACTCACGCCAGGGAATCTGGTTCAGATTATGTTAGAGAGCCCGTTTGACTGGAACACAGTAAGGGCAATGGCGACAAGCATTATGGGGATGAAGGAGAAAGAAGAGAAAGGAAGAACTTAATAACATACATCACTCCATTCTGATGTCATGCCGACAAGCAGTTCCAGAATGGTTTGAGTGAAGAGGGCAGGGGTTTTTAGTTGGTGGAAATCCAACTCCCACACAGAGTGGTGTCTTTAAAAGATTTTCCCCTGCCATAACAAAAAAAAAAAAAAAAAAAACTACTACTACTACTACTACTACTACTACTACTACTACTACCCAACATAGGAGACTGGCTTAAATGGCAGGTAGATTACTATCTGTCGCAGATCCTGACAGGACATGGAAGATTCGGCGTATACGCCATGAAGATGGGAAAGACGCAGGGAGATGGTAGTTGGTACTGTTCTGAAAGGGATACAGTAGAACACACCTTTTTCTACTGTGTTCGATGGGAAGAAGAACGAAGAAAAGCCTGCCAACAACTTGGCCGACAACTCACGCCAGGGAATCTGGTTCAGATTATGTTAGAGAGCCCGTTTGCCTGGAACACAGTAAAGGCAATGGCGACAAGCATTATGGGGATGAAGGAGAAAGAAGAGAAAGGAAGAACTTAATAACATACATCACTCCATTCTGATGTCATGCCGACAAGCAGTTCCAGAATGGTTTGAGTGAAGAGGGCAGGGGTTTTTAGTTGGTGGAAATCCAACTCCCACACAGAGTGGTGTCTTTAAAAGATTTTCCCCTGCCATAACAAAAAAAAAAAACTACTACTACTACTACTACTACTACTACTACTACTACTACTAGTAGAGTAGAGAGTAGAGGTACTGAGAATAGAAATGTCAAATCCAAAGAGGTTGAAATAGACGTAGAAAACCAAAGAGATACTATGTCGGATGAGGAGCTGGACGTAACCATGGAACTACAGAGTACGAAGACTATAAACCAAAGAGTAGGATTAGAAGAGATGCGACTAGAAATTGATAAGTTAGTCAAGCATAGTGAAGACTTATTAGCATTAGTTAAGATGACTCCCAATACCAAAGCGGAGATAAAGAAAGGTATTAAAGAAATGGGACAAATGGCAGAAATAATTCGTAGTCGTTCGTGGGAATGGGAACAATTTGATGTGAATGAAGATCCAAAGGCTAGGAGTGATTTGGAACAGGGCACTACCTCCAGTAAGAAAATAACCCGTGACTGTGTTTACAGTAACACGCATGTCATCTCCGGAAATATAGGGAAATTGACTGATTGGGATATATCAATGGTTGTAAATCCCAAACATCTTACAGAGGACGATGGAATTATGAGAAGCATGAAGAATATGCATACAGAAATCTCTGACTTGCTGAACTCTAATCTGGAGGAAGGTAAGACGGAATTCCTGCGCACTGTTACGCAAACCTACACGAGTCGAGGAGGAGAGCGGGAGAAGCTGAGATATGTATATGTAATACCATATTCATTTAATCAAGATGGAGTAAATGACCTGCAGAGCCTGTATTCATGTCTCACCCACTGGAGAGAGATAATTGAGACTCATGCAAGAAAGAAGGTGCTGATAACTATCCCGGATACCCTTGATCGGAATTATATAAGGAAAATCTTGGTATGGATGTTTCGTAAGAGTGATATTGAAATAGGGTGCTTGGAATCGGGTAAAACGCAGGTAAAACAGGCTGTTTCTGTGGGATTAACATCGAAAAAGAAATCCTTAAAGGACAATACCCAGGAAACAGTTACGTGCAAAGCTGCAGGAAAAACGTACGCCGAATTGCTTAAAACAGTAAAGGAAGGAGTAAACATCAAAAAAATTGGCGTTAAAATAAAACGAATAAGGAAAACAGCAAAGGATGACCTTATACTTACTGTAGAAGGCAAAGGAAAGGCTGACGTATTACAACGTGAGATAACTAAAAACGTCAAGGAAATAGAGGTTTCAACAAAAAGGAAGGAGACAACAATTCTAGTGTACGGTATGGATCCGGATTTAAATGAAAACTATCTCAGAGCAGCACTCTCATTAGAAGCTGCTGTCGAAGAATCTCAGATCAATATTACGTCCGTAAGACCGGGGAGGTTCGGAAATCTGAATGCTACCGTAATATTGCCAACGGAACCATCGAAAATACTGTTAAAGAAAAAGAAAATAAATGTGGGATGGGCAACCTGTATGGTGAAGGAAAAAGTTACAGTTGCAAGGTGTTTTAAATGTCTTGGATTTGGACATAAAGCGCCACGCTGCGACGTTAAGGATGACCGGTCACGGAGCTGTCTAAATTGTGGACAAGAAGGCCATTTGGCGAAGGATTGTGGGAACATTTCGTTTTGCACCATGTGCCAAGTGGAGGGACACCGCTCAGATCAAATGAAATGCCCTACTTACAGGAAGCTAATATTAGAGGCAAGGAAGTTGAATTTAAACGACCAATAATGGACATACTGCAAGCGAATCTCATGAGGAAATCCGACAGACATGACATCATGTATGCGACAGCCTTGGAAAAGAAAGTAGACTTAGTGCTTGTTAGCGAGCCAAACAGAAGGCGAGTAGCCGAAGGTGGTTGGTTCACGGACAAAAGATGTGATGTAGCTGCATATTTTTTAAATGATAAGTTGGAGGTGCTAAGCATAAGGGCAGAAGAAGGATATTTGTGTATTCAACTTCAGCAATATCAGATTTATTGTTGCTATATCTCTCCTAACATCCCTTTTGATATTTTCAAAGCTGAAGTAGATGCAATAGTTCAGGACTGCATGGCGTCAGGTATTGAATCTATCATTCTCGGAGACCTAAATGTCAAGTCGCCTCTGTGGGGGGCACCAACTGCAGATCGTAGGGGAGAATATTGGGCAGAATGGATAGCGACCCTAGACTTGGTGGTTCATAACACTGGAATCTTACCAACTTTTTCCAGAGGGAACTCAGAGTCTTTCATAGACGTCACATGCTCAACGCAGGGTATAGCATCATTCATTGTTGACTGGGAAGTTGTGGAAGATGAATCTCTCAGCGACCATCGTTTTATTTACTTTCAAGTTAAGGGATCGAAGAAGCTTAATGATATCACGAAAACGGTGTGGAACTATAATTGGGAAACCTTTAAAATTGCAATCGAGTGGATGTCACAAACTGTAGATACAGTGCAACATACTCTAAAAGATGTAACTGCTGCTCTTAAAGATGCTTGTAGGACCAGCCGATTGAGGAGACCAACAAAATATAAAACACGAGTCCCTTATTGGTGGAACAATGAAATAGACATGCAAAGGAAAGACTGCAATCGCAAGAGACGAATTCTTACAAGATCTAGGAAAAAAATCAGCCAGGTCAACTTAATACCATTAGAAGCTGACTATAAGGCATCAAAGAGGCAGCTAATGAAGCTAATAAAGGATTCTAAGAGAAATCTCTGGCAAAAGCTATGCGAAGATCTAGACAGTGATATCTGGGGAGCGGGATATAAGATAGTGACCGGTCGAATAATCAACAGGGTACCAGTTCAGCTCCCAGCTGATAGAAGGAAAGCCATAGCAATGGAGTTGTTCCCTTGTATTAATGACAGACTTGAAACGGAATCAGATTTTTGTGTTGCAGAACCGTTCACTGTGGTTGAGTTACAAGAGGTAGCACGCAATATGAAGACTGGTAAGGCACCAGGTGTAGATGGAATCCCACCAGAAGCCATCAAGTATGCAGTTGAGGTGGCACCTGGTTGGATCTTATCAGTCTTAAATGATTTATTAAAAAAGCGTGAATTCCCCGATGAGTGGAAAGTAGCTAAACTAGTGCTGTTATTGAAGGCAGGGAAACTATCTTTAGATCCATCAGCATACAGGCCACTGTGCTTATTAAACACCTTGAGCAAACTTTACGAAGGATTGATTAAAACTAGACTGGAGAAAGAACTTGAACAACAGGGAGGACTTTCTTCGAACCAGTTTGGATTTAGAAAGGGTAGAACCACAACCCAAGCTATTGAGAGGGTGATTCAAATACAGGCAGAAAGCAGTGAGAAATGGGCTGCCTTGATAACGCTAGATGTCAAAAATGCTTTTAACACTGCTTCTTGGAGCATTATTTTGAGAGAACTTCGTAGGATGAACATTTCTCAGTATCTACAACAAATAATCGTTAAGTACTTCAAAGGACGAAGAATACGATTTCATGATTTAGAAGATCTTGAAATGAGTGCTGGCGTTCCACAGGGATCTGTCCTAGGACCCACCTTGTGGAACATTCTATATGATGGTGTCTTACGCCTGCAGCTGACAAAAGGGACAACATCTATTGGTTATGCAGATGACCTTGCAATAGTGGTAATAGCAGAGAATGTAGAAGAACTGACCTTCCGAGTAAATGAATCACTGAGACGAGTTAACCTTTGGATGGTAAATAATAAGTTGCGATTGGCTCCACATAAGACTGAGGCTGTAATTTTGAAAGGTTCCAGGAATTGGAAAAATGTCCGTTTCTTATTAAATGACACAGTGATTATCCCAGGAAAGTCTGTACGATACCTTGGGGTTCTTATTGACAGGAACTGCACATTTGGTGCACATGTGAAGGCAGTAACCCAAAAGGCAGAGAAGAAGGCATCGGCATTAGCCAGACTTATGCCTAACATCGGGGGACCAAGAACAGTTAAGAGACAGATGATGTGCTCTGCAGTATATTCCATTTTACTTTATGCTGCACCTATCTGGCACAATGCACTCAGGAGGAAGATTCACCGAAGAGCTATGGAAAGAGTACAGAGGAAAATGCTGCTCAGAGTTACCTGTGCATATCGAACTGTTTCGACAGCAGCTTTACAAGTTGTAGCTGCCAGTATTCCCATTGACCTCCTCGTTGTAGAGAGAAAACTTTGGCATGAAAGGGGTGCAACTATATCTGCTGAGGAAAAGAAAGCCTCGAGGAACCAACTCTTACTAGACTGGCAAGACCGATGGGATGGCACAACCGATGTTGGCCAATGGACAAAAAAGCTAATACCCAACATAGGAGACTGGCTTAAATGTAGACATCGGCAGGTAGATTACTATCTGTCGCAGATCCTGACAGGACATGGAAGATTCGGCGTATACGCCATGAAGATGGGAAAGACGCAGGGAGATGGTTGTCGGTACTGTTCTGAAAAGGATACAGTAGAACACACCTTTTTCTACTGTGTTCGATGGGAAGAAGAACGAAGAAAAGCCTGCCAACAACTTGGCCGACAACTCACGCCAGGGAATCTGGTTCAGATTATGTTAGAGAGCCCGTTTGCCTGGAACACAGTAAAGGCAATGGCGACAAGCATTATGGGGATGAAGGAGAAAGAAGAGAAAGGAAGAACTTAATAACATACATCACTCCATTCTGATGTCATGCCGACAAGCAGTTCCAGAATGGTCTGAGTGAAGAGGGCAGGGGTTTTTAGTTGGTGGAAATCCAACTCCCACACAGAGTGGTGTCTTTAAAAGATTTTCCCCTGCCATAACAAAAAAAAAAAAAAATACTACTACTACTACTACTACTACTACTACTACTACTACTACTACTACTACTACTACTACTACTACTACCCACTATGTCGGATGAGGAGCTGGACGTAACCATGGAACTACAGAGTACGAAGACTATAAACCAAAGAGTAGGATTACAAGAGATGCGACTAGAAATTGATAAGTTAGTCAAGCATAGTGCTAGTTGCTTTACATCGCACCGACTCAGATAGGTCTTATGGCGACGATGGGACAGGAAATGGCTAGGAGTGGGAAGGAATCGGCCGTGGCCTTAATTAAGGTACAGCCCCAGCATTTGCCTGGTGTGAAAATGGGAAACCACGGAGAACCATTTTCAGGGCTGCCGATAGTGGGGTTCGAACCTACTATCTCCCGAATACTGGACTCTGGCCGCAATTAAGCGACTGCAGCTATCGAGCTCGGTGTCAAGTCAAGCATAGTGAAGACTTATTAGCATTAGTTAAGATGACTCCCAATACCAAAGCGGAGATAAAGAAAGGTATTAAAGAAATGGGACAAATGGCAGAAATAATCCGTAGTCGTTCGTGGGAATGGGAACAATTTGATGTGAATGAAGATCCAAAGGCTAGGAGTGATTTGGAACAGGGCACTACCTCCAGTAAGAAAATAACCCATGATGTTGGGACACAGGCGCAATTCAGTGACAGAGTGCTAGATATAGAGCAGACCCTCTTGGAAGCTACGTGCTTTGACGAGTTTGCGAAGCTATTGGATAAGGAATGGCCTGACTGTGTTTACAGTAACACGCACGTCATCTCCGGAAATATAGGGAAATTGACTGATTGGGATATATCAATGGTTGTCAATCCCAAACATCTTACAGAGGACGATGGAATTATGAGAAGCATGAAGAATATGCATACAGAAATCTCTGACTTGCTGAACTCTAATCTGGAGGAAGGTAAGACGGAATTCCTGCGCACTGTTACGCAAACCTACAGGAGTCGAGGAGGAGAGCGGGAGAAGCTGCGATATGTATATGTAATACCATATTCATTTAATCAAGATGGAATAAATGACCTGCAGAGCCTGTATTCATGTCTCACCCACTGGAGAGAGATAATTGAGACTCATGCAAGAAAGAAGGTGCTGATAACTATCCCGGATTCCCTTGATCGGAATTATATAAGGAAAATCTTGGAATGGATGTTTCGTAAGAGTGATATTGAAATAGGGTGCTTGGAATCGGGTAAAACGCAGGTAAAACAGGCTGTTTCTGTGGGATTAACATCGAAAAAGAAATCCTTAAGTGACAATACTCAGGAAACAGTTACGTGCAAAGCTGCGGGAAAAACGTATGCCGAATTGCTTAAAACAGTAAAGGAAGGAGTAAACATCGAAAAAATTGGCGTTAAAATAAAACGAATAAGGAAAACAGCAAAGGATGACCTTATACTTACTGTAGAAGGAAAAGGAAAGGCTGACGTATTACAACGTGGGATAACTAAAAACGTCAAGGAAATAGAGGTTTCAACAAAAAGGAAGGAGACAACAATTCTAGTGTACGGTATGGATCCGGATTTAAATGAAAACTATCTCAGAGCAGCACTCTCCTCAGAAGCTGCTGTCGAAGAATCTCAGATCAATATTACGTCCGTAAGACCGGGGAGGTTCGGAAATCTGAATGCTACCGTAATATTGCCAACGGAACCATCGAAAATACTGTTAAAGAAAAAGAAAATAAATGTGGGATGGGCAACCTGTATGGTGAAGGAAAAAGTTACAGTTGCAAGGTGTTTTAAATGTCTTGGATTTGGACATAAAGCACCACACTGCGAAGTTAAGGATGACCGGTCACGGAGCTGTCTAAATTGTGGACAAGAAGGCCATTTGGCGAAGGATTGTGGGAACATTTCGTTTTGCACCATGTGCCAAGTGGAGGGACACCGCTCAGATCAAATGAAATGCCCTACTTACAGGAAGCTAATATTAGAGGCAAGGAAGTTGAATTTAAACGACCAATAATGGACATACTGCAAGCGAATCTCATGAGGAAATCCGACAGTCATGACATCATGTATGCGACAGCCTTGGAAAAGAAAGTAGACTTAGTGCTTGTTAGCAAGCCAAACAGAAGGCGAGTAGCCGAAGGTGGTTGGTTCACAGAGAAAAGATGTGATGTAGCTGCATATTTTTTAAATGATAAGTTGGAGGTGCTAAGCATAACGGCAGAAGAAGGATATTTGTGTATTCAACTTCAGCAATATCAGATTTATTGTTGCTATATCTCTCCTAACATCCCTTTTGATATTTTCAAAGCTGAAGTAGATGCAATAGTTCAGGACTGCATGGCATCAGGTATTGAATCTATCATTCTCGGAGACCTAAATGTCAAGTCGCCTCTGTGGGGGGCACCAACTGCAGATCGTAGGGGAGAATATTGGGCAGAATGGATAGCGACCCTAGACTTGGTGGTTCATAACACTGGAATCTTACCAACTTTTTCCAGAGGGAACTCAGAGTCTTTCATAGACGTCACCTGCTCAACGCAGGGTACAGCATCATTCATTGTTGACTGGGAAGTTATGGAAGATGAATCTCTCAGCGACCATCGTTTTATTTACTTTCAAGTTAAGGGATCGAAGAAGCTTAATGATATCACGAAAACGGTGTGGAACTATAATTGGGAAACCTTTAAAATTGCAATCGAGTGGATGTCACAAACTGCAGATACAGTGCAACATACTCTAAAAGATGTAACTGCTGCTCTTAAAGATGCTTGTAGGACCAGCCAATTGAGGGGATCAACAAAATATAAAACACGAGTCCCTTACTGGTGGAACAATGAAATAGACATGCAAAGGAAAGACTGCAATCGCAAGAGACGAATTCTTACAAGATCTAGGAAAAAAATCAGCCAGGTCAACTTAATACCATTAGAAGCTGACTATAAGGCATCAAAGAGGCAACTAATGAAGCTAATAAAGGATTCTAAGAGAAATCTCTGGCAAAAGCTATGCGAAGATCTAGACAGTGATATCTGGGGAGCGGGATATAAGATAGTGACCGGTCGAATAATCAACAGGGTACCAGTTCAGCTCCCAGCTGATAGAAGGAAAGCCATAGCAATGGAGTTGTTCCCTTGTACTAATGACAGGCTTGAAACGAAATCAGATTTTTGTGTTGCAGAACCGTTCACTGTGGTTGAGTTACAAGATGTAGCACGCAATATGAAGACTGGTAAGGCACCAGGTGTAGATGGAATCCCACCAGAAGCCATCAAGTATGCAGTTGAGGTGGCACCTGGTTGGATCTTATCAGTCTTAAATGATTTATTAAAAAAGCGTGAATTCCCCGATGAGTGGAAAGTAGCCAAGCTAGTGCTGTTATTGAAGGCAGGGAAACTATCTTTAGATCCATCAGCATACAGGCCACTGTGCTTATTAAACACCTTGAGCAAACTTTACGAAGGATTGATTAAAACTAGACTGGAGAAAGAACTTGAACAACAGGGAGGACTTTCTTCGAACCAGTTTGGATTTAGAAAGGGTAGAACCACAACCCAAGCTATTGAGAGGGTGATTCAAATACAGGCAGAAAGCAGTGAGAAATGGGCTGCCTTGATAACGCTAGATGTCAAAAATGCTTTTAACACTGCTTCTTGGAGCATTATTTTGAGAGAACTTCGTAGGATGAACATTTCTCAGTATCTACAACAAATAATCGTTAAGTACTTCAAAGGACGAAGAATTCGATTTCATGATTTAGAAGATCTTGAAATGAGTGCTGGCGTTCCACAGGGATCTGTCCTAGGACCCACCTTGTGGAACATTCTATATGATGGTGTCTTACGCCTGCAGCTGACAAAAGGGACAACATCTATTGGTTATGCAGATGACCTTGCAATAGTGGTAATAGCAGAGAATGTAGAAGAACTGACCTTCCGAGTAAATGAATCACTGAGACGAGTTAACCTTTGGATAGTAAATAATAAGTTGAGATTGGCTCCACATAAGACTGAGGCTGTAATTTTGAAAGGTTCCAGGAATTGGAAAAATGTCCGTTTCTTATTAAATGATACAGTAATTATCCCAAAAAAGTCTGTACGATACCTTGGGGTTCTTATTGACAGGAACTGCACATTTGGTGCACATGTGAAGGCAGTAACCCAAAAGGCAGAGAAGAAGGCATCGGCATTAGCCAGACTTATGCCTAACATCGGGGGACCAAGAACAGTTAAGAGACAGATGATGTGCTCTGCAGTATATTCCATTTTACTTTATGCTGCACCTATCTGGCACAATGCACTCAGGAGGAAGATTCACCGAAGAGCTATGGAAAGAGTACAGAGGAAAATGCTGCTCAGAGTTACCTGTGCATATCGAACTGTTTCGACAGCAGCTTTACAAGTTGTAGCTGCCAGTATTCCCATTGACCTCCTCGTTGTAGAGAGAAAACTTTGGCATGAAAGGGGTGCAACTATATCTGCTGAGGAAAAGAAAGCCTCGAGGAACCAACTCTTACTAGACTGGCAAGTCCGATGGGATGGCACAACCGATGTTGGCCAATGGACAAAAAAGCTAATACCCAACATAGGAGACTGGCTTAAATGTAGACATCGGCAGGTAGATTACTATCTGTCGCAGATCCTGACAGGACATGGAAGATTCGGCGTATACGCCATGAAGATGGGAAAGACGCAGGGAGATGGTTGTTGGTACTGTTCTGAAAGGGATACAGTAGAACACACCTTTTTCCACTGTGTTCGATGGGAAGAAGAACGAAGAAAAGCCTGCCAACAACTTGGCCGACAACTCACGCCAGGGAATCTGGTTCAGATTATGTTAGAGAGCCCGTTTGCCTGGAACACAGTAAAGGCAATGGCGACAAGCATTATGGGGATGAAGGAGAAAGAAGAGAAAGGAAGAACTTTATAACATACATCACTCCATTCTGATGTCATGCCGACAAGCAGTTCCAGAATGGTCTGAGTGAAGAGGGCAGGGGTTTTTAGTTGGTGGAAATCCAACTCCCACACAGAGTGGTGTCTTTAAAAGATTTTCCCCTGCCATAACAATTTTTTTTACTACTACTACTACTACTACTACTACTACTACTACTACTACTACTACCTGAGCCTCTGACTTAAGTGCGCACACTGCTCATTCAAAACAGCGCGTCAGAGTAGGTATCGAATAGCTGGCATACTATGATGAACCAGTGTGTTACGTACCAGCAGTATCAGAAAATGTATGAACCAGAGGAATGGTATGCTAAAGAAGAAAGTTATCTAACTCCTCAGCTATTTCCCACTAATATTCAGTTAGGCTGTTATACTCGGTAGGGTACGCAGCAGTAATCCCATCTATCGGAGTTGAATGTCAGCATAAGAGACAAAGAACATTACAACAAACAACAGTCAGTGTAATGTTATTGTTGATCAATGTTACGCGCTTTCGATATTGTAGGCCTTCACATTATTAGTTGTTTTCCAGTTCTGAAATACCACTCTTACCATAGTGGGTACGGTAAAACTGAATAAAACATAAACAATCGGAAATTGTATTCTCTATAACTTTTCATATGCAGTACTTTTCCATAGGACCAAGAACATATGTATTTAAAAATTAAATTTTAGGTTCCTTCCCCTAAACTACCATTTCACCCAGGGTGAATAACATTGTTTATAGCTTAAACTGTAGTTTCTTATTCCCCGACTCTATATACCGATTTTCATTGAATTCTGTTTACCCATTTTGTCGGGGCTCGGCGTTGATATGGTCTTAGCAACAAAAATCCAAATTTATGAATATCTGTGTTATCATAGCCGGTACGGTAAAAATGCATAAGACGTAAATGATCAGAAATTTAATTCTGTATAACTTAAGTTCTGTAGTATTTATCGATATGACCACTAATAATATAAATATTTGAGAATTGAATTTTAGGCCTTCCCCTAAACTACCATTTCACTCAGCGTGAATAAAATGATTTATAGCCTAGATTGTAGAGGCTTACCCCCCCGACTTAACATACCGATTTTAATTAAATTATCTTCAGCCGTTTTCTAGTGATGCGTGTACATACATACATACATACATACATACATACATACATACATACATACATACATACATACATACATACATACATATATACATACAGACAGACAGACAGACAGACAGACAGACAGACAGACAGACAGACAGACAGACAGACAGACAGACAGACAGACAGAAATTACGGAAAAGTAAAAACTGGATTTTCTTGTTACTGTGGACATGACTGATGCAGAAATACCATTCTTTTCAAATTCTGAGCAATGTACAGACAAAACTCTTATTTTATATATATAGATTTATTGAACGAATCAACGACTTCCCGCAATTACGGGTTGCCACAATGGACAAAGTAAAGCATATCAGGATACAGAATGTTTTATCATAATCTACTCTAATCTGTTTGTCCTATTCGTACCTTGGTGTATCCCTGCTGTTTTTACCACCTACACTTCCCTCAAAAACCAACGGATCAAGTCCTGGGTGTCTTAAGATATGTCCTATCAGTATCTCTTCGTTCGTGATTCAATCTACCCATCTCATCTTCAGCATTCTTCTGTAACACATCATTTCAAAAGCTTCTATTCTCTTTACTCCTAAGCTAGTTATCGCCCATGTTTCACTTCCATATAATGCTACACTCAAAAACATTTTTCTAATTCCTATATCAATGTTCAAAGTGAGCAAATTTCTTTTCTTAAGAAAGGCGTTCCTTGCCTGTGCTACTTCTCATTTTATGTCCATCATTAGTTATTCTACCACCCAAGTAACAATACTCGTGTACTTCCTTTCAGACTTCAGGATATGAAACGTCTGGAAGCAATGGAAATGTGGATATAGAGGAGGATGTTGAAAATAAACTGGACAGAGAAAAGGTCAAACGGAAGGGTCCTGAAGGAAGTAGATGAAACAATGGAGTTGATCACCATTATAGGAAAGAGGAAAACCCAACTCCTTGGCCACACCTTAAGTCATAACAATTTCTTCATGACTATGTTGGAAGGAAAAGTTCTGGGGAAAATGGAAAGAGGAAGACCAAGGAAGAAGTATCTGGGTTCCATGATGGACAGACTAAATTTCAAGAGACGTGCTGACTTAAAACACTCAGTAGAGGAGAAACAAATGTGTTTGCAGAGATAATAGAGCCTTTAGAATATATATGAATGAATGAATATTGTTACTTGGGTAGTAGATCAATTAGCTTTCTGGAATACACCATCAG
This sequence comes from Anabrus simplex, assembly GCF_040414725.1. Taxonomy (NCBI): domain Eukaryota; kingdom Metazoa; phylum Arthropoda; class Insecta; order Orthoptera; family Tettigoniidae; genus Anabrus; species Anabrus simplex. The sequence goes on along the minus strand of NC_090265.1, from coordinate 1,724,465,251 downwards.
CATAATAAATTATACATATGAGGGTGAGTCAATAAATAAGTCGCAAAACTGAATTGAGGCAAAAATAATCAAAGTAACTTTCTGACATTTATTTCACTTTTCCACATATTCACCCGGTACATTCAGGCACTTATCCCATCTCTTTACAAGTCCTTAAAAGCCAGCAGCAAAGAAGTCCTTTGGTTGCTGTCACAGCCAACGTGTAACCTCATAGATTACGGCATCATCTGTATCAAAATGACAGCCACCCAAGTGATTTTTTAGGGGCCCAAACAGATGAAAATCACTCCGGGCTAAGTCAGGACTGTACGGTGGATGTTCCAAGCGGTCCCCATCTCTGATGCTTTTCCTTCCATGGTTAAACTTCTGGATCCAATTGAACACAGCTTTCCGTGAGAAACAGTTTTCACCATAGACGGGGTGCATTTCGCGATGCACTTCTTCTGTGGATAGTCCTTTGGCCCACAAAAAACGCACAATTGCACACTGTTCTTCTCGTGTACAGTCATGCAAGACATGTGCCATCGTGCACTAACAGCCTATGACTGAGTGAGTGCCTGCGAGATGTCGTACGACAAGCATACATATCCTGCCATCTGCTGGCAAAACTTGTGTGCGTAATTTCAAATGATATAAGGCACACACATGTTCGCAACTTATTTATTGACTCACCCTCATACAAATTCAACATACACAGAAAAACAATGAAAATGTTATTTTGCTTTACGTCCCACTAACTAATTTTATGGTTTTCAGAGATGCCAGAATTTAGTCCCACAGGAGTTCTTTTATGTGCCAGTAAATCTATTGACACGAGACCGATGTACTTGAGCACCTTCAAATACCAGTGGACTGAGCCACTCAGCCCGGCTACAGAAAACAGCAACAACCTCTACAACCATAAATAATCACACACACACATATGCACGCACGCACGCACCACGCACACAGAGCAACATTTTAAGCTATGCTTCATGAAGCATTAAAATTACCCTTACCTGATGAATGTAGGATTAAACAAATTCAGTTCATAAAGTGAGTAACCATAAAAAATGGATACAATACACATAAAATAGATAAAAATGCCTAGAAAGATCAGGAAGAAAACAGCAGAAAAATCAATGCAAGAAAGTGAGCACCGCAAACAAGACATGCAGTATCACAGCATACCATCCACTGGAAAAGCACCACACCAAAGAGGTCTCAACTGTGAAGGTTTTTACATCGGACAAACTGGAAGGGGATTTGACATCAGATTTCAAGAACACTTGGTGGCATTTTGGCTGCATAACCATGATAAGTCAGCAGTTGCTGCACATCTACATGACACATGACTTGAAGTATCAAATATACAGAATTTTCTCACCATTTTACACACATCCAAAAGGGATAAAACTGAACATTTAAAAACATGAGAAATTTATAGACATCAATTAACAGACCCACAACACATGGTCAATGACAAAACTGAAAATCAGTATTAAGAAACAATCATAAACTTTAGGAGCAACTCTATATTTCTGAGACGGCACACACCTATAGTTTACCCAACATAGATGTAATAAATTCACAATTTACATAGCTCCTTCTCTTAAATGTAATAGTATAATATTCTTCGTTTTTCTAAATTTATTTTGACTTTCTCCAACTGGAGATTGCCCCTAATGACTGTAATGTAAGAGACAATGGAGCAAAAGTTTCTGAAATGCATGAGAAGGATGGCTCAATTAGGATCTCAGAACATACTATGAAAGGAATGTTGCTGGTAACAGGCCCAAAGGGAGAACTCATGAGGGTTAGGAAAAGCAAATTTTCAAAGACCTTGCAAAGCATAATGTAAGTTGGCAGTTTAAAAGTAGAATATCAGTGTAAACGGACAGGATGAATTGGGAAGGGCTTGCACCCGACTTGCTGGAACAGAAAACTGTTGATGATGATGATGATGATGAAAAATGAATGAATATAATTATTACCATTAAATTTAGGATATGTTAACTGACCATTCAGCCAAGTTTAATTGAAAGCTGCCAGGTCCAACACAAAAAGAGTGTAACAGTCCTAAATGTAGTCTCCAGAAAATTAGTCTTCTAAGAGACTTAGATGGCAGCCCTGCCATCAAGATTTGGTGCTGAACACCATCAATTATATGATTAAAGAAACCTTTACTAAGCATAGCCAGACAGATTCAAAGATGACGACTTTTCGCAAGTAATAGAGCAAGATGGTGTGGCTTTATGGATGCCTTGCATTCAAGAAAATAAGTCAATCTATATACATATAACTAGCAAGATACCCGTGCTTCGCTATGGTATTATACTGAAATTTATAACGGAATGCTTATCGTTTTATATATAACCCGCCAATATTCACGATCTGACTCGTTTTCTGAGAGATTCCATCAAAATTCGCGATCTGGCTCGTTTTCTGAGAGATTACGGCAAAGTTCCTCCCATTTTTCAATCTTTTTTCCAGCAATCGATTTCGTACTTCCCGCGCGAGGTCCAGGTATTCCACCCGGTCAGTTGGGTCCCTAAATCTTTGCCACCTTTTCCTATAAGCATTTTTAATGTTGATCAAATCCTTGAGGAGATCCGGCGTGGTGTCGTCTTGGGTGCCTTGGCGGTACTGAACCGGCGGCCGGACTGCAATCGTAGTCATTACCCATCCAGGACCCGTTTCCAGCACGGTCCGCACATTTTGACGACGGTCCAGAACATTATTATTATTATTATTATTATTATTATTATTACTGATGTTCTGGACCCCACAGCAAGATGCAAGACCTCTACTTGGTGGTACATTACATCTGCTGCCATTGCCATTGATGAGAGTATGACCAGCACCATTGTCGCCCGTAGGCAAGTGCGCAGGACTTCTGGTGACATGAATGACATACTTCCATGCATTATTGACCTTATTATAGAGGTGAACAATTGCACGGTCAATCTTATACCTATCGTTTATTTCAAATGTGTTTAAATTTTTATTTATATGCAACAAGAATCTACTGTAATCTAAGAAGGTTCTCCCAAAGATGGCTATTGAAAACAAACCCAGGAAAGATTAAAAATGATCGGTTTATGATCAGAATAAGTACATTGAAAATCCACAGCCTGTTTCCAGTCATTCAACGCAATGAATAAGCTCCCAGCTGGCGGTGAGGATAGGAATTGTGCCGGCTGCTGAAGCCTGTCGCACTCCTCTGGGGCAATGATTAATGAATGACAAATGAAATGATATTGGAGAGTGTTTCTGGAATGAATGATGACGGGGAAAACTGGAGTACCCGGAGAAAAACCTGTCCCGCCTCTGCTTTGTCCAGCACAAATCTCACATGGAGTGACCGGAATTTGAACCACGAAACCCAGTGGTGAGAGGCCAGCGTGCTGCTACCTAAGCCAAGGAGGCTCCTTATAAGTACATTAGGAACAGTAAAATCAATTGGTCTCACCTCCATTTACACCCCACCGCGATTAAGTTGATTTACCCCCCCCCCCCCAAAAAAGAAGGCGTGTTTCTTTATGTTTAACGGAGATTCCAAATACCAATGTTCACATGTGTTACCTTCAGTTTTGAGATATAAGTATTCCCATAAAAATAGTTCACTTTTTTCTCTTTCTTTCACCCCCCCAAGTGAATTTTCCGGCAAAAATTATTTGTTTCTTTAATAGTAAAGGATCTTGTAAATACCAATTATCTTCGATTTTTGAGATATGTGTCCTCATGAAACGAATTCAACTCCTTTTCACACCCACCCCCAAAGTTGATTCCCCCCCACCCCCAAAACACGTCGTTTTATTTTTAAAGAAGATCTAAATACCAATTTTCACGTCTGTAACAACTTTAATTTTTATTAGATGTAAGTATCCTCATACAAGTAATTCAATTCATTTTTCAATTTTTCACCCCCCCTCCCTTCATTGGATTTTCCGAGAATACATGTTTCTTTACTTTAACTATACTATAGACATAGTCTTTCTAAAAATTCACCCCAATTTGTCACTCCTGTTTAACCCACATTAATTAAATTTTCCAAAAAAAAAAAAAAAAAAGTTTCTGTATTTTTAAAGGAGATTCCATATACTAACTGTCTGGTCTATAATATCTTCAGTTTCTGAGGTATAAGTATCCTCATTAAAGACATTCAACCCCTTACTCACACTTTTCACCCCTCCTATTGCGATTTACAGAAAACAAAAAAAAAAAATATGTGTGCTTTTATTTTTAAAGGAGATTCTAAATATCAATTTTTACATCTGCAATCTTTAGAAGTTTTGAGATATAGGTACACTCATTTTTAAAATACATCCCCCTTTCAACCCTCCACAATTTGGATTTTCCAAAAAAAAAACAGTACAGGTTTTTTCATTTTTAAAGGAGATCCCAAATATCGATTTTCAGGTCTGTAACATATTCAGTTTCTGAGATATAAGGATCCTTATTAAAGGCATTCAACAATTCTTCACCCCTTTTCACCCCTCCTATTGGGATTTCCTGAAAACAAAAAATACGTGTTTCTTTATTTTGAAAGTATATTATAAGTACAAATTTTTACATCTGTAAACTTTGAAAGTTTTGAGATATAGATACACTCATTTTAAAAATTCATCCCCCTTTCAACCCTCCATAATTTGGATTTTCCAAAAACAAAAAGTACATTTTTCTTCACTTTTAAAGGAGATCCCAAATACATTTTTTCAGGTCTGTGATATCTTCAGTTTCTGAAATATAAGTATCCTCATTAAAGGCATTCAACCCATTATTCACTCCTTTTCACCACTCCTTTTGGGATTTACCAAAAACAAAAAAAAATACATGTTTCTTTATGTTGAAAGGAGATTCTAAATACCAATTTCTACTTTAACTGAATTTCAATACTGAAAAATGAGGATAGTATCATGCAATTTCTACGTCTGTAAACTTTTACAGTTTTGAGATATAGATAAACTCATTTTAAAAATTAACCCCCCCCTTTTCACCCCCCATTATTTGGATTTTTAAAAAACAAAAAAATAAGTGTTTCTTTATTTTTAAAGGAGGTTCCAAATTTAATTTTTTTGACTATAACATCTTCAGTTTTTGAGAGATAAGTCTCCTCATGAAAGGTGTTCAACCCCCTCCCCCCCCCCCCTTCATGGGATTTTCCAAAAACAAAAAATATGTGTTTCTTTATTTTTAAAGGAGATACCAAATACCAATTTCTATTACTCTAAACCTTTAAGTTTTTGAGATATAGATTTTCTCATTTTAAAAATTAACCCCACTTTTCACCCCCTTAGCGACGGAATATCCAAAAATCCTCCCTTAGCAAGCACCTACATGTTAATATGAATGTATCCCCAAATTTTCATTTCTCTGTGTCCAGTAGTTTCGGCTCGGCGATGATGAATCAGTCAGTCAGTCAGTCAGTCAGTCAGTCAGTCAGTCAGTCAGTCAGTCAGTCAGTCAGTCAGTCAGTCAGTCAGTCAGGACAAGTTATTTTATATACAGGGTGGCGCACGAATAGTTGACACATTTGAAAAGCAAATATAAAATGCAACTTACGTACTATGTTGTTAAAATTTTGCTCACACCTTCCCTGTTTCATGGAAATAACTGTAGAGGTGACACCGCTGCTTTGTCTCCAAATGCCTGCATTCCAGTGAGCTTTCTGCCATGGCCGCCCACGGCCGACTCTCCATTCAGCAGCGCGCCAAAACAGTTATCTTTTATGGCGACTCAAAGGAAATTTCGAGCTGTATATCAGACTAGGTGGGCACAGCAAGGAACATCGTACTTCGCTTATACAGAAACTTTGAAGAACAAGGCAGTGTGAAGGAAGAAAAGCGACCACGTGCACCAGCAGTTCGGTCTCCCGAAAACATCGCTGCGCTGAGTGACGCCATGCAGCGCAGCCCACACAAGTCAACACGGGGAGCTTCAAGATATAGTGGAATATCGCGCTATTCAGTTCATCTTCTCAGACATAAAAGTTTGCAGTACGCCTTATGGACTCAAAATAAAGATGAAGTACCGTTTAACACTTGGTTCTCTGACGAAGCTTATTTTCATCTCAACGGGGCACTTACTTAATAAACAAAATGTGCGGTTTTGGGCTACAGAAAAACCGGACATTATTCACGAAAAAAACACGTATGCGGGAAAAGTGAGTCTGTGTGTAGGTCTGCCAAGACATGGGTTAAATGGACCATTTTTCTTCAGTCAGATAGTTTTTTGCATAGCGATAGAAGGACATGCTGGGGAATGGACTCATGCCTCAAATTCACGCTATCCCTATTCATATACAGTAGTTGGTGCAAGATGGTGCAACACCTCACACTGCTAACGATATTGTTGAGTTTTTGAGGGGAGTATTTGGTGTACTCACAGTACAACGATAATGGCGGATTCTTCTGGCCTCCTTAAAGCCCACATGTAAATCCCTGTGATTCCTTTAATGGGGATATTTGAAAGAAAACCTTTTTGCTTCAAGACCTCAAAGCCGCATGGAAATGCATGCTCGGATCGTGCAGCTCTGCAGTGAAATTCATGAAGACCTGTGCCGCAGTTATCAGAAACACGCGTACTCGTCTCGAAGAGGTTGTCTGCCGCAGTGGAGGCCACGTTCATTAGTGTTCTATGAAAAATAAATTTGTTATTCTAAAATTAAATGTGTCAACTATTTGTGCGCTACCCTGTATATAGATAAGAGTTTTGTCTGTACATTGCTCAGAATTTTAAAAGAATGGTATTTCTGTATCGGTCATGTCCATAGTAACAAGGAAATGCATTTTTTACTTTTCCGTAATTTCTGTCTGTCTGAATGTATGTACACGCATCACTAGAAAGCGGCTGAAGATAATTTAATGAGTTGTTGGTGAGCGTTGATTGACTATGGAGGAGGCTCAGCCAGTATTACCAGCTTCTCAGTGACACATCAGATAACTTCCACTCCATACAACACAACTTTTAACAACACGCTAGATCCAGCGCGCACCGGCACGAACATGGCGTGCCACTACGGCTCCTCTTCACAAACAGAAAAAGAAGATGCCTCGTCCCAGCTATGACACTCCGACTCTGTAGTAATGTATTTTTAATCCCTCGACTGCGAATTATACCATAAGCAACTCCATTCTATTTCACCAGGCCAGCAGCACAAAACAATAACTTCGTCCCGAGGTCCTTCATGTTTTCAGTTACGGAATAATATCAGTTTAAAGTCTCACTATCATCTCACACTGATGTTTTCACATAATATTCAAAGCTACGTGAAGTTAACAGAACTAAAAAGCGAAAGATTCTAACCCGCAACATATTCCCAGTAAATACAATTATCAACAAATAACTGCCGTCATTGTTGCCATTCAAATGCACCGTGTACTCAGTGACACCCAATGAGTTTCCGTCCATGCCGACCAAATTCACCGTACTTATTGAGCCATATGCATGTACCCAGGACTTCAACCAGACAACTTCCAGCGCCTATAGAAACTCATTTGACATTCTTGAAAAAAAACAAAAACAAAAAAAACGGTGGAATATTTTTCCCTGCCTCCTATGGTTATAAACTAGGTTGGACCACTCTGCATATTACTGATGTGTTAATGCTGCAATCGTCAACCAACGACTAAAACAACGGGACGCACTTGATGCCAGACATTTTATATCCTTTCTCACCAGGCTACTCTCTTGTAAATATGTATTATAAGCTTGTAATTTCTCAACTGTACAATTGGATAGTGTAAAATTACTGTATAGTTACCCTGTCAACCTTTAATCGTTCAACCAACGGCAGTAATTAGTGTCACGAATATTGACGCCAGACACTTTATACCCTTTCTCCCCTAACTGTTTCAATGTAAATATATATGCATAAACTTCATAATTTCCTGTGATTTCTAATGAGTAGCGTCAATTATTCTTCGGACCACCACTGCTGGACTCTGCTAAAATACGCAGTGATTTTACACATTGGTGCCGACTACTGTATATATAAACTTATATTGTTTAACTGTATCATCGCTGAACATGTTTTTCTTTTTTGCTTGACTTTCCCATTGTAATGTATCTTAATGTTTATGATTTAATTACCAATCAGGTACCTGATTTGTGCCTTGAGGAGGTATATGACTGATGATGCCCTCAATGAAGGGGAAACATGTCTCAAATGGTAATAATAATAAATTCCTAAGTGTTTAAAAAATTTATAATGTATTGAATAGGTGACACAATAAACCCTTTAGCATCCTACATTCAGTATCTTCAATATGGAATTAAAATGATATTTATCACTTGCAAGAAGAATAGATAAGAACAAAGCGAATGGATACTCACCTTGCGCGGCAGTGTGTGCAGCTTAGCTGGAAGTGTGAGAATGGTGGCGGGAGGAGATATATTGGAGGGGAGGAAGAGGAGCAGGCGCATGCGGGTTGAGCAGAGTGGTAGTGGCTTGGGAGGGGATGTCGGGGGAGGGGGGAAGGGAGGGGGGAAGGGAGGGGTGAAGGGAGGGGGGAATTTAAGGCAGAGCTGAAGGGTGTGGGAGAAAGGGTAATTGCTTTGGAGGAAAAGTATCTTTAATTAAACTTAGGATCGAATTCTGGTTGGCTGAATTATTGTTTCTGAGAAAAGTGATAAATAAATCAAGAACGATGTTGGGTTTCTCTGAGATTTCATTAAGATTGTAATTGGCATTAAAATATTGGTCTAGGTGTATGTAGTAATTTTCCATTATGTGAGTAAAGGACCCTTATTTGCTAATTCAAGTATGTCCATGTCTTGTTCGATATTGGTGAAATTATGGTTATAATCTTGCATGTGTTGGCCAATAGCTGAAAAATTATATTTTATTGCATTAGTGTGCTTCTGCAAGATTATAACCAGAATTTCACCAATATCGAACATGACATGGACATTCTTGAATTAGCAAATAAGGGTCCTTTACTCAACATAATGGAAAATGACTACATACACCTAGACCAATATTTTAATGTTATTTGCTTTACATCCCACTAACTACTCATATGGTTTTCGGAGACACCGTGGTGCCGGAATTTGGTCCCGCAGTAGTTCTTTTACGTGCCAGTAAATCTACCGACACGAGGCTGACGTAACTGAGCACCTTCAAATACCACCGGACGGAGCCAGGATCGAACCTGCCAAGTTGGGGTCAGAAGGCCAGCGCCTCAACCATCTGAGCCACTCAGCCCGGCAGACCAATATTTTAACGCCAATTACAAACTTAATGAAATCTCAGAGAAACCCAACATCCTCTTTGATTTATTTATCACTTTTCTCAGAAACAATAATTCAGCCAACCAGAATTCGATCCTTAGTTTAATTAAAGGTACTTTTCCGAAGCAATTACTATTTCTCCCACACCTTTCAGCTCTGCCTTAAACTCCTACCTCCCTCCCAAGCCACTACCACTCTGCCCAACCCGCATGCGCCTGCCCCTCTTCCTCCCCTCCCATATATCTCTTTCCACCACCAGTCTCACACTACCAGCTAAGCTGCACACACTGCCGCACAAGGTGAGTGTCCATTCGCTTTTTTGTTATCTATTCTTCTTCCCGCATACTTTGCGTTTTCACTGGCATTTTCTCAATTTTAATAGGTCCCATTTGTTCTGCTATGAACTGAAAGTTCCACCCATTCATATCACCACACACAGTGTCTACTTACAACTCCAGAAGAATTCTAAAACTTCATATTCAGTCTGCACAGTTCCAACAATCAACCATGCAGTCATATCAACATAGCCTTAGTTACCTAATACACCATGTATCGAAATTTCTGCTTAAGCTGATGCAGTGTATAATCAACTCCTCACAGATTCTTCTAGAGAGTATCATCTACACATCTGTTACTCAAACATTTGTATATACTTGTATACTTTTATTATAAATGTCAATTGTGTTCAGTCTTAGTATCATAACACTTGGTCCACAACTGTAATGTATTGCCAGGACCTACTGAATTCTATCTGAAACACCATGTATCTAAAAATATTTGACTCAAGTTGATCCACAACATAGAACATCTCATTTGTACTTTTATACCCAGACTTTTTAACGTATTTGTGTACTTGTATTATATATTGCTCACCTATTGTCACTCGTAATATTTCACTTTCATATGCAACATTTTTAGCACATCATAGTGTTAATTATATATTTGTTTCATACTGTTCTTACTGCTTACAAACATGTTTTAGGATTTCGTCAAATATTGTGTATTGTTTAAATATGGCTGATGATGACCCCGAGTAGGGTTGAAACTATTCCCATGGAATGTAAATACATGCAGTGTAAATATAACTATGTATTGAATAGGTGGAAAACTTTTATGTTTAAAATTTACATGTAATCTCAGTTCAATACAGACTAACAACATGAAATTCATAACCCTTGACAGAAAATGTAGGTAGCGGGCTACTGTCTAAGGTAAGGTAAGGGTGTTTTCTGCCCGAAGGCAGGTTCGAACCTCCAACGAGGTCTGCCTGAGCCGGAGTTTACGTACGGTAGGGTGGCCAGTTCCTTTCCGCTCCTCCATTCCCTTACCCTCCACCAACAGCGTGTGGCAACCCATCCCAATCTTGACCATGCCCACTGTTGCTTAACTTCAGAGATCTCACGGGATCCAGTGTTTCAACACGGCTATGGCCGTTGGCGATACTGTCTAACAGCTCTCAAAGAAATGTGGTCCAATCAGGTGGCTACCCGAAATACCACACCAAACATTTACTCTCCATCGTACCTGAAATGCTGCCTCTCCTATTCAGTGGGCTGTTGTCAGTGCTCTAATAATGCATGTTACAGCAATTTATGAGACTATTATTGTGAAACTGTGATTCGTCCAAAAACAAGATTTTCATAACTAATGCCCCATCATATGCTACTTGCTTTGGCATCCATTCGAAAAGTTGCCCCCTAGCTCCAAAATTTGCTCCATAGAGCCCCTGGTGGAGTTGTAGCTGATAAAGGTGAAAGCAACTGTCTTGTAAAATATGTACTATACTTGACTGGTTGATATTAGGCTGTTGTGCCACTACCTGTGTACTTGTGTGCAGGTTATCCGTGATAGTGCTCAACACAACCTCAACACTAGCTCCAGAAGTCAAAGGTGCCTCTCTAACTGGAGGCAGTCAGGAGAGTGATCCTGTTGTATGCATATGGTGTTTCACATTACTAAAAGTAACTGTGGCTGGTTGAGGTCTGTGTGGAAATCTCTCTTGGTAAATGAGCTGTGCTTGTAGTGTATTTTTCCTTGATTTACCATACATTAGGAGCATAACGTACTCATCCACTGAATACATAGCGAAGGTATGAACAGCACTACTGAGATCGCACCTTACCGTATTTGAGTGGGGACAGTTAACATCCATATCCCAGTAAAACAGTGTCCTATTGGTCAAATGTGGCAGAACAGGTGTTTGACAGCCGAAGCTCTGATTGCAAAAAAGAAAAATCTTTCGAGGAGACATTTGTACCATCAGCGAATGGTGTGAGGTGCAGTACCTATGCTGTTTGACCAACTGAGCCATGCCAACAACATATAAGTTAAATGTCTATAAACTGTACTTAATATGCATTCACTTCAGTTTCACCAAGTCACACGCTTTTACTACCTCTGTATCATTGTTTTCAGTATTCCCCTCATATTTTACAATGTGAGATCATTTGGCTAATGGACATTCACCGCACATCGGATGAAGCAGTTGATTGGGTCAAAATGCTAGACCTAGAGTTATAGTATTGTACGGACTTGTGACTACGCACATTTACCCTGAACTATATACATGTGTGTACATAGATTCATCATACGATAAATAATAATAATAATAATAATTTGGCACGATCCATTAACATTTGACAGATAGATGTATTTTGTAACCACCAGATGCATACATGTTTTTACAACGATCTTGCTGTGATGACATCACCTGACGTCATCTAAATCTGCAAGTTCTACTCAGTGCTATGGTACAATATCACAGTACGCAAAGGAATTTAGACCTTCCGTGCTCTTGATGTTTGAAAGGTGGTCAAAGATCTAAAATTTGAAGGGGCAGAAGATTCACATTCTATAACTAGAAGTTATAAATCCCAATAATCAAGTTTCTATTGCACCCCTCCCATTCCGAGAGGGTCGTATTACTACGATTGTATTGTATTCCTTCAGAAGCCCAGCTTATATTGTCTACTCCCAGGCTTTGCTACTGCTTTTACAAATCCTATTTTATCGCAGGAAGTAAGATGCTTCCTTCTAATCTACTTGTTATTACAGCATTTTACCTCTCTGTTCCTTATCTTTTCAGCCAATGAGATGGCACTTTCCATCAGGAGTGGGTCTCGCACTGGAGGAATGTGCTGCCTCTTGGTCTCATCGTAGAAATATCCAAACACTAAGTCGATGACATAATCCAAAATGTACCGAAAGGTGAGCCAGATTTTAAGAACAATCCTCAAAAAGAAATTTCTCAATTGTAGGCAGGTATCCCTCTGGCTTGGAACTTCTGCAGCAGAAGTCATTCTGTCCTGCAAGAAAAATTACACCACCAGCTATTAGTTTCAGCACAATGTTTGAAAATACTGCAGCCACTAGTAAGATTGCCACCTGTCATGTTTCTGTTCAACTGGCTAGCATAATATTTATACACATGTGATTAAATCATTGCTAATTGAAATGCAGGCATTCTAAACAGCATCAAATCCCAAACAACTGCACATGAAACCTGAGGTTATTATTATTATTAATGATTTTTACATTAGGACTAACAATGCAAGGCTGTGAACTTCCCCTCACAGAGCTTCACACTACAAGTTCACTATTTGTGTTACTGACCAGAAACCTCCATCAAATTAACCGTGAGTTGTTTGGAAGCAAAATCAGCAAAAAGGTAAGAAGTTTTATCTGAAATATTCAGGTTGTGGACATCTGAATGCAAAATTACATCCAGGGCAGGTTGCCGAGACCAAGAGAGAAAAACGTAAGGGGTGATCAATTGCTTCAGTGCTGCCAAGACGAGGAACTAGTCATTACGAACCCATGATTCCAATTACCACCTTGACATCTGTACTACTAGCGATCTCCATGTGACAGTCCTCGAGCAATCGCCAGAAATTACAGTGACTTTATCATGATATAAAAAACATACATACATACATACATACATACATTCAGTCTGCAAGCCTCCGTGAATTTACTAAATGCGCTACGATCCTCTATTTGCAACAAGTGCTGTGGCCTCATTTAGTTCTATACCTCTTATCTTTAAATCATTAGAAACTGAGTCTAACCATCGTCATCTTGGTCTCCCTCTACTTCTTTTACCCTCCATAAGAGTCCATTCTCCTACGTAAACTATCCTCCTCCATTCGCCTCACATGACCCCACCACCAAAGCCGGTTTATGCACACAGCTTCATCCATCGAGTTCATTTCTAACTTAGCCTTTATTTCCTCACTCTGAGTACCCTCCTGCCATTGTTCTCAACTGTAGTACCAGCAATCATTCTCGCTACTTTCATGTCTGTTACTTCTAACTTATGAATAAGACATCCTGAGTCCACCCAGCTTTCACTCCCGTAAAGCAAAGTTGGTCTGAAAACAGATCGATGTAAGAATAGTTTTGTCTCCTTCTAACAGAATACTGTTGATTGCAACTGCAAGCTCACTGCACTTTGATTCAATCTCACTATATTACCATCCTGCAAGAACACACATCCTAAATACTTGAAATTATCTGCCTGTTCCAGTTTTGTATCATCAATCTGACATTCAATTCTCATGGATTTCTTACCTACTGACATCAATTTAGTCTTCGAAAGGCTGATATTCATACCATACTCACTGCACCTATTTTCAAGTTCCAAGATATTAGACTGCAGGTTTTCGGCACAGTCTGCCATTAAGATCAAGTCGTCAGCATAGGCCAGACTGCTTATTACATTTCCACCTACATGAATCCCTCCCTGCCACTTTATACCGTTCAGCAGATGACCCATGTAAACTACGAACAACAAGGATGAAAGATTACAGCCTTGTCAAACCCCTATAAGCAGTCTGAACCAAGAACTCATTCTACCATCAATTCTCACTGCAGCCCAATTGTCAACATAAATGCCTTTAATTGATTTTAATAATCTACACTTAATCCCATAGTCCTCCAGTATAGTGAACATATTTTCTTTCGGTACCCTGGCATATGCTTTCTCTAGATCTACGAAATGTAAACATAACTGTCTATTCCTCTCATAGTATTTTTTAATTACCTAGCGCATACTGAAAATCTGATCCTGACAGCCCCTCTGTGGTCGGAAACCACACTGGTTTTCATCCAACTTCCTCTCAACCACTGATCGTAACCTCCCTTCCAAGATGCTAGTGAATACTTTGTCTGGTATACTAATCAATGAGATACCTCGATAGTTGTTGCAATCCTTCCTGTTCAGTTGCTTATAGATAGGTGCAATTGAGGACATTGCTGGAAGAGGGGCTTATATGCCTATAAGCCCTTTTTTCCATCAATCACTCTAATTGATTCATCATATTGTTATTGTGCTTCCCTGAAAATTTCATTAAGATCCGGTAATTTTTGTAGATGTGAGAGATATTTTTCTGAAGGCATGTCCAGTTGGCAGTAACTCATGGTGAGCCAAAAACAAACAATATTGGTTTAATTGTTGTGTGATTATTCTAGTTTGTTGCTTTGACTTGTGGAGAGTGTTGAAGTGAGTTTTTGTATTAGAAATGTAATGAGTTGTGATGATAACAGTATTTTTAAGAAAAGGCGTAAGTTATACGGCAATAATACTAACATAAAATGTGAAACTGATAAAATAAGAAGGGCTGAAAAACAAAGTTATGTCAGAAGTTCTGGCAAGACAGTTGGAAGAAAGCAGTTTTTAAATGTTACTGAGTGGGGCAAAGAACAATGTTTCAAACGTTTCTCAAATAAAATACAGGAAGAGCTCTTTGGAAACTTCTACAACGGTCAGGATAAAGGTATGCAAGATCCTTTTCTATCAAAGTGCACGTCAAAAGCAACTGCAAAATATACTAAACATGATCAGAAAAACAAAGACAAAACATTTCGTCTTATAAGCTGAGCTATGATGGTTTTGAAATTAAACCTGTTAAATGATAATTTGTAAACTCTTTCAAATATGAGACAAAAGAATACAAGTTATTCAAACAAAAGTTGCTGACAATGAAGACCTAAGGGATTGTAGATGCAGCCACTGCAATAGACCCCACAAATTAAAACCAAATGTAATGACTCTGATGAAAAGTCATTTGGAATCAAACTCTCATGATGAAAGCTGAGACCTATGGAGAATCTCTTTCAAAGAATTATTTGCTAAGTTGTATAAAATACCATCTTGCATATGACCTGTCGAATATGCCTCTTTCAAAGAAATGTTTACTGTATGGTGTAAAATATTATTGTAGAATATTTTATTTCTATTCCCTGGAAATGTAACTACTAGATTGTAAATTATTATTATTATTGTTAAGTGATATTCTGTGAAGTTCTGGAAATATTGTGACAGGACTTTGGAGCGGAGTGTGTCGGCCCCTGTCTTTACTAATTTTGGAAGATGGGAAAGTTCGCAATTAGAGTTAGGTGATGTTCTAGAATATTGTGAAAACATGGCGACGTGATAAAGGGTTTTGATTGGTGGATCTGGGTGGCGATAGGAAGACTCCTGTGCTCTGATTGGTCATTCGGTGATCACACCGGGGCCAGTCCTGCCTTCTTAAGAGAGTGAGGCGAGATTTCGTGGTCTTTAGTTTTCTCATCAGACAAGCGATCAGACGCATGTCGGCGAATCCTCGCTCCCGGGATGGGCTACCTTGGGGTAAGCACGGTTGGTTTTGGTTCCATCTTAATTTAATGTTCGCTTGAATTTTCACATATGAGTTTGCCCTACTCGCCACTCAATTACTCAGATGTCTTAGAAAAACTTTCATTTAATATCGTATTTGTATCCTGTGGTTCCTGTTAGCCTCAAGGTTGTATTGTAGAAGTTGCATTATGTTAAGATATCTTTGGTTAACCTCTTGACCTAAAAGCAAAGCTCTTGGTAAACTACATCTAAGTTGTATTCTGGAAATAGCGTGACTGGATTGTTAGGATAAAGGAGTTTTGTTCCGAATTTTCTTGGTAATGTTTATTTTGGAAAATAATATCTTGAATCAAGGAATCACTGTTGATTTTTCTGGAAACCCGCAACCTTCGTATCCTAATGGCCCTGGTAGGTTTCCCAGACCTGCTCCACATTCCTTTATTATAGTCGTCACATTGCCCAACCTGATGTTTGTTTGTTTGTTTGTTTGTTTGTATTGGCGCAGTTCATCTGATGTTTTATTTTGTGCTAAGGTTTTAACGTGCCATGTAATTTGGTTTCCCCCCTCCCCCCCCCCCCCCTTTCTTAACTGTGTATTGTGTAACCACTGGAAACCGGTTACATATTGAAAGAAAGAACACAAACTCTCCTTAGAAAAGGGTCTTGTCTCCAAGATCTTCTAGTCCAGCAGGGTAGCTCTGCCTAGAGTATTCCACTGTCTGCTGCGTGTTGGTTTATGCTGCAGTGGCTGCAGTGATCGACTTCGTCTGACAGCAACCTAACGTGCCAAGTTGAGAGGCACACTGTATGACTTGGGCGCTACCATCCAGCACCACAATCCAGTGGCCAAGTGTCCCGATGGAGGCTGTCAGGCTAGACTGCGCCTCACCCCTCTGCCCATTACTCGGTTCAAGATACGGCTGGGCTGCGCTGCAACTTACCTAGCGATCAGGTTTGGACTGAACTTGAATGGAGGCTGTTGGCAAACGGCCGTGTCAGCAGCCACATCATCAGCAATAACCAGGGGTCAAGTTGCACGATTTTGATCCTATGATTAATATGAAAACTGATCCAAGATCTACTTATTTCTGAAACCTTGCTAAGGAGGAGGCAGTTGATGCCTTCTTACAAGAAAGTGAATGGGCTCTGAATTACTGACATTTGGTGGAAGGAATGAGTATACATCCTTTTCTGTGGACAGAGTTAAAATGGTCGAAGTAATTTTGGAATGTTGGCAAATGCATTTTTGAACTTATCACATTTTGACATTTGTGTTGTGTTTATATCTAACCCTTAAAATACCGCAATTTACTGAATGGTTCCTTCATGTAGTGACATTTATTTTATTTTATTGGAAGTTCAACTTGAAGAAAATCATGTTTGTCAGTAAAGTGACTGTCGACCTTTCTGAGAACTATCAGTGGACTGTCTACTTGGAATTCTTTTGTGAATACCAGTTTTTTATATGTGTTACAAGATATCACTGCTATGGTATGTAAATTTTGGTGTGATCAAAACCCCCAGTTTCATTTCGAGTATATTTATGATAATTTGTCGAGCATAGCTCGATTTTCGAGGGGGAAGGAAGGATGAGACCTGTGGAGAATCTCTTTCAACGAAACATTTGCTAAGTTGTGTAAAATACCATCTTGGATATGACCTGTGGAATATGCCTCTTTCAAAGAAATGGTTACTGTATGGTGTAAAATATTATTGTAGAACATTTTATTTGTATTCCCTGGAAATGTAACTACTAGATTGAAAATTATTATTATTGTTAAGTGATACTCTGTAAGTTTCTGGAAATACTGTGACACGGACTTTGGAATGGGGTGTGTCGGCCCCTGTCGATTCTAGAAGCATGTCTTTACTAATTTTGGAAGATGGAAAAGTTTGCGTTTAGAGTTAGGATGTTCTAGAATATTGTGAAAACATCACGATGTGATAAAGGGTTCTGATTGGTGGATCTGGGTGGCGATAGGAAGACTCCTGTGCTGTGATTGGTCACTTAGTGATCACATCGGGGCCAGCCTTGCCTTCTTAAGAGAGTGAGGCGAGATTTTGTGGTCTTTCGTTTTCTCATCAGTCAAGCGATCAGACGCACGTCGGCAAATCCTCGCTCCCAAGATGGGCTACCTTGGGGTAAGCACTCTTGGTTTCAGTTCCACCTTAATTTACATTTAATGTTCACTTGTATTTTCACATAGGAGTTTGCCCTACTCGCCCAGACTCGCCACTCAATTACTCAGATGCCTTAGAAAGCGTGTTATCTTTCATTTAATATTGTATTTGTATCCTTTGGTTCCTGTTAAGGTTGTACCACTCTGTTGTGCTGCTTGGTGATGGACGTGAGTGAGTGAGGCTCCACAGTAATCAAGTGATTTGAAGGTGTTATACAGCAGTGAAAGTGACAAAAATTTGCGGAAGTGTAACATTTGTATTTACCAATCAATATACACACACGTTTTGTTGGTATTGATCTTCTTTTTCTTCCAAATTCGCATTGTAAAGAAAATGGGTCGCCGAAACAACGTAGTTGGAAGCCCAGCCATTACCAGTGCTGCCAACGTAGACCGCCTCGTGAAGTGCGCGCTGGACGACTTCATTAACTCGGACAGCTTCCTTGAAAAAATTGTGCAGGCCATCTCGACCCGCATAACAGAAGTGGTCATAAAGGAACTTGAAAAAAGTTTAAAATTTAATATCGAAGCGTTGTCAGAATTAACTGATAAACTTGATAAGAAGGAGGCGGAAATTCGCAAACTGAAGGAGGATATGGACGCTAAGTGTGATTCATTGGAGCAATATAGCAGGAGAAATAATGTAAGAATTTTCGGCATTCCTGAAAGTTCGAACGAAAACTGCGATAAACTAGTGCTCAACGTGTGCAAAGCAGTAGGTGCAGATGTGAGACTTAATGACATCGATAGGTGTCACAGAGTAGGACCTCGATCTCCAGGAAAAACACGACCTATCCTAGTGAAATTTGTGTCTTATCGCTCACGGCAGGACGTTTTCACGAAGAAAAGGAAACTGAAAGGATCATCTACAACAATCCGTGAAGATCTTACGGCTGTCAGAATGTCCATCTTGAAGACAGCTATCCAGCGTTTTGGACTTACAAACACTTGGACTGATTCAGGAGACATCATAATCAAGAAGGCGGACGGGATGAAATTAAGAGTTTGCCAGTTAAAGGAACTTCCTATGGCGTAAGGTTCTGTTGCAGTGCTGCTTTATCACTTGACAATGTGAGTCTACTTCCCATCCTTTACCGTAAGTCACAGCCGAGAAGCTATCTTTTTATTTAGTTTAAGAAAATCTATCTATCTATCTATCTATCTATCTATCTATCTGTCTATCTATCTATCCATCCATTTACCGTATTAATTGATCTTAATATCGATTAGCTTATCTGTCTTCTTATCCTACCATCTGTCGATTGACTTACTCTTTAATCACTTTCCTAACTGGTTCAAATTTAAATCAGGCCCTCGTATTTACGTCTACATAGATCTAACATCTACACTACGTAGAATAAGCTCCTACTTGAGTTATTCTGTACGCGTAATCTGCTGTTGCACGTTATTATTATTATTATTATTATTATTATAGACAATTTAGCTATCCAAAATACGTAAATTGCTGATTATTCATTGGTTGTATTCGCATGCTGTGTTCTACTTCTAGTTAGTTTTCATTTTAGCAATTGGCAATGCATGCCACTGACAGCAGTAATCCCTCTGACCATTGCAATACTTTTCCTTGTCACACTTCCCCTTCCCCGCCCAGCCCTTCAACCTGTCTACCTGCTAGTCCATTGACCCGAACCCCACCCCTTGAAGCTACAACACACATTCTCCAGTCAGCTCTAAATAGACATAAAAGCGCACTTCACATATGTCACCTTAATGCCCAGAGTTTAGTTTCTCAAACTCGTATAGATGAACTAAAAGCGATTTTCATTCCACTGTCCTTTGATATCATCTTATGCAGTGAAAGTTGGTTGAAAGTCAAACATCAAGCTAAGAATCTTGAATTACCTGGCTACTGCCTTCTGAGGAATGACAGACTTGGCAAAGGGGGAGGTGGGGTCTGTGCTTTTGTCTCTTCGCGCTTGAAACCTCAAATTATCTGTCAGTCGCCTCAACAGTACGAGCGTAAACCTGAGTACATGTTCATAGAGATACAGGTCGCTACTGTTAAATGCTTGGTAGGTGTAGTATACAAACCGCCTAAAGCTCGCCGTCTGAATGACTTAGAGACTGATATTAACAGACTGTTACCTATGTACGAACATTTTATAATGATGGGAGATTTTAATACAAATCTTCTAGATCCAGATTCTTCCGAAGCCACCCATCTATTGAATACGTTTCAGGCATGCAGCATGGCGGTCCTCCCACTTTCTCCCACTCACCACACTAAAACTTCACACACACTACTGGACCTAATAGTAACGAACAACCCTGACAGAGTATTACATCACGGCCAGACATCTGCTCCCGGACTGTCAGCCCATGACATCATCTTTATGTCTTACGCACTGCAATGCCCTAAACATAAACCTAAGCACGTGACTTACCGAGACTATAGCCGTATTAACAACGAAAAATTATTGGAAGACGCTTTTTCGATGCCGTGGCAGGAGATAACTCATAAAACTAATATTGACGACATGGTCACCACTTTCAATAACATGATACTACAAATTTTTGACAAACATGCCCCTATACGAACAGCACGCGTCTGTAAAAGACTCTCCCCGTGGCTAAATGACGATATTAGAGCAATGATGGCTAAGCGGGATGCAGCTCATAGGAAATATAAACATTACCCGACAGAGGAAAACTTTATCTATTACAAACGACTACGTAATAAAACGACTCAGACAGTAAGAAACGCTCGACTACGGTACGCCCATGACCTTATAAAACCTGACGTAAGACCCGCTACTTTATGGAAGTCAATCCGCCATTTTGGACTAAATAAACCGGACAAGGTAGACGATTTGGAAGTTTCTCTTGATGAATTGAATAATCACTTCGTATCCTCCCATGTACAATTAAACGAAGAAGCAAAAGAAAATCTTTTGGGTGCAAATTACAACACACCACCCGTAGGCAGAGACAAATTTTATTTTAGTTATGTCTCACCTCTTCAAGTGAAAGCGGCTATCATGCAAATCAAAACTAAATCCACAGGGGCGGACAATATATGTATCATAATGCTAAAGAAAATTATCGACGCTATTATTCCAGTATTGACATTCATATACAATTTCTCCCTTCAAAATAGTGTATTTCCAACTGTCTGGAAAATGGCCCTGGTGCATCCTTTACCAAACATAAAATCTCCTAGACTAAACAGTGACTACAGACCTATAAATATACTGTCAATAGTAGCCAAGGGACTCGAACACATAGTGCATAATCAAATCACCAACTATCTCAACGACCACGACATATTAGACCCACACCAGTCAGGTTTCCGACGCAATCACAGTACATGTACTGCCTTACTAAGCGTGACTGACGATATAAGACAGGCTATTGACGAGCAAAAACTGACTATCCTAGTATTATTGGACTTCAGTAAAGCATTTGACTCTGTAGACCATGAGTTGCTCCTATCCAAACTTTATCACCTAGGTTTCTCCTACAGTACTCTGAGATGGTTGGGAGCTTATTTACATGAACGTCAACAACGTGTCACCAATCAAGGTGCATTTTCTTCGTGGCAATATGTAAAAAGAGGTGTCCCACAAGGGTCAACCCTTGCTCCTTTGCTATTTTCTGTCTATATCAACGACCTAGCTAAACAGCTGACACATTGTAAACGTCACATCTATGCTGACGACGTACAATTGTACATCCATGCAAAACCAACAGACGTTTTGACAGCAATCGAGAAAATTAACATGGATCTAGAGGCCATAAGTAAATGGTCTTACCAGCATGGACTTATTTTGAACCCAAAAAAGTCCCAAACTATAGTAATTGCCCACCCAAGACTTATTTCCGACAATTTCCGCATGTCCATCCCCGACGTACAACTTCAAAATCAAGTTTTGCCCTTTTGCAAGAGCGTAAAAAATCTCGGAGTAACCATTGACCAGCACCTCTCGTGGACGGATCAGATAATATCTGTGAGTAGACGAGTTTTTGCTACGTTGCACACATTAAACAATTTCAAATTTACTTTTCCGTTCAGTTTAAAGAAGAAACTAGTTGAAACCCTCGTTCTTCCAATATTCGATTATTGTGACGTAGTTTACAAAGATGTGAAAACCGAGCTTCGAGATAAACTACAACGTGCACAGAATGCCTGTGTAAGATTTATATGTAATCTGAAATTTTCAGATCATGTTACCCAGTCTTACGTCGACCTCGGATGGCTACGCCTTGAAGACAGACGCAAGCTGCATACCCTGACTTCATTGCACCGAATCCTTACCTTACAATCCCCATCTTACCTGTATGAACGATTTCATAGCCTTTCTGAACACCATGATAAAAACACCAGAGCGCTGAGCTCGACATTGCTCGCTATTCCTAAGCATAAATCCTCAACCTACAACAATTCCTTCACTGTTGTGGCCAGCCGTGAATGGAACTTCCTTCCGCAGGAGGTCAGAGGGATATCAAACCACGGAAGATTTAAAAGTATGTGTTCAAAATATCTCTATGAAACGAGCTCGTAGTGCGACAGTCTTCTTCTTCTTCTTCTTCTTCTTCTTCTTCTTCTTCTTCTTCTTCTTCTTCTTCTTCTTCTTCTTCTTCTTCTTCTTCTTCTTCTTCAAATGACCATTCTTCTTATTCTTTTTCTTCTTCTTCTTCTTCTTCTTCTTCTTCTTCTTCGTCTTCTTCTTCTTCTTCTTCTTCTTCTTCCCATGGTCCTTCTTCTTCCTCTTCTTATTATCATTATTATTATTATTATTATTATTATTATTATTATTATTATTATTATTATTATTCATCAGTAGTGTTAGAAAGTACTCAGCTGTGGTTTTCCTGCATAGTTATCCTTATCCCTATCCCCATTTTGCAATGTTTTTCACCCACAGTAAACTCATGAAAACTGAACATTTCGTCAATGCGATATACTTCTGGAATTGGACAAATTAATTGTAAATATTAGTAGGTTTATCTATATTATTATTATTATTATTATTATTATTTATTATTATTGAAATTGTAATTCGTTCTTTGTTGTATGTTAATTTCTTCGCAGGAAGCAAAATGTTAATTTATACTGTGTATTATAATAGTTATTTTTATGTGCAGCAGGATAGCATAGTACCGTAGTAATTTGTTTCATTCTCTTTTTTCATTTATTCAGTATGTTATATATTTTTTATGTTAATTATGTATTTCACTGGTTAAGTGTAAGACAGGGACACGTGTCCCTAACTTTGCCAGTTAAAATAAATCATGTCTATCTATCTATCTATCTACTGTAGAAGTTGCATTATGTTAAGATATCTTTGGTTAACCTCTTGACCTTAAAGCAAAGCTCTTGGCAAACTACATCTAATTTGTATTCTGGAAATAGCGTGACTGGATTGTTTGGATAAATGAATTTTGTTCCAAATTTTCTTGGTAATGTTTATTTTGGAAAATAATATCTTGAATCAAGGGATCACGGTTGATTTTTCTGGAAACCCGCAACCTTCGTATCCCAATCGCCCTGGTAGGTTTCCCAGACCCGCTCCACATTCCTTTATTATAGTCGTCACGTTGCCCAACCTGATTTCATTTGTTTGCATTTGCACAGTTCACCTGATGTTTTATTTTGTGCTAAAGTTTTAAAGTGCCATGTAATTTGGTTTTCTTCCCCTTTTCTTAACTCTGTACTGTGTAACCACTGGAAACCGGTTACAAAAGCCATTACTGTGCCCACAAGGCATCACTCAAATATCTTGACAATCCTCAACTAACAATAAAAGCGTACTTGCTGTTTAAAGACTACCACACATTGTATACAAATGAACAACTTAAAACGGGGTATCCTCATTATTTCAAAAAGTTCAGAAATTTTGACTTTTCTGTAAGGTCACCAAAAACTGACATTTGTGACTTTTGTGCAGAACACAAGGAAAAACTTGCAAGAGACCCGAATGACCCTTGCCGAGTAGCATACGACATTCACATCAGAAAGAACAAGAAAAGGACGAGTTAAAGGCAGAGTATTTAAATAAAGCTAAAAGTGACCCATCTTTCTTAGTGTGCGAGTTCGATTACGCACAAAACTACCCAGTTCCTCGTTTAAATGCTCACTGACAGTTCTATAAGAAATTACTGTGGATGTATGCATTTAACGTACACATTTATAATGACGATTTTTTATTGCTTCATGGAGACCCAGAAAGAGCCTCCCCGAAGAGTGTATGATTTACATTCGGGCGTTTCCTGGGCAACGGTGAGGTGTTAACACCGGCTGATCTTTCCATTCCAGAAGTAACATCAACTATTATATAATGACATTCATAAGTCGGGAAAGGTTCTTTTCAGAACCAAAAATGACCATCATATCTATAAACATAGAAGGTATGTCAACTTTTAAACAACAGCTCTTACAAGAACTTTGCCAAACAACAAACTATGATGTAATATGTGTACAAGAAACTCACAGGGATGTACACCAACCATGTCCTAGAATACCAGGTATGAAACTGGCAGCAGAGAGACCGCATGGACGATATGGTAGTGCAGTCTTCGTCAAGCCAGATCTCCAGATACTCTCCACATCAATTACAGAAGAAAATGATATAGAATTGATCGCAGTGGAATTGAGCAATTCGGTTTTAGTTCCCATCTATAAACCTCCTAATGTAACATTCTTATTCATGTCACCTAACAATCTCGATGATTGGAAAGTATCTTTCTTCTTTGGCGACTTCAACAGCCATAGCAGTATTTGGGGCTACGAACAAGACAATAAGAGTGGTGAGAATGTTTTAGAATGGGCTGAGAAACACCATCTGTCTCTTATCCATGATAGCAAGCTCCCTTCTTCTTTTAACAGTGGTAGATGGAAGCAGGGTTATAATCCAGACTTAATATTTGTGAGCGAAAAGATAGCACATCAGTGTGTTAAATCTGTATCTGCTCATATTCCGAATACACAGCATCGCCCAATAATGTGTCAACTGGTAGCTGCCATTAGACCTCAAGAGGTCTACTTTAAAAGGAGATATAATTTTAAGAAAGCTAACTGGGAAAGATTCACCAACTTACTGGACGAGAAGATCAAACCACTCAATCCAATTCCAGAAGCATATGAACAGTTTAATAATATCATCAGGGAGTGTTCAAGAGCTACAATCCCTACAGGATGTAAGAACAAACTACATACAAGGTCTAACTCAAGAAACCTCTGCCCTCCTAACAGAGTATCATAAACTATTCGAAGAAAACCCTTTCAGCAATGACACCATCACAATGGGACAACAAGTAATTTCTTCTATTTCTGAAGTAAAACGAGCACAGTGGTTAAGATTGATGGAAGAGATTGACATGGGTAGAAGTAGTCAAAAAGCTTGGCGATTACTTAGACGACTCAGTAGTGATCCTAATAAAACTTCAACACATTCCAATGTCACAGCAAACCAAATAGCACATCAACTTCTATGAAATGGACAACCATCAAATCCATGTCGGCTTCAGAATAAAGGAATTGAGAGGGATTATGAGCAGGAGACATATACACTCACTAAACCTTTTACTTTATCTGAGCTGAACAGAGCAATAAATCAGTGTAAGAATGGTAAGGCTGCAGGCCTAGACAAAATATGTGTTGAGCAAATTAAGCAATTTGGACCTATTGCTAAACAATGGTTACCAGAACTGTACAACAACTGTATAAACACCTGCAAGTTACCAAGTGTGTGGAGGAAAGCCGGAGTAATCGCAATTCTCAAACCAGGAAAAGACCCAAATGATCCGAAAAATTACAGACCTATCTCACTGTTGTGTCATCTGTACAAGATCCTAGAACGGAAAGACTTACTGTAATCATTGAACCACTTCTTATCCCAGAACAAGCAGGATTCCGTAAAGGGAAAAGTTGTACTTCACAGGTCCTCCATCTGACACAGTATATCAAAGATGGATATGAAAATCATAAAATCACAGGGGTGGATTTTATCGATTTATCTGTTGCATATGATACAGTTAATCATCATATACTGTTGCGCAAATTATACAACATGACAAAAGATTACAAGATGACTCTAGTAATTTGCAATCTTCTCCAAAATCGTAGGTTCTTAGTTGAATTTCAGGATCAGTATTGTCGATGGAGGAAACAAAAGAATGATTTCCCACAAGGCAGTGTTCTCGCCCCTATGCTCTTCAATATCTATACGAATGACCAACCCCTTCCAGTTGGCACCAGAAGCTTCATATATGCGGATGATCGAGCTATTGAACTGCTTTGAGGTTGTAGAAGAAAAGTTATCAGAGGCTCTTTCTGAACTATCCTACTACTACAGAGGAAACCAATTGAAGCCTAACCCATCTAAAACTCAGGTATATGGCTTCCATTTAAAGAACAGACAGGCGTCAAGGATATTGCAGGTAGTATGGGAAGATACTCAACTAGATCACTGCCCAACACCTAAATATCTAGGTGTAACATTGAATCGTGCTCTCACCTACAAACAACACTGCATGAACATCAAGCAGAAAGTGTCGGCTAGAAACAACATCCTTCGCAAGTTGTCTGGAACCAATTGGGGTACACATCCAAAGACGATGAGAACTACAGCCCTGGCTCTGTGTTACTCCGCTGCAGAGTACGCTTGCCCTGTTTGGTACAGATCAAGTCATGCTAAACAAGTTGACATTTCTCTAAATGAAACATGTCGACTCATTACTGGCTGCTTGAGACCAATTCCACAAGATAGAATCTACTGTTTGGCTGGAATCACCCCACCAGATATAAGAAGAGAAGTTGCATCCATGAATGAGAGAACTAAAGTACTTGCCTCATGTGCACACCCACTGTATGGATATGAACCTGCCCACCGAAGATTGAGGTCTAGGAGGAGTTTCCTGAATACAACCAAAGATTTAAACGAATCTGCTCAATCCACAAGGTTGAGATTATGGAGAACTAGAAATCCTCAACTTGCTGGTTGGATGCTACCAATTGAACATCTCCCTCCAGGACACGAGGAACATTGGTCTACGTGGAAATCGTTGAACAGGCTTCGTACTGGGGTTGGTAGATCAAGAATCAATATGGTAAAGTGGGGCTTTCCTGGCACATCCAGACAATGTGAATGTGGTGAAGACCAAACCACAGCACATTTCATGAACTGTAGTAAATGTCCTTTAAGTAGCACAATAGAGGACTTGATGGTTGCAACACCTAATGCCTGTGATTTGGCAAAATTCTGGGCAGACACTATTTGATATGTATGTCATTAAGTACCATTATGCTATGTGAAATGTATGCTTCTGATACGAATAAATTAATAAATAAATGGAGACCCAACGTGCCAAAAACTCTAACACTGTTGTGTCATTTTTAAAGGACTGTCTCCTGAAAAACATGAAGAAATATCCTCAAGAAAAAACTATAGTTTTATTATCTGACTTGGCAGGGGGGGGGGGGGGGCAAAACCTAAATATAACCATGACTAAGTTTTTTTACTTGGTTCAGTAAAATTCATGATGTTGAAGTTATCTAGTTATTCCCTGTAAGGGGTCATTCATTTATGCAGTGTGATAGAAACTTTGTAGTGGTAGGAAAATCTGTAAAAACAGTAGAAGTAATAGGAACTGCAAAGCCTTGGATAGAGGGAATAGTACAAGTACTCTAGTCAGCTCATCATGGATATAGAGCTTATTCAAGACTGGAACAAAGCCCTTGATCCATTTTTCATGGACATTAAGAAACGTATGAAAAAACAACAGTTTATAATAATGAAATATGTTTGGTTGAAGTACAAAAGGGATGGAAGTGTTTCGGCATCAAACCATTTTTCCCCCCCATTTTCAGACCTTTCAAACTTTTAACAACTAATGATAAGAAGGCGTTAATGCAAGTAAAGCTTGAGGTAGTACCTTACCGTGAGGTGTTGGAAGAAAAATACAAGATGTGAAAAGTTTGAATAAAAACCTACCAGAAACTGACCAAATCTGGATTGAACAGCTTACCATCAAACCAAGAGAACTGACATAACATCGTGCCTGCAAAAACTGCTATGCAAAATACTACAGCTTGGAACTTTGGACAGTAAGTTTTGTCATTTAAGTTCAATACTGTATTCTCTGAATTCTCGCTCTTATGATATAAGTGCTGCAGGTTGGTTTTTCCCACAACATTATAACACAGCAGTTTTTGCAGGCACAACAACAATAAACTGCCTTAAAATCATGGAGGTTCAAAATGGTCTCATAGGTATCTCCATATCACATCTGAAGTCAAAGCAGATGAAACATGGAACAAGATTAAGAAGACAACTGATGAAACTACAGTTTGTCAAACAGGAATTTTATCTTCAGAAAAGAAAAAAAGATGTGATGAACCAAGATATTCTCGAGCTAATGGAATAACGAAGAGGTAACAAGAACAAGATGGCTTATGTGACATCCAAAGAAGTATTTTTTTTTTTTTGCTAGTGGCTTTACGTCACACCGACACAGACATGTCTTATGGCGACAATGGGATAGGAAAGGGCTAGGAGTGGGAAGGATCGGCTGTGGCCTGAATTAAGGTACAGCCCCAGCATTTGCCTGGTGTGAAAATGGGAAACCATAGAAAACCATCTTCAGGGCTGCCGACAGTGGGATTCGAACCCACTATCTCCTGGATGCAAGCTCACAGCTGCGTGCCCCTAAGCGCATGGCCAACTCGCCCGATAAAAGAACTATTAGGAGAAAGAAAAGAGAAGCAGAAATTCAGATTAACCAACATTGTAAAGAAATTGAAAATCTTGAAAATAAACACGACAGTTTCAATCAGTATATGAGAGTCTGGAAATGAATGGCTATGAAACTGGTCGACAGTGAAAACAAACATGGGTGGTTAAGGAAGAGCTATATTGCAGATCTCTTCAGAGATGATCATTCAGAATTTGATGATGTCAAAGAGCAACTACAAGGTCGGCAGATTCTTACGGATGAGCTGGAGAAAGCCTCAGACTAGAGGGGTCATGCTGGGCATTTCGTCTCATGGAGACACAGCATATAAGAGAGTAAGCGAGTGATGAGTGTGTGCACTTTAGCAACAGCAATGTTGTGGTTATGTCACAGGTTTTGAAGGTCAATGAAGGGTGAATGTTCATTTGAGTATTAAGGGAATGGTGTTATTTTTGTTTCATTTACAGTGGACAGAAATCCAGGTGATTTTCGATATAATTTATGTTATTTCTGTTCTGCTTATGTATACTGACCACATATAATAAAGAGTGTACCAGTACTTCACAATAATTTTGTACTCTATGCAATGAATTAACAATTTTCACTATTATATTTTAGGAGGGGCACGGCTTAGAAATATTCCTAATATAATAAGCGGATAAGCTGTGGCTTCTTGTTGCTTGAGTGTAAATGATCTGATAAATTCAACAACAATCCAATCATGTTTACCAGAAATAACATTAGTTAAGACATACCGTACTGTATATCTACTTGTAATCACATCTACAGTGTTGTACTTGGATAGTGAATATACAGGTTGTATCATAACTATACCGACAAAAAATCGGGGATGCTCTTTGTGTTACGTTAAGAATAATGGTGCAATCAGATTGGTGGAGAAACGAACTCCTCGAAAATAAATAACTGAGAGGCCAAAGAGATTTTATTTCCTGCACTGGACCATCGATTTACATCCACAAACAAGAGATTTTGCACTAACGACAGTGGACAGTCCAGATGTATAATGCAGTTGGCCCTTATCCATTACAGCAGCAGAGCCTTTGGTGGAAAAATTGAGAACTAATTAATTTATAATCACATGTAGTCAAAAGTACAATGAATAGACCTGTAAATCTTGTGTTTGTGGAGGCGTTTAATATTGTGCTAGCCTTGGAACATTAAACACAATTAGAAACCTGGGTGTGATGACCAATCAAAGCAGGCTAATTTGACACAAATCTTCACAACTCCTATACACATTAAGAGGGTACTGGGAGAAAACAAAGATGCAGAAAATACAACTGGTTCTTCAAAAATCAGTGCAGGAGTTCAGGCTTTCAGTATGTCAACAAGAGAGACTGAAAAAAGAAGTTAAACCTGAAGTAAAAAATGTAAGTTAGCCGTTATAGAAGGCCTATAACCAGGTATAAGAAAATTCAATGAAGAGTGGTGTAAGACATGCCTTGCCTAGCGTTTGATGAAACTACAGCTATGGCTTAATGTAAATCTTGTGTCTTGTTTCCAAATTCTTCAGATCAGTCTCCAAAAGTAGTCACAGGTTTCATAGGGCCATTTAAACTAGAAACATTTAAGAAACATAACAAAATCCTTACAACACAGAAACTGTGTGGCAGCTTGTAATAAAACATTGCTTCCAGAAACAATGCCCCTGGCCATGTGTGTAAAGATAATGGATTCTAATGTATTTGACAGTTGGAAGAAGCTTTTCAATATTGCATAACCCATTCACAGATTTTCCCAGCAAGATCAGAAGGCACATACATGGTCGCAAACGACCATTCTGTAAGATTCTGTAAGATTGTAAGTCTATGTTCAGTATCTTCTGAATTTTGTAAAACAAAACTGACACTAGCATTTACAGTTAATAGTCTTACTATAGCTGTTTATTTTAATATTTCTGGATGGTTTAAATTTTAAGATTAGAAAAAGTAATGCCGACTCAATGGTAAGTAGTGCAACTTGGTTATTTATAGGTATCGGGTTGATAGGATTCTTGCTGGCTCGTCAATTCAGAAATTTCTGCACCCTTGCTTTACACTGAGTTATATTTCTGTTTGCGATAATGTTATTGTATGTATTGTGGTTGCGGAGGGTTATAATTTTCATGGAAATAACAGCTGATGACTACTGTGCAGTTAAGAAAGGGTACAGATCTCTTCACAGGGTTATGAGGGTATTGAAACTTTCTTTAAAACTTATGTTGAATTGTGGCATTCTTGCTCCCCCATGGTAAAGGTCAATAATGTGTGCACAGTTAGGAATAAAAAACTTAACTGGTATTCTGACGAACTGACCCAAATAAGGGAAAGAATGTTGATTCTGTATAGAGTTTATAAAAATTCTTGGGTGCAAGGGTGTGTGCAGAAAGATGCGTATGAAGTATATCTCAGGTGTAAAAAGTTCTACAGAACTAAACTTGCACATGAAAAAAAATTAGTGTGTGAAACATACATTAAAAGTGCATCCAATAAATGCAAGGCAGCTTGGGATATTATAGTGCCAGAGAATACTCCTAATCATACACATGATATATTACTGAATCCAGATACTATGAATGATTACTTTTTGAACACAGTGAAAGAAATAGGTGATAAAGTTAATCCAACAGGTACATCTGCTAACATTGGGCTTGATCCACATCAATTAGGGAGACATACTTTACAATGGGTTGACATTACGTCAAATGAAATCATAAAGACGGTCTCAAAATTATCTAATTCTAAAAGTATGGACAGTTATTGACTGTCCAATTACATTATTAAACAAACAATGCATCTGATTTGTGAACCACTAGCATTTAGTATAAATAAATGTTTAGATTGATTTTTTTTTTTTATGAATATGCTTAAAATTTCAAAAGTTACTCTGGTCTTCAAAAGTGGTGACAAACATCTTCCCCAAAATTACCGTGCAGTTTCAATTGTTCCCATATTATCTAAAATAATTGAATCAGTTATTTATAGTCAACTTAGTAATTACTTTGAAACTCATGCCCTGTTGTCTAGTAATCAATATGGATTCAGACAGGGTAAAAGTACTACCTCTGTGGTTCTGGAAATTGTCAATCAAACTTTAACAGCCTTTGAAAATAGGAAAATGATTTCCCTGGTTTTATGTGATTGAGTAAAGCGTTTGACTGTATAGATCATAGATTCACAATTAAGTATTTATTTATTTTCCACCTAGTCGATACAATGATTGCTTAAGGCAATTTTTAATGGTCAAAAGTGGTACATGTTTCGTATATTATCAACATCTTCAGCCACATAACACTGTTTAGATGAAAAATATATAAAATTGACAAAGTAATGCTTTAGAGGAAGTGTCCTTAAAATTAACATAAGATTGACAAGATTAAAACAAACAAATAACTCAAGAGAAAATATATAAATTATTACTACAATAGAAAGCAGTCGTCAAGGAAACACTTGTACAATATTCCATAGAGAAATTGTCCTAATAAATATTCTTTTCTTAATAATTCATGAAAAAAAATCAATTTATAAATTAAAAATTATACAATTTCTAAGTAATTATCGAAATGAAGAAATCCTGATATCACAGTGCGGCTCTTATTATTAATGTAGATGAAAATATAACTAATTCCTAGTTGTCAAATCTTATTAAGCCTGCTTTCCTTTGGAACAGTAACTCCTGTCATTCTTTCACAGTTTTGCGCCGGGTGTAATATTGATGATGCGTTCTTCCTCGCTCTTGCACCTGAGGAGGTGGAGGCGCGGGGGATATAGGTGTGTCAAGATCTTCCTTGCTGTCACCTATAGCTTCAACTGAGGAGGAATAAGTTGTAGGGCTATCTGTAGGTGGAGAAATTCCAATTCTTTTTTCTTGATCCTTCTCAAGCATTTTCAAATATACTAGAATTTGATAATATAATGGATTCTTATATTCTACAGCCTCATTAAGGTTATCATTTTTCTTTACAAGTTGGTCTAGATGAATGTACAGGTCTTCATATGTGTTCATCAGGCTGCCCTTTTTTAACTTTTTTATGATGGTCAGGTCTTGTTCTATGTTGGTAAATTTATGACCTGTGGCAGTCATGTGTGATCCCATTGCTGAGAATCTTCTATGTTTTTCAGCATTCACATGTTCCAAATATCTAACTTTAAAATTGCGGCCAGATTGTCCTATGTATGTATTCTTACATTCAAAGCATGTGAGTTTATATATACCGGAATCAAAAAAATTATCTTTTTCCGAGAGATTTATTGTATCATGGTTGAAAATACTATGTTTCATGTTGTTATTGGTGGAAAATGCAATTTTGAAATTTTTTCTCTTAAATAAATTTGTTATTACATGAATGTTTGGATTATTATATGTGAACTTGATATATTTTTCAGTTTTACTAGGTTCGACTGCTAATTTAGATTGTTGCTTCTCCGAAAATTTATTAATTATTTTATCAATCATGTTATTGTTGAAACCATTCAACAGGGCTTGTTGTCGGATAAACAACAGTTCTTTATTCCTTTCAGCTTTGGATAAAGGAATACTAAACGCTCTGTTAACGTAACTATAATATGCTGATCTTTTCTGTGCCTCAGGGTGTAACGAGTTGTTCTTGATAGTGGTCAGTGTGAAAGTGGATTTTCTGTGTATTTTGAAAGAAAATCCTTTTTCTTCTCTTGTTGTGACTATGTCCAGAAAATTCAGTGATTTTTCAACTTCTTCTTCTAAAGTGAATTTTATATTGGAATCCAAATTATTCAATATATTTAAACCTTTATTGCTATCGGTGAGTCTGTTATCTATTATAGCGTAAACATCGTCCACATAACGTGTCCAAAAATCCAAACCCTCTATTTGATTAATAATTTTCGTGTGTTCCAAATAGTCTAAGTATATATTAGCCAATATTCCTGATGCTGGGGCTCCCATTGAGAGTCCTTTTTGTCGGTAAATTTTATTATTAAACGTAAAATAATTTTGATTTAACACGAATTTTAAAACATTAATAAAATCTTCAATTTCTGGTATGCTTACTAATTTGTTCTTCGTTAAATTCTTCTTAATGATTCTGATAGTGTCTTCTATTGGAATGTTTGTATACATGTTGGTTATGTCAAACGAACATGTCGTGTGAGATGATCCAAGTTTAAAATCTTTAACTAGATTGCAAAAATCCACTGAGTTTTTGATAGGTGTTTTACAATGAAATACGTATTTACTTGATAAGAAATTATGTATAAATCTAGAAGTTTTATAAATGGGGCTATTTTTGAAATTTATGATAGGTCTAATCGGTTCTCCCTGTTTATGTAATTTCGGTAGTGCTTTCGCAGTCGGGAGTCTAGGGTTCATATTTATTAATGTTTGCACATCATGGTCATTAAACAAGAAAGACGTGCTTTTTAATAGTTTTTTAAGATCCCTCTGAATACGTGATGTCGGGTCTTTATCAACTGTACTAAACGAATTATTATTAAAAAATGCTTCTGTTTTTTCAATATAAACATTTCTATCTAGGGCTACAACTGTTCCTCCTTTATCTGCTTTTGTGATAATTAAGTTATTTAGTTTGATTTTTTGTTTCAAGTTATTAACCGCCTTGTTGGTGCCTCGAAGTGATTGTAAACCTTTTACTAAAATAGGAATTTTCTTCTTAGCTTCATACCTTATGTCATTCTGTAAGTCTACAGGTAGATTCTGTATTGCTGTTTCTGTTTCAGCTAATGTGGTGATTAAATCATAACTTTTGTTTGAACTTGGCCAATTGAAATTAGGGCCTTGACTTAGAGGTTTGTTCTTCATTAAATTCTATCTCAGACAAGTTTTTAATTGGAGGTGGATAAACACTATCATCAAGCGTAACATTAGGAACTAACTTTCTTTCTTCTCTATTAGATGCTAAATTTTTCAACTTAAATAATTTATTATCCAAAATTTCTTGTTTCATTTTAAGTGTGTTCTCCATTTTTTTATTGATATGTTTTAATCTTGTCAATCTTATGTTAATTTTAAGGACACTTCCTCTAAAGCATTACTTTGTCAATTTTATATATTTTTCATCTAATCAGTGTTATGTGGCTGAAGATGTTGATAATATACGAAACATGTACCACTTTTGACCATTAAAAATTGCCTTAAGCAATCATTGTATCGACTAGGTGGAAAATAAATAAATACTTAATTGTGAATCTATTGAAGTGCGATACGGACCATGAAGTTGATTTTATGTAATGTATAGATCATGGCATTTTGTTGGGGAAACTTCAGTATTATGGCATAAATAGTCCCACTTTGGATGTAATTAAGATGTATTTGAGTAACAGATGCCAGTTTATTGCAATTAGAAATAGACATTCCACATTGAAAGATGTTATGACAGGTGTTCCACAAGGATATGTACTTGGCCCATTGCTCTTTAATGTTGCTGTTAATGACCTACAACAAAATGTTATGTCGCAATCAGTTGTATCATATGCAGATGGACAACTCTAATCAACAAGCATCAGGACGTATTAAATCTGCAAGAGACGTCACAAGAAGCTCTTAGGACTGCAGTGAAATGGTTTTCATCTAATAAACTACTCTGCAACGAGAATAAAACCCAACATATTCTGTTAGGATTATCCAATAATACCAATAATATAGAAATTCAGTCAGTCAAGCTACTGGGTATTCATATTGATACCAAATTAAGCTGGGAAGTAAATGTCAATCATGTCTGTAAAATGGTATCACGGGTCTCATATCTTATGTGGAAATTGAGGGAATTAGTGACAGCAGACTGTTTGAGAATGGCATATTTTGGACTTTTCCAGTCCCATATTTCATATGGGCTGCTATTGTAGGGACATTCATCTTATGTCCATAATGTATTGCTAATACAGAAGAGACCAGGCGAGTTGGCCGTGCGGTTAGGAGCGTGCAGCTGTGAGCTCGCATCTGGGAGATAGTGGGTTCGAACCCCACAGTCGGCAGCCCTGAAAAAGGTTTTCCATGGTTTCCCAATTTCACACCAGGCAAATGCTGGGGCTGTACCTTAATTAAGGCCATGGCTGATTCCTTCCCATTCCTAGGCCATTCCTGTCTTATCATCGCCATAAGACCTATCTGTGTCGGTGCGACGTAAAGCAACTAGCAAAAATAAATAAATAAATTTAAAAAAAACAAAAACAGAAGAAGCTTGTTCGTGTAATGTGTAAAGCTGGTTCTTCTGAGCACTGTCGTCCCCTTTTTATCAGGCTTAAAATATTAACAGTTATAAATCTATGTATTTTTACCTCATTATTGTATGTTAAAAACCATCTGAATGAATTTACCATCAGGGAAAACATCCATCAACACAATACTCGTAATAAAGGTAATATTGATGTCCCAAGACACAGACTTGTGAAAACAGGTAACTCACATAGAGTAAATAGTATAATAGTTTTTAATAAATTACCATTCTCTGCACAGGATGTGTCCATCAATAATTTTAAAAGCAAACTGTATAACTGGATGTTGGAAAATCCATTTTATGACGTAAAGGAATTCTTAGAAATGGAAACTGTTAATGTTGACTTTTAATAACTGTAGGCTATATAGATAATAGAAATAATACTGTAGTATTGAATGACAAAACCTATTTCATGTAAATGATCAATGGTGAATAAATATTCTTATCCTTATTTTTAGGGGTTGCAGTAAGGATTAACTGGAAAGGTAGAAGAACTCCTAGACATGATGGATAGAAGAAAAATATTAATATTGGGATTAAGTGAGACAAAATGGAAAGGGATTGGAAGTAAGACACTTCGTGGAGGATATAAATTATACTGGAGTGGACAGGTGAAGGTAGCGAAAAATGGTGTTGGATTCTTAATTAACGAAGGGATTGATGCTATAGCTGAAGTTATCTGCAAAAGTGATAGAATCATTAAAATGTTCATGAAACTGGAGAACACTAAGTACACCGTCATACAAATGTATGCCCCACAGACAGGCTGCAGTGAGGAAGACAAAGAGAAATTTCGGCAAGACCTGGAAGATACAGTTAATGAAGAAAATGTTATTATTATTGGAGATCTAAATGCGCAAGTTGGCGTAGACAGACTTGGGTACAAGAACATCATTGGTCCACATGGATTTGGACAAAGGAACCCAGAAGGAGAACAACTATTAGATCTGTGCAGAAGAAATGGTCTTATAATCAAAAATACATTCTTCAAAAAGAGAGACAGTCACAAAATAACACGGTACAGTTGGGATTGCCAGTATAGAACACTGATTGACTACATAATCACGAATAAAGATGGTGGCAGGTACATCACAGATGTAAAGGTCATCCCTAGTGAAAGCATGGACAGTGACCACAGATTGTTGGTAGTAGACTTCAAACATAAGACTACTGAAACGCAGAAAATTATTATGAAAAAACCAAGGGTTAAAACTTGGAAGTTGCAAGAAGTCCAAATAAAGGAAGAATACAAACTAAGGATTCAACAGAGTTTGCCGAAGGGTGAAGTAACCAGTGTTAATGAAGAGTGGAAGGCCTTCAAAGACACCTTTGTGGGAAAAACCAAAATCCTATGTGGAGTTACAAGTTCTATCAAAAGAAAAAAGGAGACACCATGGTGGAACGATAGAGTGAAAACAGCGGTGAAAGAAAGAAACCAAATAAAGAAGGCACTGGACAAGGAAAAACAAAAACAGGGACAAGAACGAAATGAACAAGAAATACAAAGACTTCAAGGAGTATACAGGAACAAGAAACTTGCTATAAAGAACATTGTAAGGGAAGAAAAAGAGAAGAAATGGAATGAGTTTGCAGACAAACTGGAAGAGGACAGTAGAGGAAATATGAAATTGCTATACAGAGTAGTGAAAAACAAGCGAAGGGATCAAGGGACCATAAAAGCAATAGAACGTGATGATGGAACTCTGGCACAAGAAGAGGGAGAAATTAAACAAGAACTCAAGATCTATTTCAAAAAGCTGCTGAATGGAGTTACAGAAAACATAACAACCCGATAGAGGAGAGCCAAGTCGAGGAACCACAACTGAACCACCAATTACATGGCTTGAGGTTGAAAATGTGCTCAAGACCATGAAGAAAGGAAAGGCAGTGAGCATAGATGAACTAAGTGCAGATATGCTGAAAGCAGAGGAATTCCAGGAATCCAGTGGCTCTACAGACTGCTCAACAAGATATGGG
The DNA here is from genome assembly GCF_040414725.1 of Anabrus simplex. Lineage (NCBI taxonomy): Eukaryota > Metazoa > Arthropoda > Insecta > Orthoptera > Tettigoniidae > Anabrus > Anabrus simplex. The sequence continues at coordinate 1,724,427,360 of NC_090265.1, read as the reverse complement.
AGGAAAATACTATTCCTGAGGACTGGAAGATGGGCATCATTGTACCTCTGTTCAAGAACGGAAGCCGACGAAAATGTACTAATTACCGTGGTATCACACTACTGTCTCATGTCCTGAAAATATTGGAAAAAATAATAGAGACCTGAAGGAAATAGGCCTTACAACAGAAGACACCACAAATAAGATAAAATTGAATACAAAACTCAAGAATACAAACCTCCGCTTTACCCTTACACAAAACAAACCAACAACATGCATATTTTCAACTGAGGAAAGGGCACGAAGATCGGAGCGTCTGAAGAAGTACTGGGAAGACTGCAAAGTCCGAACAATCCCTTCAAAGAGACCTGAACGACGGACTGACTAAAGTGATCCTTGTAATCTTGGTCCAATACGGACAAACAATGAAATTTATTAATTTAACCTATGTGGTCATAAAAGAATAAGAAGGGACCAGAATCAGAGATATTGTTGAACCAATTTTGGAAGAAGAGCAGTATGGTTTCAGACCAGGAAGGTCAACTACAGACCTTATATTTGCAATTATGATGCTAAAGGATTAATACTGGGAGAAGAACAAGCCTTTATTTCTAATATTTTTGGACATTGAGAAAGCATACGACGTGTACCACGGGAAAGAATTTGGCAATGCTTGAAAGAACTTCAAGTGCGAGACAGCATCTTAGACAAAGTGGAAATGTTGTATAGTGGGAATAGAAGCTGTATTCAAGTAGGATGTGGTTTGTCGGACTGGTTTGAAACAAAGAGAGGAGTGCAGTAGGGCAGCTCATTGTCACCACTTCTATTTATTATTGTAATGGATGTAGTAATGAAATCTATTAAAAGGAAAGAACATGGAGATATCAAAGCCTTCACATTTGCAGATGATGTTGCGATCTGGAGTGACTCAGAAGAGGAATTGGGAGAGAGAATGCAAAGCTGGAATGAGGAGTTTAAGGTTTAAACATCAGCAAGAGCAAAACGGTGGTGATGAAAGTGTATGGAAAAGGAGCAGAACCAATAGTCATGTTAAATGAAGCCCAACTGGACAGCGTTCCAGTTTTCAAATACTTGGGTAGCGTTATATCAAATGACAACCTAGCAAAACATGAGGTGAACAACCAAATCAATAAGGCAACACAATTTTACCACCAGGTAAGACACCTGCTGTGGGATGAGCAAATACCCATGAAAACAAAAATGAGATTGTACAGTCCTATTATACACTAATTCTTACATACAGTCTCAAAACCACAACACTGACCAATAGAGATAATTCCAAACTTCAGGCAGCTGAAATGAAATTCCTACACACTATGATCCAGAAAACCAGGAAAGACAAGATTAGGAATGAGAAAATTAGAGAAGAAAGTAGGAATAGATTATTCTCTCCTCAATAAGACTGAAGTGGTTTGGTCACATGAAGAGGATGCCAGTAAACAGAAGTGCAAGGAAGGAATTTGACAGAAAAGTAGAAGGAAGATGACTCGTGGGAAGGCTACGAAGGAAATGGATAGATTTAGTTAATAACGATGTACTGCTGAGAGGTCATGATTGGGACAAGTTGGTGGAGGAAGAATGCTATTTTTTTTTTTTGCTATTTGTTTTACGTCGCACCGACAGATAGGTCTTATGGCGATGATGGGATAGGAAATGGCTAGGAGTGGGAAGGAAGCGGCCGTGGGCTTAATTAAGGTACAGCCCCAGCATTTGCCAGCTGTGAAAATGGGAAACCACGGAAAACCATCTTCAGAGCTGCCGACAGAGGGATTCGAACCCACTATCTCCCGAATACTGGATACTGACCGCACTTAAGCGACTGCAGCTATCAAGCTCGGTGGAGGAAGAATGGTACAAGGACAGTATGAGATGGAGGAGGCTCATATACCACACGCGGGAAAGTGGAGATGGTTTAGGATGATGACGATGATGATGATGATGAGTAAGGATGTAAAAGCGAGGGCTTGTAAGTCTCTGGTAAGACCGCAGTTAGAGTATGGCTCCAGTGTATGGACACTCACCAAGACTACATGATACGAAAACTGGAAAAAATTCAAAGGAAAGCAGCATGATTTGTTTTGGGTGACTTTCGACAAAGAAGTAGTGTCATAATCTATGAGCTTCATTTCCGTGTTGATTGCTAGTACAATATAAAAATAATATAGAAGCCTCCACCTTATCAATACAATGTTTATTTACAAGATGCAGTAAATTCAGTACCGGTTTCGACCCCTATGGGGTCATCCTCAGCTGTTATACATTAAATCGGTTTCAAAAACATCACATAAGGACTAATGTCTTTCTATCACTGACCCAATTTGACAGATCATGAAAAAGTAAATATAACAGTAGTATAATGGATCTTTTCTCATTGACTAAAAAGTTGGTTATTATGTAAAGCGTCATCTCATTGTAACCTGAGTCTAGTAAACATCAAATAAAGTTTACATCTGTATATGTGGGATTATTACATATTTACATTTATATTATTGGAACATACGTTGTCTATTAAAAACGAATATATACACATAAAATTTTACCCGCTATAACAGGCCGTTTAAAAGTGGATGAAATGATAAAAACAAGATAAAATGGGTCCACATTTAACTCTAGTTTGTACTGGTTTGTTGTTGCTGCATTATTCTTGTAATATGGTAAGTACACAGTGTTTGTACTCTAATGTTTGTATTTGTGATAGTTTTTGTTCATTCCGATGTTTTCTTGATTAATGCTCGTATAATATATTACAGTTGTCTTGATGTACTAAAGAAGTAGTGTTACTAAAATGTTGCAATCTTTGGACTGGGAAGACCTGGAAGTAAGGAAACAAGATGTTCGGCTATGTGGTATGTTTTGAGCTGTATTTTCCAATGTGTTGAATGGTGGAACATCCCTCAAACTCTATTATATTAGTAGGCCTATACGTCAACACAGAAATGAAAATCATAACCTATGGTAGTGGTGAGTTAGCGTGGAAATGACGTAAGTAGAAGAATAAGCTTAAGTGGAGCTTTTAAAAGTGGGAAAGATCATAATAGGAAGATCAAGTTTGAATTCAAGAGGACAGATTCGGGCAAATATTCATTTATAGGACGAATAAATTATCAAGGGAAATGTTCAATAAATTTCCAAGTTTGTTGAAAATATTTAAGAAAAAGCTAGGTAAACAATTTGCCAGGCTGAGTGGCTCAGACGGTTGAGATGGCTGGCCTTCTGACACTAACTTGGCAGGTTCGATCCTGGCTCAGTCCGGTGGTATTTGAAGGTGCTGAAGTACGTCGGCCTCGCGTCGGAGATTTACTGGCACGTAATAGAATTCCTGAGGGACTAAATTCCAGCATCTTCAAAAACCGCAAAAGTAGTTAGTGGGACATAAAGCAAATAACATTATTATTATTATTATTATTATTATTATTATTACTCAATTTGAATAAGAAATGAACTACAGATAAATTACAGAAAATAGATAAACGAATCATTAGAACAATTCTAAGCAAAAAACACCAAGTAGATGGACAATGGCGATTACTACCTAATGAAGTTGTATACCAGGAGACTGAGTCTATAATAGATACAATGTGGAAAAGAAGAGTTGCTTTTTTTCTGTCACATATCACGACTACCAGAGACTAGGATACTCAAACATTTATTCAACTACTTTTGGAATAGTAAAACTAAAAATCACTGCTTCAAAGAAGTCCAAGAAGATTTAAATGAATTAGGCTTGACAATTCAACAAATTGAAAACAGAGAAGAGGATCCTGAGAAATAACGACGTGAGACTTAAACTGAAGACCTATACACGCAAACAGTACAACTTAACTGACAAAGAATGGGCAGCCAGGTCAGGGAGAATGAAATATTTCTGGGAACAAAAGAAGAAACATCAACCAAATTTGTAACCAATATTCATAAGACTTGACTGTATATAGATTGATTTCAGTGCTCCAATGTGGGCGTAAAATAAATAAAACTGAGTTCGATAGCTGCAGTCGCTTAAGTGCGGCCAGTATCCAGTAATCGGGAGATAGTGGGTCCGAGCCCCACTGTCGGCAGCCCTGAAGATGGTTTTCCGTGGTTTCCCATTTTCACACCAGGCAAATGTCGGGGCTGTACCTTAATTAAGGCCACGGCTGCTTCCTTCCACTTCCTAGGCCTTTCCTATCCCATCGTCGCCATAAGACATATCTGTGTCAGTACGACGTAAAGCAAATAGCAAAAAAAATAAAATAAAATAAATAAATAAATAAAAAATAAAAAATAGGTAAATAATTATAAATAAATGTAAATATGGGGTAAACAACTGATAGGAAACCTGCCACCTGGGCAAACGCCCTGAATGCAGATCACTGATGACTGATTGATTGATTGATATAAGGTTTGGTGTGATTGATCAGCGCACGGTTTAATAGAATAATAGGCTTCCTTCTTAATGAACATGGTTCAACATCATTATTTCTGGTACTAGCCAAGCATCTGCATCATCACATAAATTTATCCAATCTGTTCATTTAAATTCTGTGCAAACATGTTCCCCAACAATAGAACTAATGTACACTCCTTCCTTCATGTCTCTGAGGCCTATTAGTGATTCTAATAACCATAAATATGGAGGGGATGTCTTCGGCAAAAGACTTTTACAGAATCTTTGTAAAATACAGGATTGTGACATCCTTTGAGTCCAAGAAACACATCAATACAGTAATCAGCATCATCCAAGAGTTACTAGTGTGCATTTAGTGGTAGAAATACTGAATTAACTTTATTGTAGTGCCATATTTGTTAAATCTGGTATCGCTGTCCTGTCCACTGACATTTCGCGGGGGATGATGATGTAATGGTTCTTACAGTTGAGTTGAATCATTGTACTGTTTCATCTGTGTATATACCACCTGGCAGTGTATTCTACTTCCAAAGGCCACAAAATTACAACAGTCAGATTGTTCATATTATGATTGGAGATTTCAACACAATACGAACATGACAATGAAGTTGGAGAGGCAGTGCTGGAGAGGACAGGGGCTAATCAATTACTTTTGATCCATGATGCCAAACTGCCTTCTTTTAACAGTAGACAATGGACCAAATTTTTATCAGCAAAGGAATCATTCAGCAGTGTGTGAAGAGTTTGTTAATAATGTAATTGTTTTTACGTCTCACTAATTACTTTTGACGGTTTTCGGAGATGCTGGAATTTTGTCCTGCAGGAGTTCTTTTACGTGCCAGTAAATCTACCGACACGAGGCTGAAATTTTATAGCACCTTCAAATACCATGAGACTGAGCCAAGATCGAACCTGCCAAGTTGGGGTAAGAAGGCCAGTGCCTCAACGGTCTGTGCCACTCAGCCTGGTTGTGTGAAGAGTAATGGCCCCCCTATACCACATTCTCAGCACAGACCAGTCATATATCAGGTTATTGTGGCAGTGCATCTCATGTTTGTACCTTTCCATAAACGATTTCATTTCAGGAAAGCTGACGGGAACTTGTGTGCTACATGTTTGAAAGATGAGGTATCTGATACAGGTAACTCCACAGATGATTACTGTACCGGGCTCAATGTCGCACACTCAAAATTAGCGCCTAAATGAACTCCTCTAATGGTCAGACAGTGAAACTGATAACACAACAAGTTGGAACTTTAATCAGAAGATGTCACCACTAAAAAATTAAGTAACTGTTTTGTTGTGAAGTTTCCTAAACTGACTGAATTTCTCCTTGTTTTGTTTTGATATACATCAAGAAGTTTGGACATTTTTCTACAGATGACACTACTAAAAACTATGATCATGCACCCTGGTGCAAGGTGAAAGAACTTATAATTTAAAGTAGTTTCATATTCCTAGGTTTTCCATAACTGATGTATGTTCATTTATTTTTGGGTTGGCAATACTTCCTTTTCTTTCCACCAGTTTTGAATCTAGCCAATCACTAATTTTTGTAATTAATTTTCAACCAATCCCGCATTTCTTGTTCACTTTGAATCGGCCAATAAAAATTAAGAGGGTGTGCCTGATTAATCTTGAATGATCTCAAACCTTCCCTGAGGGTTTATAAACTGCGGATTTTCACGTTTCCTGGCCAATTGATCGTCATCTTTCTGAGTGTGTGTGTTTAAGCAGGAGGCGGGCGGTCTCTTTCATCGGCAGCTAGAACATCTACAAGGTAATGGCCACATAACTTCACTCTTTCTTGCTACCTCCGCAAATTATTCCGAGGAAAAGGTCTGAATCTTTAGTTGTGTAACAAAATTTTCTAAAATGTAAATCTTCTTTCGGCTAATGTAAGAACTTCATAAAATCTTTTACTGTAAATCGGGGATAGAGAGATAGAAGCTCCCCTTCATCCTGGTTTGAGGTGGCTAAGTTCTTGCAACCTTTCGTTTCTGTAATGTATTCAAGTTATTTCCATCCGAGCCACCTCAGTAGTTTGGGAATAGCTCCAGTTTCATCGGCCAAAAGCCTGTAGGATTTTATATTTCATTATCTGGAGCGCAGGGTACGCCTCCATTCATTTTGAGTTTGGGCCAGTTATCTAACCTGTTCTTTTTTCGCAAAGGCCCTGTAGGTTGGGTACTAGATACCCCTGTGTAGAAACCAGTTCAATTTGTAAATTGTGGCTTGAGAGGCCAGAGATTGTACATCTTGATGTAATGTTGCCTTTTGTAGGCTTGGGAAACTGAGAGCTTGTTAGCTCTTTTTTCAAAGTTTTGTAACAGTAAAATGTGCTTTTGGGAGGCTAGATATTGTGATTTAGGGAGCAAGTGCAAATAATACCACTTCCATTTGTAAAATTGTAAAACTAGGGGCTTGAAGCCCAGAATCTGTAAAAAAAAAAAGTTAATCTTGGATTTTCCTAGTCTTGTTTCAAGATTGCTATTTGTACCTGTCATGTTGTTATGTTCACTCAGTGAAAAGATGGTTAAGTTTGTTTTCGGAAATGAAATACAGGTGAACCTGACTCATATGTACATCAAGGGGAAGAGAGAAACTACTTGTAACTCAGAATTACTTAGAAATCAGACTTACACAATACACTACATATTTACTTTTTAAAAAACCAATGGAATAGACCTACATGTGTAAATCCTTGCAAATAATAAATACATAAAGACAGAAAATATTATTTTGAACTTGGTCCAGCCTTAAAGAAATCAGATAGTTTGGATTGCTCCTCTTTTCTTGCATTAAGAGCATAAACCTCCTTTTGCAAACGTAGTAATGAATTCAAAGCATTTTCATTACAACTTTTCGCACATAGACTGCACTTAACACTTCACTCAGTACAGGTGTTTAAGAATTCAAGTCGTTATCTCCATCATTGTCACTATCGCTTGTAGCTGGTCCATCACCACTACGTTGTTGGCATACGTCAGCAATAATCTCTTCATCCAGTTGTTGTCCACATACAGCCAGATTATCATCAAAATGCACGAAAGTATCGAATTCTACACATACTGGTAGCGTTAGCTCATTGCCAGACAAAACTTCATCCCCATAATCATCATTAGAGGCAGCCTCATCTAGTAAGACACCAGCTTTGCAGAAACAGTTACTGATTGTGGAAAATGACACCTGCTTCCAGGCAGCAGAAATAAGGTCCATTGTACCAAATTAATGAAGAGAGGTTCATTTCCTGCATCACTCAGTGTTATTAAATGTTGAACCAGTTTTTTTCTATAATGCACTTTGAAATTTGCAATGATGCCCAAATCAAGCGGTTGTAGAACACTGGTACAGTTAAGAGGGAAAAATTCCACTCGGACATTCTCCAGAACGATTTGAGGTGGATGTGCTGCACATCGATCCATAATAAGAAGGATCTTCTTCTGTTTCTTTTTTATTTTAATGTCCAGTTTTTCAACCACTGTTCTGAGAATTTCTGTTGGATTCATATTCCGTAGGTTTTGTTTTTGCACCCTTAAAACACCTCGGATTCTTTGATTTTCCTACCACAAGTGGAGGAAGTTTGTCAGATCCATCTGCATTGGTGGCGAGAAGGACTGTTACACGAATTTTACTTTTCTTCCCTCCATGGCATGGGTCACCTTTTTCAGCTAACGTTTTATTAGGAAGGAGATTGTAGAACAGGCCGGTCTCATCACAATTGTAGTTGTTGTTTGGAGGCTGGTAATCGCTTACGATACCCGGCAAAACCTCTTCTTTCCAGTGGTGCACCATGACATTGTCCACAGCTTTTGAGTCGCTGCAAATTGTTCTCCCTGTGATTTCATGATGATCTTTAAATCCTTGCAACCACCTGATGAAGCCTTGAAATCAGCAGTGATACTCATCATTTTAGCTAAATCTATCGCCTGTCTTTAGCATGTCGCCACTAATTGGTAGAGCTACGGCCCGCTTATGCTGGAACAATGTGAAAAGTACTTTCTCCAAATCTACGTACCTTCCGTGGTATAATTAATTCCTAAGTCTGAAGCAATTTCAGTTTTTGTTTGGTGTGGATTAGCGTCCACTTCTCGTATATATTTTTCTTTTTCATCTAGGGTTTAACTTTTCCTGTTCTCCATGGCTAATCAAAAGCAACTGAATGACAAAACAACTGTTCAACAGTAAACACCAGATACCGGCAACGTGGACATTTTTGTTCCCATGAAATAAATTCTCATATTCAAACAAATTTACTGTATTTTCTTTTGTTTCCACACTGAAACCGCCCACTTTGCTTGTAATGTATCTTAATCTTTGGCAGCATTGTAAAGGTAAAAAACGGCGAAGGTAGAGGAGGTAGATTGAGAGCGAAGAGGAATCGCTCGGTTGGCCTTTGTTAAGCCGCCAGTAAGTGAGGGTCAACAATGTCACTCGGCGAAACTCTTTGTGTTCTGTTTCAGCTACAAAACCCGACCGCTCTACTTCCGCCTACGCCGACCAAGTCGAAACGTCGCATATACAGTAGTTTCTTTTAAAAAAGCATATGCTCATTACAATTATGCAAAACTCAGTTATATTTCACTGACACTTGATACGTATAACAGCGAATTACGTATAAACAGATTACGTATAAATAAGGTTTAATTAACACGCTTTTAAATTACATTTTGCCAGGACCTAAAGGAAATTACGTACAAATGTGAATTACACAGAACAGCAGGTTCAACTGTATAACTTTTTAAAGTTTTAATTCAATTTTGATGTCCTAGTTAGACCCATTCACCAAGGCACCTTATTTAACCTCTTTCTGCTCCATGGGTAACTCCGGAATAATTACGATCTGTTTGTGGAAGCTGTGAAGAAGAGCTCTAGACTACCAACTCCTTGTGGATGTCGTACAAACTATGCTCCTGGATTCACCAGAGACATCTGAAAAAACCCAAATCTTCTGGCAGATGCTCAAAGACAAGATCAGCAAGATTCCCTACCACCATGACAAGATCTTCGAAGAAGACTCCAATGCCCACCTGGAGAAGGAATGAAGATACAAGACCTACCAGGACCTTACACAACACATGGGAGAACCAGCACCAATTGTAAGTGTTTAACAGAACTGTGTAAGTTGTACCAGATGTGCATAATGTCCACATTCTTTCCTGGAGAGCCGAGACCCTAGACCAACTGGAAGTCACCTAACCACAGACCACATTGCAATCAGTGTGAAAGATAGGAAGGAGATCATGAATGTCAGAGTGTAAAGACTTGAATGTGGATTCTGACCATTTCTTCACATAAAGAAAAGGCTACTCCCTAAATGAAAAGTACCCTCTAATGTAGCCCCAGTGATAATTGATCCTCAGTTCCCAATTGAGAATGGAGAATGCTTTACAACAGGCATTTTACAAAACAATCATTAACCTCAGACAACCTCACAGGAAGCGACGTCACCAGTGTGGGTTTTTTTTTTTTTTTTGATGTTAAGATTTTTTACTTTTGACCCAGTTCATTTATAAGTGTGTGGTTTTTCAGTTGTCAAAACTAATTTAGAAAGTACTTAAAATAGAAAATCATTAAAATCGTTTTCAGGTACAATGTGTTACTAAATAATTTCTTTTTAAGGTATTTTCTAAATTTTTTATATCCTGAATTATTTTCAACAGACTGAAGTCAGTGAATGTGACTGTGTGGTTTGATGAAAGTGGCACAGCTTGCAACTAGGTGACAGGAGGCCACTCTTCTCAGTGCTACAAGAATGCACACCCTCACAAACACCACATCCAGGGTAGAGTTGAGAGGAGAACTGATAAGGAGTTTCACGATCAAAACTGGGGTACAAGAAGGAGATGGTCTCTCATCCATTTTGTTCAACCTGATGCTCAACTGATATGGAAAAACCTGGAAAAATATAATGAGAAATCTAGGAATCAAACCAGTCACCATTGGAGCTGGAACTAGAAAGATCAAAATCGGTCTCTGGCCTTTGCAGATGTAATCACGATGCTAGCCAACAACTCCGAGGAACCTGCCCTTGCTGTCCAAGTCCTATTATGAGATACCACTGAAAACTGGACTGCATATATTGTATGACAAGACCAAGTACTTCGAGAAGTTGCAACCCAGATAATCTCCTTTCACGATTATCCATGGAAGGAGTAGGAGAGTTGATTGCTTCCAGTACCTCAGCGAATGGGTTCACCCCAGTGTTAGAGATGACATCTACCTCTTATGTACAAAACTCAACACAGACTACCAACTATCGCAAAACTGATACAATAAGAAATACATTTCAATGCCAAGATCTGTCACTACAGAATTGTTTTTATTGTATTTGCTAGTAGTTTAATGTCGCACCGACACATAGAAGGTTTATGGCAATGCAAGGATGGGAAAGAGCAAGGAATGGTAGGACAGCGGCATTAGCCTTAATTAAGGTACAGCTCCATTTTTGTGGTTTCCCATTTTTGCCTGATCTGACAATGGGAAACCACAGAAAACTATCTTCAGGGCTTACAATGGTGTGATTTGAACCCACCATCTCCCAAATACTACAGAACTATTGTCAGATTCCAGTTCCTATATACAGCAGAGACTTAATGAACAGGAAACATACGACGATATGGAAAAAGTTGATAGTAGTATTCTCAAGAATATTCATGGATCCAGAGTACTCCCAGATGGAACCTAAAAGCAAAATCTAATCTATACAGACAGTTGGAAACTAACATATAGACTAGGGTAGACAAAATACTTGATAGCTGTATGGGTAATTTTTTCCTTTTTTCTTTTTACGATATTTTCTAAATGTATTGTATCATAATAATGTTATTGGCTTTACATCCCACTAACTACATTTTTACAGGTTTTGGAGATGCCAAGGTACCGGAACTGAGTCTTGCAGGAGTTCTTTTACTTGCCAGTAAATCTACCGACAAGCGGCTGACATATTTGAGCACCTTCAAATACCACCGGGCTGAGCCAGGATCGAACCTGCCAGACTGGGGTCAGAAGGCCAGCATCCCAACCATCTGAGCCACTCAGCCTGGCAATTTACTACATCCTGAATAAGCTCCAAGTATATACAGTAACTTACAGATGATACTGACAGTTGGAAACGGCCGACACAGGAATGCAAAGTATTTCTACAGGCACCTTTCACAAATGGATAAAAATGGGATTACCAAGATCCCCTCACTGATTAAAAGCTTTCAGCTCAATGAAGTTTGAAAATAAATGGATTCTACTGGGATTTCTAACCTTGATGTCCTAGACCGCTCCAAATTCTGTGATATGGTTAATTCTTGGACTGCATCATTCAAAAGTACCAATCCTAGAAACCACTCTCACTGGAGAGACAAGAAATTAACAGCCAGGCTCAGGAGATATTAGAAATTAAAGCAAACCTCCAAAAAGAACTACAGTAGCCATAAGGGCTCCATAGCAGGCTTAAATCAATAATAAAATATACGAGGGTTGGAACTTAAATAGTGGCAACTATTTATTTACAACAGATACAAGAGAGTTACATGTTAGCAACCTTTACTGTCCTTCAATGCAGTCACCAGCGTTGTGTATAACCTGTTGCCAGCAATGTGGAAGTCGTAGTATACCTTTAGCAGAGCCTGTTCTGTTGATGGTGCGAATGGAGCGGTCTACTGCCTGTCAGATCTCTGCAACAGTTCTGAAGCGAATGCCGCGAAGTGGTTCCTTCATTTTCGGAATCAAATCTAAGTCACAAGGACTTAAGTCTGGGGAGTATGGTGGATGGTACAGTACTTCCCAGTCCCATCAGCCGAACAAATCAGCCACAGGTTGCGCTGTATGCACCCAAGCACTGTCGTGCAAAATGATGGGTGGATTCTGTAGAAAGTGTTGCCGCTTCTTTCTCAAAGCTGGTTGCAGGTGGTGCTCCAAAAACAAGCAGTAATACTGTTCACTGATGATCTGCTGTGGCGGAATGTAATGCATTAGGATAAAACCATCACAATCGTACAAGAGGATCACCATAACTTTCACCGTACTGGGGCTCTGACAAACTTTCGACTTTCATGGGGACCCATAATGACGCCATTCGTTCGATTAATGGTTATGAATTTCATGTTTTTGGTCCGTATTGAACTGAGAATAATATATAAGTAATAATAATAACAACGTAAACGTTTCCACCTTTTCAATACTAAAATATATTCACAAAATTATAAATTACACGGTACTAGTTTCGACCCATCTAGGGGTCATCATCAGCCGTATTGGAGCAAAGATCACTTTTGGCGAAATCCTAAGAAAATGTTATTTTAAAGAATAACAAGTGAAATAGTTATTAACTATTACCATAATAACATCTCATTTCACTTGTTATTCTTTAAAATAACATTTTCTTAGGATTTCGCCAAAAGTGATCTTTGCTCCAATACGGCTGATGATGACCCCTAGATGGGTCGAAACTAGTACCGTGTAATTTATAATTTTGTGAATATAATTTAGTATTGAAAAGGTGGAAACGTTTTGTTGTTGTTAGTCGTTTAGTCGCTTTCGACTCTCCGTGACCCCATAGACCAAAGTGCGCCATTTCTTCCTGTCGTATACTATTTTCCGAAGTCTTTCTAAATTGAGAGCCGTGGCTTCCTTGATGTCATCAATCCACCTCATCCGTTGTCGCCCTCTTCTCCTGTTACCATCGGTCTTCCCCAGCATTAAGGTCTTTTCCAGTGAATCATGTTTTCTCATGATATGACCAAAGTACTTTAGTTTTTGCCTGAGTATTTGACCTTCCAGTGAACAGCCTGGGTTGATTTCCTGTAATATGGACTTATTAGATCTCTTCGCAATCCACGGAACTCTAAGGAGTTTTCTCCAACACCATAGTTCAAATGCATCTATTCTTCGGCGCTCAGCCTTTCTTACTGTCCAGGTTTCGCTTCCGTACATTGCTACTGGGAAGACCATAGCCTTCACTATACGAATCTTCGTTCTTAAAGTTACGTCTCTACTCTTGAAAACGTTATCAAGGTTGGCCATTGCCTTCCTCCCAAGGAGCAAGCGTCTCTTAATTTCATGGCTGCAATCGCCATCAGCAGTTATTTTGGAGCCCAAGTAGATGAAACTAGGAACAACCTCCATTGTTTCACCATTTATATGCCAGGAGGTGATAGGTTTAGTTGCCATGATCTTTGTTTTCTTGACATTCAACCTTAGTCCAGCTTTTGCACTTTCTTCTTTCACCTTCATTAGTAGATACTTAAGTTGTTCTTCACTTTCTGCCAACAGGGTGGTGTCATCAGCATATCTAAGGTTATTTATATGTATCCCACCAATTTTAGCTCCAGTTTCTGTTTCATCTAATTTGGCATTCCTCATCACATACTCTGCATATAAGTTGAATAAGTAAGGTGACAATATGCAGCCTTGACGTACACCTTTCTCAATCTTGACCCATTCAGTTGTTCCATATAGGGTTCTCACCGTAGCTTCCTGATCAGAGTAGAGATTTCTCATAAGGCAAATAAGATGATCTGGTACTCCCATAGTCTTGAGTACTTGCCACAATTTATTGTGGTCGACACAGTCAAAGGCTTGAGCATAGTCAATAAAGCATAAGTATAGGTCTTTCTGGAATTCTCTTGCTTTCTCCATAATCCAGCGAATATTAGCAATTTGATCTCTGGTTCCTCTGCCTTTGCGGAAACCGGCTTGTTCTTCAGGTAGTTCTCGATCTACATACTGCCGAAGCCTATTTTGCAGGATCTTGAGCATAACCTTACTAGCATGCGATATAAGTGCGATTGTTCGGTAGTTTGAACATTCTTTAGCGCTGCCTTTCTTTGGAATTGGGATGAACACTGAGTTTTTCCAATCTTTTGGCCACTGCTGGGTTTTCCATATTTGCTGACATATTGAATGTAGCACTTTCACAGCATCCTCTCCTAGGATTTTAAACAGTTCTGCTGGGATTCCATCGTAACCACTTGCCTTATTGTTTGCAATACTTTCTAGGGCCCACTTGACCTCACTTTCTAAGATATCTGGTTCTGGCTCTGACAACAGAGTAACTTCATCATCAGGAGTATTCCCATCTTTCCTATACAAATTGCCTACATATTCCCTCCACCTTTCTTTAATCTCCTCTGCTTCAGTAAGATCTTTTCCATTTTTATCTTTTATCATTCCAATCTTAGCCTGGAATTTCCCTCTGATGTCTCCAATTCTTATGTAAAGATCTCTTATCTTACCCAGTCTGTTATTTTCCTCAACTTCCTTGCACTGTTCATTCAAAAAGGCATTCTTATCTCTTCTAGCTAGTTTCTGAAACTCTGCATTTAATTTAGACATTTTCGATCTTTCCCCTTTGATTTTTGCATTCCTTCTTTCTTCTGCTATTTGTAGTGCTTCACCCGATAACCATTTGGCCTTCTTCTTGTTCTTTTTCTTGGTAATATGCTTTTCCGCTGTCTCCTTAACAACACAACGTACTTCTGACCATAGCTCTTCTGGAACTCTATCTCTTAAATCTAATCCATTAAATCTGTTTCTAACCTCTACTGTATATTCAAGAGGTATGCTATTTAGGTCATATCTGCTTGATGGTTTAGCTCTGTCAATCCTCTTTAATTTGAGCCGGAATTTGGAAATTAAGAGCTCGTGATCTGATCCACAATCAGCCCCAGGCCTTGTTTTGGATGACTGTACAGCACTCCTCCACCTTTGACTACAGAGTATGTAGTCGATCTGATTCCGACATTTACCATCTGGCGAGGTCCAGGTGTATAGGCGGCGTTTGGGCAATTGAAACAGTGTGTTGGTAATGACCAGTGAGTTGTCTTGACAGAATTCTAGGAGTCTCTGTCCAGCTTCATTTGTTGTGCCAAGGCCAAATTTTCCCGTTACTCCATCTACAGTTTGATTTCCTACTTTGGCATTCCAGTCGCCAATAATGAAGATGACATCCTTCTTTGGTGTTAACTGTAGCAATTCTCGTAAGTCTTCATAAAACTGGTCAATATCTTCCTCTTCAGCTTCAGTGGTTGGTGCGTAAATTTGTATGACTGTGATGTTAAAAGGTTGGCCTTTAAAATGTACAGACATCATTCTATCAGTTTTAAAATTGCACCCCATTATAGTGTTACGCACCCTGTTGCTAACTATGAGGGCAACTCCATTTTTCCTTTGGTTTTCATTTCCAGAATAGTATACCATGTACTCATCTGTAGCAAATTCACCAATACCAATCCATCTCACTTCGCTTATTCCCAGTATATCGATGCCCAGTCTCTTCATTTCTCGTTTGACTATATCCAGCTTTCCTTGATACATGGATCTTACATTCCAAGTTCCTAAACAGTACTGTTCCTTGCAGCATCGCACATTTCTTGAGGCTTCTCTCAACGTAGTTCCCCCCGGAGATCCGACTGGGGAACTTGAAACTCCGGAATATTTTGAATTGAGCAAAGCCATGGGGTTTTCTTGGGAAAATTACAGTGGTGGTTTCCCGTTGCCTTCCACTGTCCTCCACTCCTGTTGGCTCACTGACCCAGTTTCCCGCTGGGGTTGTAAACCCAACCTTCCACTGGGTTGCTCAGCTTAACAGGGGCACCACGCGTAGGTAGGATTTGGAGAATTGAGGTGTGAGAGGCTAAGTGAACTCTCTTGGTGAGTTCATATATTCGCATCACACCCCCGTTTCTAGCCAGAGTCTCAAGATGTTCGTAGAGACTCCCCCAGGTCGTTTACGTTGTTATTATTATTACTTATATATTATTCGTTCGATTGGCGTTTCAGTTTTGGCTCGTACGATTTGGCCCATGTCTCAGCCAGGGTTATGATACGGCATAAGAAAGTCTCTCCTTAGCACTCACAGCACTCCAAGTGCGTCTTAGCAGCGTCATAATGCAACCATTTGTGCATTTTTGTCAAATCATGCGGAACCCATCGTGATGCAATTTGCGCATGCCCAGGCGTTCCTTCAGGATGTGAAGCACAGTCGTATGCGCTAATCCGGTTTCTTGGGCAAGCTAACGAATCGTCTGGTTTCGATCACTGTCCAGTAATGTGGTAAGAGCATGCACTTCGTCTTTACTGATGCTCGTAGGACGACCTGCCCGATGAATGAATGTCCGCCACAGTTTGCCGACCATCGTTGAAGGCTTTTACCCACTGTGCCACTGTTCTGTAAGACAATGCAGATTCCCCGCAAGCCTCTTGAAGACCTTGATGACACTGTCGTGCTGTACGACCTCTGGCACATTCAATCTTCATCCAACTCCGTTGTTCCTGTTTGGAAAACATAGTGACGTTACGTTAGACCGCTAGCTCACAAGTGATTGTGTTTCTCTCGCTTGTGTGCATGCAGGTGATATGGGAAGGGTGAGTTCATATGCTCTGAGGTAAGTTAGGTATGTAACCAACGTGTGCTATCAGAGACAATATTAGATTCTGATGCATAGCGTCTCCACAGCAGTGTTGCCACTATTTCAGTTCCAACCCTCGGAGCAGAGTTCTGCAACAGTCATTTTTACCTCTTAGGATGAATAACACCATCAATTAATTTCCAACAGAATTCAAAGGATTCCACCACTCACTATGCAGAGGTCTTGACCAGGTTATAGTTTAATACCTGGCCCAGCCCATTTCATGTGGAATATGTTTTAAACAAAATAATTTGTTACAGGAGCCAACAACAAATTCGATCATGCAAACGAGACCATTAACTTTGAGAAGGCCAGGCCAGTTCGAGAGGACAACCACCTTTTAAGAATCATTGGAACTTCATTGACAGTTTCCATTATAGGTCACTTACAGTTTACCATGCACCTGTTACTTTTCTAACACAGCTTCTCAGTTTTGTCGCTGCTCTCCCGACCATTTAAAATAATTTCAACATTAAAAACTTCATATCTAGTCTGTATTGAAAGGAGATACCATACAACAGAGGGAAATTTTGATTGTTCCACCTTTTTTCAATACATAATATGTTATTAATATGATTACAACATTTTTTATTCAGTACCGGTTTCGGTGTCTACGGACACCATCATCAGCTGAAACAGGTCGTATGAACAAAGATATACAAGTATGTAGTACATATAATAGACCCTTAGTAATAAATGACATTAATAGTATTAAGTAAAAATACAATGCTTAAAAGAATATAAACAAGTTATGTGCTTGTTGGTCAAAGTATAAAATGAAAGTGAAGATATTAACAAATGTTTAAAGACTTGATCACTTTGGAATGGTTAAAAAGTCTCAAGCACAGCACTGCTAAACACTGGGTGAAAATAAAACATGGACATCCAAAAACTGACGTAGTATGCTGTCCTTCCACAGAGTATTGATAATAATGTAACATAAGTAAGTTTGATGGTGGCTTGTAACATCAACTCATAAAAAGAAGCCATCAATTATGAGGTACTCAAAGAAGTGGATCATATTGCAGGCAAAGAGAAAGTAGATATATGGCCAGAAAGTTCTCGATCCAATTCATAACGTGAAGTATAAAAACAAAGTTAAGAGTTAAAATGAAATATTGGAAATAGCTAAAAACACTATAAAGTTAAGTAGGAGACTCACCTCGAACGGCCTGATGTATGCGTGGAGAGTGGCAAGGAGCAAGTGCTAGAGTTTGCTGGAAGCAAAGAACATCGTTAAGGGGAGGAAAGGGGTGGGTCAGGAATGGGGAGAGGAGGGGTAATGGAGGGGTTCCGAATTGGATCGAGAACTTACTGGCCATATATCTACTTTCTCTTTGCCTGCAATATGATCCACTTCTTTGAGTACCTCATAAATGACGGCTTCTTTTATGAGTTGATGTTACTTTTTTTATTTTTTATTTGCTTTATGTCGCACCGACACAGATAGGTTTTATGGCGACGATGGGATAGGAAGGGCCTAGGAATGGGAAGGAAGCGGCCGTGGCCTTATTAAGGTACAGCCCCAGCATTTGCCTGGTGTGAAAATGGGAAACCACGGAAAACCATCTTCAGGGCTGCCGACAGTGGGGTTCGAACCCACTATCTCCGAGATGCCAGCTCAATACCAATATAAATGGTCCGTTATTGGACATTATAAATTTTCCAGCTAGCTCATTCTTGGCTGCCAGCGTTTCGCCCTCGTGTGCTAGGGTGGGCTCATCAGTTGGTACCTAGCACACCTACCAATACGCTGGCTAGTGCATACCGTGGAGGCCACTGCGTAGGCTAACTGGAGCCACCGGCAGTGCCAATGCACTAAGAGACTTTGTCTCATCACTAAAAATTGATGCCTGCTTGGCCATCAGATGATATAGATGTTGATTCCCATAGGGAATCTGAAATATTTGTCCTGAATGAGCAAATTTATAATACCAATATAAATGGTCCGTTATTGGACATTATAAATTTTCCAGCTAGCTCATTCTTGGCTGCCAGCGTTTCGCCCTCGTGTGCTAGGGTGGGCTCATCAGTTGGTACCTAGCACACCTACCAATACGCTGGCTAGTGCATACCGTGGAGGCCACTGCGTAGGCTAACTGGAGCCACCGGCAGTGCCAATGCACTAAGAGACTTTGTCTCATCACTAAAAATTGATGCCTGCTTGGCCATCAGATGATATAGATGTTGATTCCCATAGGGAATCTGAAATATTTGTCCTGAATGAGCAAATTTATAATACCAATATAAATGGTCCGTTATTGGACATTATAAATTTTCCAGCTAGCTCATTCTTGGCTGCCAGCGTTTCGCCCTCGTGTGCTAGGGTGGGCTCATCAGTTGGTACCTAGCACACCTACCAATACGCTGGCTAGTGCATACCGTGGAGGCCACTGCGTAGGCTAACTGGAGCCACCGGCAGTGCCAATGCACTAAGAGACTTTGTCTCATCACTAAAAATTGATGCCTGCTTGGCCATCAGATGATATAGATGTTGATTCCCATAGGGAATCTGAAATATTTGTCCTGAATGAGCAAATTTATAATACCAATATAAATGGTCCGTTATTGGACATTATAAATTTTCCAGCTAGCTCATTCTTGGCTGCCAGCGTTTCGCCCTCGTGTGCTAGGGTGGGCTCATCAGTTGGTACCTAGCACACCTACCAATACGCTGGCTAGTGCATACCGTGGAGGCCACTGCGTAGGCTAACTGGAGCCACCGGCAGTGCCAATGCACTAAGAGACTTTGTCTCATCACTAAAAATTGATGCCTGCTTGGCCATCAGATGATATAGATGTTGATTCCCATAGGGAATCTGAAATATTTGTCCTGAATGAGCAAATTTATAATACCAATATAAATGGTCCGTTATTGGACATTATAAATTTTCCAGCTAGCTCATTCTTGGCTGCCAGCGTTTCGCCCTCGTGTGCTAGGGTGGGCTCATCAGTTGGTACCTAGCACACCTACCAATACGCTGGCTAGTGCATACCGTGGAGGCCACTGCGTAGGCTAACTGGAGCCACCGGCAGTGCCAATGCACTAAGAGACTTTGTCTCATCACTAAAAATTGATGCCTGCTTGGCCATCAGATGATATAGATGTTGATTCCCATAGGGAATCTGAAATATTTGTCCTGAATGAGCAAATTTATAATACCAATATAAATGGTCCGTTATTGGACATTATAAATTTTCCAGCTAGCTCATTCTTGGCTGCCAGCGTTTCGCCCTCGTGTGCTAGGGTGGGCTCATCAGTTGGTACCTAGCACACCTACCAATACGCTGGCTAGTGCATACCGTGGAGGCCACTGCGTAGGCTAACTGGAGCCACCGGCAGTGCCAATGCACTAAGAGACTTTGTCTCATCACTAAAAATTGATGCCTGCTTGGCCATCAGATGATATAGATGTTGATTCCCATAGGGAATCTGAAATATTTGTCCTGAATGAGCAAATTTATAATACCAATATAAATGGTCCGTTATTGGACATTATAAATTTTCCAGCTAGCTCATTCTTGGCTGCCAGCGTTTCGCCCTCGTGTGCTAGGGTGGGCTCATCAGTTGGTACCTAGCACACCTACCAATACGCTGGCTAGTGCATACCGTGGAGGCCACTGCGTAGGCTAACTGGAGCCACCGGCAGTGCCAATGCACTAAGAGACTTTGTCTCATCACTAAAAATTGATGCCTGCTTGGACATCAGATGATATAGATGTTGATTCCCATAGGGAATCTGAAATATTTGTCCTAAATGAGCAAATTTATAATACCAATATAAATGGTCCCTTATTGGACATTATAAATTTTCCAGCTAGCTCATTCTTGGCTGCCAGCGTTTCGCCCTCGTGTGCTAGGGTGGGCTCATCAGTTGGTACCTAGCACACCTACCAATACGCTGGCTAGTGCATACCGTGGAGGCCACTGCGTAGGCTAACTGGAGCCACCGGCAGTGCCAATGCACTAAGAGACTTTGTCTCATCACTAAAAATTGATGCCTGCTTGGCCATCAGATGATATAGATGTTGATTCCCATAGGGAATCTGAAATATTTGTCCTGAATGAGCAAATTTATAATACCAATATAAATGGTCCGTTATTGGACATTATAAATTTTCCAGCTAGCTCATTCTTGGCTGCCAGCGTTTCGCCCTCGTGTGCTAGGGTGGGCTCATCAGTTGGTACCTAGCACACCTACCAATACGCTGGCTAGTGCATACCGTGGAGGCCACTGCGTAGGCTAACTGGAGCCACCGGCAGTGCCAATGCACTAAGAGACTTTGTCTCATCACTAAAAATTGATGCCTGCTTGGCCATCAGATGATATAGATGTTGATTCCCATAGGGAATCTGAAATATTTGTCCTGAATGAGCAAATTTATAATACCAATATAAATGGTCCGTTATTGGACATTATAAATTTTCCAGCTAGCTCATTCTTGGCTGCCAGCGTTTCGCCCTCGTGTGCTAGGGTGGGCTCATCAGTTGGTACCTAGCACACCTACCAATACGCTGGCTAGTGCATACCGTGGAGGCCACTGCGTAGGCTAACTGGAGCCACCGGCAGTGCCAATGCACTAAGAGACTTTGTCTCATCACTAAAAATTGATGCCTGCTTGGCCATCAGATGATATAGATGTTGATTCCCATAGGGAATCTGAAATATTTGTCCTGAATGAGCAAATTTATAATACCAATATAAATGGTCCGTTATTGGACATTATAAATTTTCCAGCTAGCTCATTCTTGGCTGCCAGCGTTTCGCCCTCGTGTGCTAGGGTGGGCTCATCAGTTGGTACCTAGCACACCTACCAATACGCTGGCTAGTGCATACCGTGGAGGCCACTGCGTAGGCTAACTGGAGCCACCGGCAGTGCCAATGCACTAAGAGACTTTGTCTCATCACTAAAAATTGATGCCTGCTTGGCCATCAGATGATATAGATGTTGATTCCCATAGGGAATCTGAAATATTTGTCCTGAATGAGCAAATTTATAATACCAATATAAATGGTCCGTTATTGGACATTATAAATTTTCCAGCTAGCTCATTCTTGGCTGCCAGCGTTTCGCCCTCGTGTGCTAGGGTGGGCTCATCAGTTGGTACCTAGCACACCTACCAATACGCTGGCTAGTGCATACCGTGGAGGCCACTGCGTAGGCTAACTGGAGCCACCGGCAGTGCGAATGCACTAAGAGACTTTGTCTCATCACTAAAAATTGATGCCTGCTTGGCCATCAGATGATATAGATGTTGATTCCCATAGGGAATCTGAAATATTTGTCCTGAATGAGCAAATTTATAATACCAATATAAATGGTCCGTTATTGGACATTATAAATTTTCCAGCTAGCTCATTCTTGGCTGCCAGCGTTTCGCCCTCGTGTGCTAGGGTGGGCTCATCAGTTGGTACCTAGCACACCTACCAATACGCTGGCTAGTGCATACCGTGGAGGCCACTGCGTAGGCTAACTGGAGCCACCGGCAGTGCCAATGCACTAAGAGACTTTGTCTCATCACTAAAAATTGATGCCTGCTTGGCCATCAGATGATATAGATGTTGATTCCCATAGGGAATCTGAAATATTTGTCCTGAATGAGCAAATTTATAATACCAATATAAATGGTCCGTTATTGGACATTATAAATTTTCCAGCTAGCTCATTCTTGGCTGCCAGCGTTTCGCCCTCGTGTGCTAGGGTGGGCTCATCAGTTGGTACCTAGCACACCTACCAATACGCTGGCTAGTGCATACCGTGGAGGCCACTGCGTAGGCTAACTGGAGCCACCGGCAGTGCCAATGCACTAAGAGACTTTGTCTCATCACTAAAAATTGATGCCTGCTTGGCCATCAGATGATATAGATGTTGATTCCCATAGGGAATCTGAAATATTTGTCCTGAATGAGCAAATTTATAATACCAATATAAATGGTCCGTTATTGGACATTATAAATTTTCCAGCTAGCTCATTCTTGGCTGCCAGCGTTTCGCCCTCGTGTGCTAGGGTGGGCTCATCAGTTGGTACCTAGCACACCTACCAATACGCTGGCTAGTGCATACCGTGGAGGCCACTGCGTAGGCTAACTGGAGCCACCGGCAGTGCCAATGCACTAAGAGACTTTGTCTCATCACTAAAAATTGATGCCTGCTTGGCCATCAGATGATATAGATGTTGATTCCCATAGGGAATCTGAAATATTTGTCCTGAATGAGCAAATTTATAATACCAATATAAATGGTCCGTTATTGGACATTATAAATTTTCCAGCTAGCTCATTCTTGGCTGCCAGCGTTTCGCCCTCGTGTGCTAGGGTGGGCTCATCAGTTGGTACCTAGCACACCTACCAATACGCTGGCTAGTGCATACCGTGGAGGCCACTGCGTAGGCTAACTGGAGCCACCGGCAGTGCCAATGCACTAAGAGACTTTGTCTCATCACTAAAAATTGATGCCTGCTTGGCCATCAGATGATATAGATGTTGATTCCCATAGGGAATCTGAAATATTTGTCCTGAATGAGCAAATTTATAATACCAATATAAATGGTCCGTTATTGGACATTATAAATTTTCCAGCTAGCTCATTCTTGGCTGCCAGCGTTTCGCCCTCGTGTGCTAGGGTGGGCTCATCAGTTGGTACCTAGCACACCTACCAATACGCTGGCTAGTGCATACCGTGGAGGCCACTGCGTAGGCTAACTGGAGCCACCGGCAGTGCCAATGCACTAAGAGACTTTGTCTCATCACTAAAAATTGATGCCTGCTTGGCCCTATGGGAATCAACATCTATATCATCTGATGGCCAAGCAGGCATCAATTTTTAGTGATGAGACAAAGTCTCTTAGTGCATTGGCACTGCCGGTGCCTCCAGTTAGCCTACGCAGTGGCCTCCACGGTATGCACTAGCCAGCGTATTGGTAGGTGTGCTAGGTACCAACTGATGAGCCCACCCTAGCACACGAGGGCGAAACGCTGGCAGCCAAGAATGAGCTAGCTGGAAAATTTATAATGTCCAATAACGGACCATTTATATTGGTATTATAAATTTGCTCATTCAGGACAAATATTTCAGATTCCCTATGGGAATCAACATCTATATCATCTGATGGCCAAGCAGGCATCAATTTTTAGTGATGAGACAAAGTCTCTTAGTGCATTGGCACTGCCGGTGGCTCCAGTTAGCCTACGCAGTGGCCTCCACGGTATGCACTAGCCAGCGTATTGGTAGGTGTGCTAGGTACCAACTGATGAGCCCACCCTAGCACACGAGGGCGAAACGCTGGCAGCCAAGAATGAGCTAGCTGGAAAATTTATAATGTCCAATAACGGACCATTTATATTGGTATTATAAATTTGCTCATTCAGGACAAATATTTCAGATTCCCTATGGGAATCAACATCTATATCATCTGATGGCCAAGCAGGCATCAATTTTTAGTGATGAGACAAAGTCTCTTAGTGCATTGGCACTGCCGGTGGCTCCAGTTAGCCTACGCAGTGGCCTCCACGGTATGCACTAGCCAGCGTATTGGTAGGTGTGCTAGGTACCAACTGATGAGCCCACCCTAGCACACGAGGGCGAAACGCTGGCAGCCAAGAATGAGCTAGCTGGAAAATTTATAATGTCCAATAACGGACCATTTATATTGGTATTATAAATTTGCTCATTCAGGACAAATATTTCAGATTCCCTATGGGAATCAACATCTATATGCCAGCTCAAGTTGATGTTACAAGCCACCATCAATCTTACTTATGTTACATTATTATCAATACTCTGTGGAAGGACTGCATACTACGTCAGTTTTTGGATGTCCATGTTTTATTTTCACCCAATGTTTAGCAGTGCTACACTTGAGACTTTTTAACCATTCCAAAGTGATCAAGTCTTTAAACATTTGTTAATATCTTCATTTTATATTTTGACCAACAAGCACATAACTTGTTTATATTCTTTTAAGCATTGTATTTTTACTTCATCCTATCAATGTCACTTATTACTAAGGGTCTATTATATGTACTACCTACTTCTATATCTTTGTTCACACGACCTGTTTCAGCTAATGGTGTCCATAGACACCGAAACCGGTACTAAATAAAAAATGTTGTAATCATATTAAAAAGGTGGATCAATCAAAATTTTCCTCTATTGTACATCATTTAAAATAAGGCAAACACACCTAGCCAACATTGGAAATAATCTTCGAGAACGGGACCGCTGGACTGAGAAGAAATTGAGAATGGTGCTATTCTAAAATTTTAAATTCATCGTTTTTTTTTTTTTTTTTTTTTTTTCATTACTTATCACATCACATACATTTCACCTGGCATGTTGTCTCCTCTCAAAGTTGGTTTCTCAAGCTTTATCGCTCCCCTCCCACCCATTCGTGGGATGGTGTTTCTACAAAGACAGATTGTCAGCCTAAATTTTTCAACACAGTGATTAGGTCCTGTTTTTTGAAGTATTATCTAACTAAAAATTTCAGTTTAAGAGGTTCGCAATCTCACCATTAGCACTTGTTGTTTCGTTTCTGTCTGTTATCTTTTTTCTTCTTTTCTTTTCTTAGGTTTAGCACATTTTATTTTGTTTCCATTATGTTTTATATTAACTCTTTGTTCACTGAATTGGTCTTAGCGAGTTATTATTGCTCCATCTAGTGATGTGAATCTATAGGCCTATATATAAAATAAGAGTTTCGTCTGTACATTGGTCAGAATTTAAAAAGGATGGTATTTCTGTATCGGTTGTGTCCATATCAGCAAGGAAATGCACTTTTTAATTTTCCATAATTTCTGTCTGTCTGTATGTATGTACACGCATCACGAGAAAACGGCTGAAGAGAATTTAATGAAAATCGGTATGTAGTGTCCGAGAATAAATCGCTACAATCTAGGCCATAAATAATCTTATTCACGCTGAGAGAAATGGTAGTTTAGGGGAAGGCCTAACAATTAATTCTCAAATATTTATGTTATTAGTGGTCCTATCTTAATGAAAATCAGTATGCAAAGTCGGAAAATAAGTCTCTACAATTTAGGCTATAAATCATCTTATTCACGCTAAAAAAACTTGTAGTTTAGGTGAAGGCCTAAAATTTAATTCTCAAATATTTTTTTAGTGGTCCTATCTTAAAGAAAATCGGTATGCTAAGTCGGAAAATATGTCGCTACAATCTAAGCCATAAATGATTTTATTCACACTGAGTGGAATGGTAGTTTACGGGAAGGCCTAAAATTTAATTCTCAAGTATGTGTGTTATTAGTGGTCCTATCAACAAATACTACATTACTAAAGTTATATAGTATTAAATTTCTGATCATTTATGTCTTACACATTTTTACCGTACCGGCTATGATAACAGAGATATTCATGAATTTGAATTTTTGTTGCTAAGTCCGTAACAGTGCCGTCACGAGAAAATGGGTAAAGAGAATTTAATGAAAATCGTTATGAAAAGTCAGGGAATAAGAAACTACAGTCTATGCTATAAATAATTTCGTAAGACGCTCTAATATCACAGAGTCGAAAGAAAACTAAATGTGAAGGCCTACAATACAGAAAGCTCATAACATTGAACAACAATATTATTACATTGACCATTGTTTGTTGTGATGTGCTTTGTGTCTTATGTTGCCAGTCATGTCCGATAGATGGGATTACTGCTGTATACCGAGTATCTTTCAAAAATTGCTTTACGTCGCACCGAATCAGGTAGGTATTACGGCGACGATGGGATAGGAAAGGGCTAGGAATGGAAAGGAAGCGGCCCTGGCGTTAATTACGGTACAGCCCCAGCATTTTCCTGGTGTGAAAATGGGAGACCACGGAAAATCTTCTTCGGGGCTGTCGACAGTGGTTTCCGAACCCACTACCTCCCTGATCCAAACTCACAGCTGCACTCCCCTAACCGCACGGACAACTCGCCCGGTCGTACCGAGTATAACAGCCTGCCTGAATATTGGCGGGAAGTAGCTGGGGAGTTAGATAACTTTCTTCTTAAGCATGCCATTCCTCTGGTTCATAAATTTTCTGATACTACTGGTACGTTACACACTGGTTCAGCATAGGCATTTGAACTATTCAATCTCTACCATGAGGCACTGATTGGAATGAGCCATGTGTGTATTCAACAGAACAATGGCAGAGGAGTGTTCATGGTTGTCTGCGGCCTGGTCATTCCAGCACTGAAACTTTGGACTGTTAGATTGGCATCGTAGTACTGTTCGTTAAAAGTGAGAAAATGTGCGATTTTTCATTTGAGCGAGTATTTTATATGATAACGTTGCTTTTAATCCCTACATTACTACTGACGTTATGTAATGGCCTAAGTTAACTGTAGTTAGGAAAACCACAAAGACAGTCTTTCTGAGAATCCCGTAGCGAAGCACGGGAACATCAGCTAGTATTCTATATTGTTATTGTTTTTAGTTCAGCTGTCTCCTTTGTTTTTCATTTGTCATTCATTGTTTTTAGCACATTTTTAGTTTATATTATGTAGATGACACATTAACCACTCCCCCCCCCCCTTATTTCACTGAAGATGGCTCAAACAAGTTGAACATGTTTGAATTTTATTGCTCCATCTAATGATGGAATTATGTTTTGTATTGAATTAGGAGGATACATTTAATGTTTTGCTTTGTAAAGTGAAATAATTTATTATTATTAAAATTAATAAGGGTGCAGATGATGATGAGGTGGACAAATTTTATGGAGCATTGAGTGACATCATGGTCAGGGTCAACAGCAAGGATAGGATAGTGCTAATGGGCAATTTCAATGCGAGAGTTGGAAACAGAACTGAAGGATACGAAAGGGTAATTGGTAAATGTGGGCAAGATATGGAAGCTAATAAGAATGGGAAGCATTTGCTGGACTTCTGTGCTAGTATGGGTTTAGCAGTTACAAATGCATTCTTCAAGCATAAGGCTATTCACTGCTGCACATGGGAGGGTAGGGGTAACAGATCCATAACAGACTATATCTTAACCGACTTCGAATTCAGGAAATCGGTTAGGAATGTACGGGTTTTCAGGGGATTTTTCGAAGAAGCAGACCACTATCTGATCTTTAGTGAACTAAGTATCTCTAGGCCTAGAATAGAGAAAGTGAAATCTGTTTGCAAACGAATAATGGTAGAAAATCTCCAGGAAGAGGAAATTAGAAGTAGGCTACATGGATATGATTAGTGAGAAGTTCCGAACAGTGGACAGTAAGCAGATTCAGGATATAGAAAGAGAACGGGTGGCATACAGGGATGCTGTAGTAGAAACAGCAAGGGAATACCTAGGAACAACTATGTGTAAAGATGGAAAAAAGCACCTTGGTGGAATGATAACGTGAGAGCAGCTTGTAAACATAAAAAGAAAGTTTATCAGAAATGGCTCCAAACAAGGGTTGATGCAAACAGGGAATTTTACACAGATGAGAGAAGCAGAGTGAAACAAACAGTTGTTGAGTCCAAAAAGAAGTTGTGGGAAGATTTTGGTAAAAGCCTGGAAAGACTAGGTCAAGCAGCAGAGAAATCTTTCTGGACAATAATAAAGAATCTTAGGAAGAGAGGGCAAAAGGAAATGAACAGTCTTTTGGGTAATTTAGGTGAACTCATTACAAATCCCAGGGAATCACTAGACAGGTGGAGGGAATATTTTGAAAATCTCAACGTAAAATGAAATCTTCCTGGTGGTGTCGCGAGCAACTGAGCTCATGGGGAGGAGGAAATGGGCTGATGACCTTAGATATTAGGCCCCTTTAAACAACAAGCAGCAGGGAGGAGGAAAATGATGTTGGTGAAATTACACTTGAGGAAGTGGTAAATAAACTCCATTGTCATACAGCAGCAGGAATAGATTAAACCTGAAATGGTGAAGTATAGTGGGAAGGCAGGGATGAAATGGCTTCATAGAGTAATAAGATTAGCCTGGAATGTTGGTAAGGTACCTTCAGATTGGACAAAAGCAGTAATTGCACCTATCTATAAGCAAGGGAACCGGAAGGAAGGATTGCAACATCTATCGCAGTATCTCATTGATTAGTATACCAGGCAAAGTATTTACTGGCATCTTGGAAGGGAGGGTGCGATGAGTGGTTGAGAGGAAGTTGGATGAAAACCAGTGTGGTTTCAGACCACAGAGGGGCTGTCCGGATCAGATTTTCAGTATGCGCCAGGTAACTGAAAAATGCTATGAGAGGAATGGACAGTTATGTTTATGTTTTGTAGATCTAGAGAAAGCATATGCCAGAGTACCGAGGGAAAAGATGTTCGCCATACTGGGGGACTATGAGTTTAAGGGTAGATTATTAAAATCAATCAAAGGCATTTATGTTGACATTTGAGCTGCAGTGTGAATTGATGGTAGAATGTGTTCTTGGTTCAGGTTAATTACAGGGGTTTGATAAGGCTGTAATCTTTCACCCTTGTTGTTCGTAGTTTACATGGGTCATATGCTGAATGGTATAAAGTGCCAGGGAGGGATTTAGGTATGTGGAAATGTAGTAAGCAGTCTGGTCTATGCTGATGACTTGGTCTTAATGGCAGATTGTGCTGACAGCCTATAGTATAATATCTTGGAACTTGAAAACAGGTGCAATGAGTATGGTATGGAAATTAGCCTTTCCAAGACTAAATTGATGTCAGCAGGTAACAAAGCCAAGAGAACTGAATGTCAGATTGATGATACAAAACTGGAACAGGTAGATAATTTCAAGTATTTAGAATGTGTGTTCTCCCAGGATGGTAATATATAGTAAGCGAGTTGAATCCAGGTACAGTAAAGCTAATGCAGTGAGCTCACAGTTGCGATCAACAGTAGGCCTATTCTGTAAGAAGGAAGTCAGCTTCCGGACGAAACTATCTTTACAACGGTCTGTTTCCAGACCACCTTTGCTTTATGGGAGCGAAATCTGGGTGGACTCGGGATATCTTATTCATAAGTTAGAAGTAACAGACATGAAAGTAGCGAGAATGATTGCTGGTACAAACAGGTCAGAACAATGACAGGAGGGTACTCGGAATGAGGAGATAAAGGCTAAGTTAGGAATGAACTTGATGGATGAAGCTGTACGCATAAATGGGCTTTGGTGGTGGGGTCATATGAGATGAATGTAGGAGGATAGGTTACCTAGGAGAATAATGGACTCTGGTATGGAGGGTAAGAGAAGTAGAGGGAGACCAAGACGACAATGATTAGACTCAGTTTCTAATGATTTAAAGATACGAGGTACAGAACTAAACGAGGCCACAGCACCATTTGCAAATAGGCGCTTGTGGTGACGTTTAGTAAATTCAAGGAGGCTTTCAGGCTGAATGCTGAAAGGCATAACGGTCTACAGTAATGTATGTACCTGTATGTAAAATTAATTTCAATTTGCAGACAGAAAGAATTACCTAAGTTTTATTTTTTTATCCCTACAAGCATGTCAATTTAGGCCCGAGCCTGTGTAGACCTCCTATCACTGTGTTCACAGTGTTCGACATTCTGTCAGGAAGAATCTGGCACCCATGTGTTCACAGTGACAATCAAATCCTCCCCTCTTTGTTTTGCTTGCCTGTGCTGAGTCATACCGATCCTCTCAAGGATTAGATGATTCTATAACCTGGTTGGATAATATTCCAAGATCTTTCCGTTCATGACGACATAGTTGTTGGATTTCAGCGTTTTAAATCTCAAAATTACACTTGGGAAAAATATATAATACCGTTATTTAAAGGAGGGAAAGTATACACCAA
Source organism: Anabrus simplex (assembly GCF_040414725.1). Classification (NCBI taxonomy): domain Eukaryota; kingdom Metazoa; phylum Arthropoda; class Insecta; order Orthoptera; family Tettigoniidae; genus Anabrus; species Anabrus simplex. The sequence goes on along the minus strand of NC_090265.1, from coordinate 1,724,396,837 downwards.
ATAGTGGAAAGAGACAAGGCCTACTTTTCAAACTGATTTACATTTCGTTAACTTGAACATAATTAGTTAAAAACTGTAATATTTATAGCCTTTAGAGTCGAGATTCATCATTTAAAGAGACAAAACTTGACTATTACCATTTCATATTATCCCACTACGAATGACACTGCAAACGTCATACTCCTTACACAAGAACATTGTTTAACCTCCATTATTACAAGTTCCTAGTCTATTACTTTTATTTTCTACAAATACATTACCAACTCACCATTTCTGAACGCTCTGTTACCATTGTAAAGCAAATATCTTAGCCAGATATATATAAAAAAGAATACGATTAGCAGTGTGCTGTTTTCAACATTCGCACCGCGCACATACGTCACACCTTGCCTAGCATTAATTACAATACGTATTGTTTGTGCCGAGTACACGTTAAGTCTGGTTCATAGGAAGAGTGTGGCGCAAGAAGGAAAGTTACCTGGAAGTGCACAAATATTATCGACTGTGTGTACTGGGACAAATATGTAATTTGGCCTCACTTCAGAAGTCCAAGAATCTTCAGTTGCGTACAGAAGAAAAAAACTCGTTATTTTACAACGTTCCAGTGCAAACTTAGTAGGGTAAAGAAGCCGCTTGTTCGTTGCAAATGTATATAAGGCTTTCTTAAATGATGTTGGATACAATCATTAAGGTGCAAAGAACGAGCTGAGCTGCGAACTACTACTGCAGTTACACGACATTCAACAGCATTGAATAGGGCACTATGCAGAACCAGGCGAGCACATTATACATATCAACATGTTAACGTTCATCATCTTCTTCTGTTGCTACTTTTTTGATTGAACCACGTGGGGATGCCAGACGTCCCCTTTTGCCCAGACATGTCGTCTTCTTAGGCCCCTTTCTTTCTTTCTTTTTTTTTTTTTTTTTTTTCGACCAAGTCCTCTAGTCTACAGTCCACTTTTTTTTAAGGCCCTGACGTCAAATTTGTATTTCATCCACGAAAGCGACAGTGGGTGTGTTATGAGCCAGATGGTCTTGTATGGGCAGTAGAATATTGATAGTTAATCTTCTTCTTCTGCTTACGATTTTCTTGGGCGCTGCTGAAAAGCCATTACCCAATTAAGTTAATCCATTGATGAATTATTAAACAGTTCAAAGATGATCGAATGTTGGTGTTAATATCTCAAGAGTATTTATAATAGATGGCAGCATTGAAACCCAACGATTGGGAGACAGATATTTTATTACCGGTAGATGTCAGGATTTCTATTAGAACAGTGCGGCCAAGTCTAGACCAGCCGCCATGTTTTAGCCAAGTACTCAGCTGATAGATGAGGCAGAGACTCAGCTGTTGCCGATTTGTCACGTTGGTTGAGACGAATGTTACGTTCATGTTCTTTGATACGAGTACCCGCACCCGTATCCGCACGCTCTATCGTCGGGTCATGATGTCATGTTCCAAGATACTCGAGCTCTTATCCACACTAAACACTGCAGGTCCAGGATTATACGGGAAGCTGTGGAAATTAAGTAATACCTGGTTGCCAACCATTGTTATTTCGTCTCGGTGTTTTTTCCAAATTCGTACGTTCCTCGTCGCCAGATGTTCCATTCGAGGCTTATGTCATATGTTACGCAAACACGTTATGTGAACCGCTTAGTCTGACTGTGATAGTTCGGTCAGCTTCCGCTTCGAACGCTAGCGTTGTGCCACGTCCTGGGGTTCATCTGGTGGTGAATGAACGTACCATTTCCATTTCTACTTCTATTATAACGTTCCAGATTCAAACGTGTCATTGTTTAAGAAGCTCTTCTCGTGGACAGTTGAGAATTCTTCTGAGGACGCAGAGCACAGTTTTCTGCGAAACGTTAAGAATTTCACCTTATTTTCTTGACACGGCACAAGCCCAAAAGCCTATACAATATCATGTCTGTATATATTTGTTATATGCCGTAACAATGATGGCATTCGAATCCTAGAATTTGCTGAAGCGTGGGATCTGTCTGTTAACAAACACCTTGCGGAATTCACACCTTTCACCTACTATAGTGGAAGTCATGTGTCCCAAATTGACTACTGGATGACACGATGAAGAGACCTTGCGCTGGTCAGGGATACGAAAATAATATTATATCGGCAGAACTGACCACAAGTATAAAATTAGAAGGAATTTTAGCAGAAGCGATTGGGGTAAATTTTCATTCATTGGGAAGGGCGTGAAGGAGTAGAACAGTTTACCAGGGGTAATGTTTGATCCTTTTCCAAAATCTGTACAGATATTTAAGAAGAGAATAAATAGCAACAGAGAAAATAAATGAAATGTTAGAGGGCATTCGACCAGTGCAGGTTATTGTAAATAAAATATGTTTGTGAATAAATTCATTCCATTCCCTGGTCTGTGGAGTCTGGACAGCTGAAAGGGGACTGCCTGTAGGGATGAAGTACAGTGGGGACTTCGAGGGCCGTGGGACCGCTACGGTAGCTGTGAAGGCCCTTCAGGAACTCTGAGAAGTAGCGGCAAAAGGGGCTCCGGTTATGACGCAGCAGGTCGTTATGCTACTTAGGTTCCAAAATGGGTAAAAAATAAATACGGTAAAATGGGGTGAATAGGGACAGTTTTTATCGGTTTTTGCTTAGTAACTGTTGAAGGAATTGGTTAACTTTAATGGGGTAATTTTTTCTGTTAAAAAGGAACTAGCATGTTTATATTTTATACATACCGGTAAGTAAATAAATGCAATGTAAATTTTAATCTTATACCAGTTGTATAGTATTATTTGAAGTAATTCCACATACTGTATATGAATTGACTATGTTTGTAAGTACAGGAGATATTATAAGTAGAATTTTGTAAACAACATAAATTTATTAAGAATGAGCTGTGTGTTTAATAGAAAAAAATGTTAGCGTAAATTGTATAATATTGTATTCTAGGAAAATTTCCTTCTTTTCTCGTTAATTTAAAATTTAGTGCTTGACAATAATATATTTTAGTGTACCATTTGCCACTGAGGTAGACACCTCATTTGAAAATAAAGAGATTTCGATTTGATTTGAAAGTGATTTCATATGATAGCGTTGCTCCTCAGCACTAGATGTACTAGATGCTGCAGTTAATCAATCAATCAATCAATCAATCAATCAATAGATTATATATATTACCTATATTATATATATATATTACTAGCTGATGTACCCGTGCTTCGCTACGGGATTCTGAGAAAGACTGTCTTTGTGGTTTTCCTAACTACAGTTAACTTAGGCCATTACAAAAACGTCAGTAGGAATGTAGCAATCAAAACAATGTTATCATATAAAATACTCGCTCAAATGAAATACCGCACATTTTCTCGCTTTTAACGAACAGTACTACGATGCCAATCTAACAGTCCAAAGTTCCAGTGCTGAAATGATCAGGCCGCAGACAGACGTGAACACTCCTCTGCCATTGTTCCGTTAAATATACACACTGCTCATTCCAATCAGTGCTCAGCGTAGGGAACGAATAGCTCGAATGCTATGATGAACCATTGTGTTACGTACCAGCAGTATCAGAAAATGTATGAACCAGAGGCATGGCATGCTTAAGAAGAAAGTTATCTAACTCCCCAGCTACTTCCCGCAAATATTCTAGCAGGCTGTTATACTCGGTACGACCGGGCGAGTTGATCGTGCGGTTAGGGGCGCGCAGCTGTGAGTTTGCATTCGCGAGGTAGTGGGATCGAAAACCACTGCCGACAGCCCTGAAGATGGATTTCCGTGGTCTCCCGTTTTCACACCAGCCAAATGCTCGGGCTGTACCGTAATTAACGCCAAGGCCGCTTCCTTTCCACTCCTAGCCCGTTCCTATCCCATCGTCGCCACAATACCTATTTATGTCGATGCCACGTAAAGCGAATTTAAAAAAAAATACTCGGTATACAGCAGTAATCCCATCTATCGGACATGACTGGCAACAGAAGACTCAAAGCACATCACAACAAACAATGGTCAATGTAATAATGTTGTTCAATGTTATGATCTTTCTGTATTGTAGGCCTTCACATTTAGTTTTATTTCGACTCAGTGATATTAGGGCATTTTACGAAATTATTTGTAGTGTAGGCTGTAGTTCTTTATTCCCCGACTTTCCATAACGATTTTCATTAAATTCTGTTTACCCATTTACTCGTGACTTGGCGCTGATATGGACTTACTAACAAAAATCCAATTCATGAATACCTCTGTTATCATAGCCGGCACGGTAAAATGTATAAGACATAAATGATCGGAAATTTAATACTATATAAATTTAGTGATGTAGTATGTTGATAGGACCACTATTAACACAAATATTTGAGAATTAAATTTTAGGCCTTCCCCTAAACTACCATTCCACTCATCGCGAATAAGATTATTTATGGCCTAGATTGTAGCGACTTATTTTCCGACTTTGCATACCGATTTTCATTAAGATAGGACCACTAAAAATATTTGAGAATTAAATTTTAAGCCTTCATGTAAACTACCATTTCTTTCAGAGTGAATAAGATGATTTATAGCCTAAATTGTAGATACTTATTTTCCGACTTAGCATACCGATTTTCATTAAGATAGGACCACTAATAACATAAATATTTGAGAATTAATTGTTAGGCCTTCCCCTAAACTACAATTTCTCTCAGCGTGAATAAGATTGTAGCGACTTATTCTCGGACACTACATACCGATTTTTATTAAATTCTCTTCAGCCGTTTTCTCGTGATGCGTGTACATACTGCACCCGTCCACCTCCCGAGTCCCAGACTAGCATTTATCTCAGGGGTGTCGGTTCATTATTTAAGTCATCAAAATATAAGTATAGAGGCATCAGTGAACACGGGAATGAACGGGGAAACTAAAAATAAAAATGGGGAAAGCTTAATTGTAAACATGAATTTAAGGACTCCATGATAGGACTAGGAAGTGACATTTAAATTTCAAAAGGGCATATCGTGTAGCTACAATAAAAAGATTATGAGAATGGTTCCCTTTGTAATAATGGTGGTGGTGGTGATTATTGTTTTAAGAGGAAGTACAACTAGGCAACCAGAAGGAGCAGTTTATTGTGCCTTCTGGCGCTGAAATTTTGATACACTGGATAACAGCAATTGGTTTTACAACACATTAAATCATATGTTCACTTGCTACACCGCAAGTGGTGACAAGACGTTTGTAATGTCCATGCTGAAAAAGAAATACAACTGTGGGGTGTAATTCACTGATCGATCACGTTAGGATCGAAACGTTGTACGCATGACCGATTGGTCCACAAGGACCAGCCTTCCCGAGATCGGGAGCCTGAGAATAAACAAGGCTTATCGTCGGCTTCTCGATTCGGATTAGATAGAGTACCTCCGACTATCTACATTTCCCAACGTCGGCAATTGGGTTGGATATTGTTACGATGATTTTTGTGAGGAACAGGTCCTATATTATACATCCAGCTGATGCCATGCCAGTGGAACTAGTACCTACAAATTATTTACACAGGATCTAATCACTGCCAAGCTCGACCACATGGTTTCAGTAGGTTAGTGTCACGATCAGATAACGCGAGGTACAGTGGAATTACCGGGCGATGACCTCAACTCACCCCGCAAGCAAATGAACAAACAAGGTATTACGGGAACTTGGCTCATGCTGGGCCGGCCAGTTACGAGAAAATATATGATTATTATTCCGATCAAATCGCAAGCTGAGGGATGTCATCCTCAATAATTTAATTCATTATTATTAGAATCATCATTCCTCCACGAAATTATTATTATTATTATTATTATTATTATTATTATTATTATTATTATTATTATTATTATTATTATTATTATTATTATTATTATTATTATTATTATTTACGATTTCTAACACGGCCACGTTTTATTATGATCATTATTATAACGGGACGCAAAACACAAATGTTATTACTGTTATTATTATTATGATCTCCTCATATGATAATTAATATTATTATTATATGATTATTATTATTATTATTATTATTATTATTATTATTATTATTATTATTATGGGTTAGTCACGTCCGCAAACGTCTCAATAGACCGGTCACATTTACGAACCTTCACCGCTCAACCGAAAGGACATCATCACCATTATTACTCAAACGTCTCAATAGACCTGTCACATAATAATAATAATAATAATAATAATAATAATAATAATAATAATAATAATAATAATAATAATAATCATAATAATAATAATAATAATAATAATAATAATTGTACCGGGCGGTACACCTCTACACCGTTTATTTAAAAGTTGCGCCAGTTGAAACTCCTCTTCTGGAGGAAGGTTGAACTTTATCTATTCTATTAATTCTCTACTTTCTCAGAAGATGTCACCACGTGGAAAATTTTGAGTTTTTGAACTGTGTCACTTTTGATGTGTTTTTGTTTCGCTTGAAGTAAGAAGTGTGAACTTTCTCTTCTAGAGGACACTACTGAAGATCAACAATAGCGCACCCTAGTGCGGAGTCAAAGAACTATTTTGTTGGAGAAATTTTTATTTCAAAAGTTTGTTTCTTGTTAAATTTCTTTCTGTTATTGTTTAAGTTGGCTGTATACCCCTCTTTCTCCCCTTATTTTGGATCTAGCCAATCCCGAATTTCTTTAATTAATTTTCCACCAATAATGTGTTTCTTCTTCCTCTATGTAGGGGTTTCTTTTCCCTAGCCAATAAAAACTTTGAGGGAGGGTGTTTTATTTCCCCTAACGCCTAGAATCTTCCGCGAGAGGATATAAACTGCTGATTTTGGGGTCTCCGGGCCACTTCTGTTCCATCTTTCAGTGTATTAAGTACATAGCAGGAGGCGGGAAGCGCCTCTTTCTTCTTCAGCCGTTCAACACCAGGTAATGGCCTATTAATAACTTCCTTTCTTGCTAGGTCGGCAGTTTAACACTCGCGGCGGGTTCGAAGCATTTCCATCATGTAACCTTTTCCTAAAATGTAATTACTCTTTTCATCTTTTTCTTGTAAAGCTACATATTGGGATAGAGAGTGCTAACCCTCTCGAGCTCCCACTCACATTTGTTTTGAGGAGAACTTATTTTCTCAAACTATTCTTCGTTTATGTAATGTAAAGTGTTCTTCTCTAAGTCACCTCTGTAGTATGGGATTAGCCCTTGCGTTAGTGGCCCAGAGCCAGATTAGGTTTTAAAAACAAAGTGTATTAGGAGTGCAAGTTCGCCTCCTCTCAAATTGTTATTTTAGAGGTCATGTAATCAACCTTCTTTTCATATAATAGACCTCCGTAGGTTGGGTATTTTACCCCTGTGAATACGTCCTTAGAGGACAGCTTGAAGGTAGAGTTTGGGGTGGCCTTGTGATAGGCTTACAATTTTGAGAGCGGATCGCTCTTTGAAATTTGTTTCTGTATGCCTCGTGCAGGCTTTATGTGTAATATTTGGAGCCAGTGCTCCTGGGCATGAATGGGGTTTTCTGCCCCTTGGCTAAATTTTTTTTTTTTTGGAGTAAGGCGGGGCTGATTGCCCAAGAGTCAGGAAGTAAGGGCACTGAGCCCGAATCCAGTAATATTGTACCTACATTTTTGCTACTCTGTACCTGTTATGATTGTTATCTCTTGTTTTTGAAAAGAAAATATAACCTAGTTAAATTTTAAATTAATTTTACATTGCACGTTAATTTCGTAGCTTGAAACCCATTCACACCCGCACCTTCTTTCACCTCTACCTACCACGGATATCTCCGTAACAAGTGGTAGCAGAGCGTGGTTGAATGGGTCTCAATTTAGCCCCTTTTGACGGCTAAACATTGCTTTAATTCGAACTCTAACAATTTTCTCAGTTGCTGGAATTTTTTGAGTTTTTCAAAATTGTTCTGTCATCATGCCCGGCCCTCGCGATGTTCTCCTCCTTAACTATTTGCGCAAAGAGGAGTTGATATACGAGTTAACTATCAGAAATGTGCAATCTGGAGGCACGGTTGCAATCGACACAAACAAGCTTAGAGAGTCCCTTGATTTGCCCATTTCCATCCCCAATTTGGGAGAGAAAGAAATTGATGACTCTCTTTCCACGATCGTCGAAAATATTACTGGGCTAGCATCTGTAGTCAGCTTTTTTGATGAAAACGATCCGTCTCCCAATCAAATTAAGCGTGTGCAAGGCAGGCTGTATCACTTTGCAAATAGAGTTAATGATCTGTTGTCTCTAAAGGTGAATGACGTTCAGAGGAAGGACGCTAATACGCTCCTTGAAACTATTTCTGAATTGTCTAATAAGGTCACTCAATTGCTAACCGGCGAAGTTCCTCCCAAAACTGATCAACCCGCCACGGTGAATGTAGGTAACGAGGAAGAGCCTCCTCAGGGAGAAGTCAATAGGATAACCGTTGCTGCTCAAACTATCTCTGCCCCATCGAACAACGAATCTGAACGCCGTGCGTCATTGGGTAACATCCGTTCTGAATTAACTTCTTTGCCATTGAAACCTTTACCTACTATGTCACCTGGGTTTAGCAGCTTGCCTCATCCATTGGCAATGTTGCTAAGAGGTATCTCTAAGTTTTCTGTCAACACCACTAGTGAAGTTATTTCATTTTTAAGATTTTTAGTGGAATTTCAGGATCATGCCCTTGTGTTTTCTCTTTCCCCTTGTCAGATTTTGCAAATTATCTATCCGTATGCTATTGGTATTCTCTCTGATAAAATCGTAAGAGCCATTGCCGAGCAATCATCTATTGAGGATTTCCATGCCCATTTGCTAGCTAACTTCATCCCGGCTAGGGCCAGGTCCTCCCTGATTCAGAAGTACTATTACCGTGTACAGCGCTTGGATGAAAACTTGGCTGATTTCATTCAAGATATCAAATTCTACACTAGGGTGTTTGCTCTGCACTTTCCTGAAGATCAGATTGTGCAGGCTATTGTAGAAGGTATTTCGCCACCCTACAGGTCATATTTGTGTTTCGCGGCGTGTCCGCAAACCTTCTCTGAACTTGAAGCATTGGCCGTCTCAGCGGAAGGAGTTAGATACGCCGATTCTTTGCGTGTCGCGAAAGAACCCCCGCCTTCCTTTAGTAACACTCGGCCTCCACCTCGCCGACCAGTCAATCCCCGTAAATGTTATGCTTGCGGGGCGCCTGACCATCTGCGGAATAAGTGTCCTCTGATCAAGTCAAGTGGGACAAGGAATGGAGCAGGGTCATCACAAGGCTGTTTTAAGTGTGGGGCCTTCTCATATATCGCCAAGAATTGCCCAAACTCAAATAGCACCCCCTCCTGCTCAACTTCTGGTGCAAATTCCAGCTATGCCAATAATAAAAAGTGACTAGTGGCGTCGGCTGAGCCGACTAATCCATCTTCCCGAGACTTAGCCCCTAGTAAACAGGTTGTAAATGCAGAGAACGACCAGCCTTCAAATTCATCTTTTGAATGCCCTCAAGAATGTCTTAGGATTGCGGCGGATACCCCCGCACCTGTTCCTTTTCTTAAGATTGAGTTAAATAACGAGCCTATAACAGCTCTCTTAGATTCAGGCAGTGTTTGTTCGATTATTTCGGCTGATTGGTATTTTAAATTGAAATCTGTTTGTAAACTCCCTGACTATGACTCATCTCCTGTTAAATATGTTTCGGCTAATTCATCTCCATTAGAAATTCTAGGTTCCTTACATGTCAAAATTCGGGTTTTTAAATTTACATGGAAGATCAAATTGTTTGTGGCCAAGCGTTTGTCTTGCCCCATCATATTGGGAGCGGACTTCATTTCTCACACTGGTCTTGTGCTCGATCTCCAGAGTAGGTCGTGCACATTCAAATTTGCGTCCAATTGTAGAATTCCCTTGTTAAAGTGTAATTCGGTATCATGTTCATCTATTTCGCCTACCCAGGATGAGATGTTGTTAGACCTTAGACATCTACCTGAGGAGCAGGCTGATAGTATTCGGAAACTGTGTCAGTCGTTTCCCGAGGTGTTCTCAGATACTCTTGGTGTTACTGACCTTATTGAATACAAAATTGAGGTCACGGATTCGATTCCTGTCCGTTTTCCACCGTATAGGCTATCTCCACCTAAAATGAAGGCTCTGAAAGAAATCATCGATCAGATGTTGAAGGATGGTATTATTAGGCCCTCTAAGTCAGCGTATTCTTCGCCTATTTTTCTAGTCCCGAAACCCCAAGGAGGCTTCAGGCCTGTCATTGATTACAGGGCTCTCAATCGGAAGGTGGTGTTGCAATCTGTGCCCCTTCCCGACCTTCATTCTTGTTTTTCATGGTTTCGTAAGGCCAAGTTCTTCACGATCTTGGATTTGAATCAGGCCTACAACCAAATTCCCCTTGCCGAAGAGTCTAAACATCTTACAGCGTTTGCCACGGACTGGAATTTATATGAATACAACCGCGTGCCTTTCGGGCTCCCCACGGGGGCAGCTGTGCTCACTAGGCTACTAGATAGGGTCTTTTCCGACATCAAATTTGAGTACTTATATCACTACTTGGATGATGTCGTCGTATTTTCCGAAACCTTTGAAGAACATCTAGATCATCTGCGAGAAGTTCTCAATCGCCTTCGTAAGGCTGGGTTAACTGTTAAGTTGTCCAAGGTTGCCTTTGCTAAGCCCTCTATGTCATTCCTAGGGCATATTGTGTCACCTGATGGTGTAGCAGTCGATCATTCTAGAACACAGGCCATCCGTGATTTTAAACCTCCCAAGGACATTAAAGGTATCGCCAGGTTCATTGGCATGGTGAATTTCTTCAGGAAGTTCATTCCTAATTTTGCTAATAGAGCGGCGCCCTTAAACCTTCTCCGTAGGAAAGGCATCAAATTCGAGTGGGGACCGTCTCAACAAGCCGCTTTTGAAGACCTTAAATTAGCTCTCTGTAATGCCCCTGTACTTGCTATGCCTGATTTCTCGAAGAAATTCATCGTCCAAACGGACGCGTCGTCGTCAGCTGTAGCTGCAGTCCTTCTTCAAGAGACTGAACTAGGGAGGCGTCCCATCGCCTATGCATCTAGGACTCTATCGGCTCAAGAAGCCAAGTATTCCATCTATGAGCTCGAAGGGTTGGCAGTCTTATTCGCCTTAGAAAAGTTCCGTCTCTATCTGGAACATCTCAAATTCGACCTGGAGACAGATAACCAAGCCTTAAGCTGGGTCTTAGGTAGACCGCGTCGTACTGGTCGTATAGCCCGTTGGGCCATCCGTATTTCCGCCTTCCAATTCGATGTCAGGCATATCAGAGGTACTGAAAATGTCGTGGCTGATGGACTCAGCCGTATGTTTTCAAACGAGGTCGAGACCCATGAACCTGTCGACAGTTCATCACTTTCCGAGTCCATACTATCTGAGGTTAATGCCATCCTAACAGATGCTCCCATGCTCTTTAGGGATATCGAGAAATACCAACGTGAAGATCCGACGCTGGGTCCGATAATGGAAACCCTTTCTTCTGGGGAACATGTCGTCCCTTATGTTCTGAGGAATGGTGTTTTATGTTGCCCATCGAGGCATGATAAGATGATGAAGGTTGTCGTGCCAGCGGTTCTTGTGCCTATGATCTTCAAGTATTATCATGAGACCCCATTAGGAGGGCATCTTGGAATCTTTAAAACCCGTGAAAAAATTCGTGAAATGTTCATTTGGAAAGGTATGGACGGTGAAATCCGTGAACTTGTAAAAGCTTGCAAATCTTGTTTGCTTAGTAAACCCACCATGTCCACCAAGGTAGGCCTTTTGTCTTCGCATCAAGCGTCGCGCCCCATGGAACGCCTGTATATCGATTATGTAGGACCCTTCCCCCAGTCAAAGGGCAATGCCAACAAGTTCATCTTTGTGTGTGTAGATGGTTTTACAAGATTTTCCTGGTTATTTCCGACTAAGCTGGCTACCGCTCAGTCAACCATTACTTGCTTAAATTCTATTTTTGCTTCTTTTGGTCCGTGTCAATATATTGTATCTGATAATGCTAAGGCGTTCACATCAAATTTATTTCGTAAATTCTGCTTTGACTTGTCCATCTCTCATGTAACTACTTCAGCTTATTACCCTCAACCATCTCTGGCTGAACGGGTTAACCGTAATCTCAGGTCCGCACTCATTGCCTATCATCATGAAGATCCTTCCAGGTGGGACACGTCCCTGCATTGGATAGCTTTTGCTTTGAATTCGGCGGTTCATGAATCTCACAAGTTTACTCCAGCTTCTTTGATGTTTAAGTTTGTTCCCAACTCGCCGCTCTCTAACCTCTGGTCTCTGAATGACATTCTACCCGAGACAATAGATCCGGACAACATTAAAGATCTTTGGAAGAAGGCTAAAGCCAATCTTAAAGTGTCTCATGAAAAGGTTAGGGAAAGGTATGATCGTGGACGGAGACCCACCACTTTGAAGGTAGGTGACCAGGTTATGGTCAAAAATTTTGTTCCCGCGGGCAAGCTTGCCCCCAGATTTCATGGGCCTTGTATCATTCTTGATTTTCTTACGCCGGTTACCTTATTGCTAAGTAATCCAGCCACCGAGAGGATATTTAGAGTTCACCTGTCCCAGGTGAAACCGGTGTAATTTCTGTGTTAACTTGCTTCATATTATTTTGAAAGGATATGAAGGTTATATTTTTTTGAGTTTCACTTTTAAGGCATTCTGCCCCTTCTGTAATATTTTGGTTTTAGATGTAAGCCTTGTGTAAAACCTGCCCCGACCAGTTAAACTGCCATCCTGTTCTTGCCACGGCCATTACCACGCTCCCGTCTCCTGCTCCACCTTACACTGTGGCTTCATAATAGTAAATGCCATGGATATCTACACGCCGCTGGCCCCTCAACCTCTCCACAAGCCTGTACCCTCAAAGAAGATGATAGTCCAACACTATTCTGCCGCCTAGCTTTAATGTTTCAGCGCCCCCGCAGCCGCGCAGCGCCGTGCAGCGACTGGGGAGGGGGATGGGCCCCCTCCTCTCCAGCGAGGACGACATGTGCACGGCGAGCCGGAGCTCTCCTCCCGGCCAAGGCTGATGTGCGGCGCACGACCTGCTACATGCCCGCAGCCTGTATCTGTTCACCGCGGGCGCGGCGTACTTCAACACCTCTGCTCCCCTCATAGTGCGGGCGAGCGGTATCTCAGGGTACTTGAGGGGTCCGAGCGGCCTCCGTTGGACGCAAGCTGCAACGGCCGGTCTGGCCATCCGACTCAATCTACATCAACTACATGGACAGTCACCATAAGCAATAACTACACTTGGGAATTCAACAACAATATTTGGTGGACATTGCAAAATTTTTCTTCACCTTTAAGTATTAAAAGTTTATCTTCAGAAATTCAAATTCTACAAACATAAAGACTTTCATTCACCTGCAACAACAACATTTTGAAACTGAATTAAGAAATCTTGTAAATGCTTCTGCTATCTATCTTCGTATCAACATCATTACTTGTACTTTGTTTCAAACTGATTTCATGTGTCACTCCTGGAGGAACTTTTGGGGGGGGAGGTCTGTACCGGGCGGTACACCTCTACACCGTTTATTTAAAAGTTGCGCCAGTTGAAACTCCTCTTCTGGAGGAAGGTTGAACTTTATCTATTCTATTAATTCTCTACTTTCTCAGAAGATGTCACCACGTGGAAAATTTTGAGTTTTTGAACTGTGTCACTTTTGATGTGTTTTTGTTTCGCTTGAAGTAAGAAGTGTGAACTTTCTCTTCTAGAGGACACTACTGAAGATCAACAATAGCGCACCCTAGTGCGGAGTCAAAGAACTATTTTGTTGGAGAAATTTTTATTTCAAAAGTTTGTTTCTTGTTAAATTTCTTTCTGTTATTGTTTAAGTTGGCTGTATACCCCTCTTTCTCCCCTTATTTTGGATCTAGCCAATCCCGAATTTCTTTAATTAATTTTCCACCAATAATGTGTTTCTTCTTCCTCTATGTAGGGGTTTCTTTTCCCTAGCCAATAAAAACTTTGAGGGAGGGTGTTTTATTTCCCCTAACGCCTAGAATCTTCCGCGAGAGGATATAAACTGCTGATTTTGGGGTCTCCGGGCCACTTCTGTTCCATCTTTCAGTGTATTAAGTACATAGCAGGAGGCGGGAAGCGCCTCTTTCTTCTTCAGCCGTTCAACACCAGGTAATGGCCTATTAATAACTTCCTTTCTTGCTAGGTCGGCAGTTTAACACTCGCGGCGGGTTCGAAGCATTTCCATCATGTAACCTTTTCCTAAAATGTAATTACTCTTTTCATCTTTTTCTTGTAAAGCTACATATTGGGATAGAGAGTGCTAACCCTCTCGAGCTCCCACTCACATTTGTTTTGAGGTGAACTTATTTTCTCAAACTATTCTTCGTTTATGTAATGTAAAGTGTTCTTCTCTAAGTCACCTCTGTAGTATGGGATTAGCCCTTGCGTTAGTGGCCCAGAGCCAGATTAGGTTTTAAAAACAAAGTGTATTAGGAGTGCAAGTTCGCCTCCTCTCAAATTGTTATTTTAGAGGTCATGTAATCAACCTTCTTTTCATATAATAGACCTCCGTAGGTTGGGTATTTTACCCCTGTGAATACGTCCTTAGAGGACAGCTTGAAGGTAGAGTTTGGGGTGGCCTTGTGATAGGCTTACAATTTTGAGAGCGGATCGCTCTTTGAAATTTGTTTCTGTATGCCTCGTGCAGGCTTTATGTGTAATATTTGGAGCCAGTGCTCCTGGGCATGAATGGGGTTTTCTGCCCCTTGGCTAAATTTTTTTTTTTTTGGAGTAAGGCGGGGCTGATTGCCCAAGAGTCATGAAGTAAGGGCACTGAGCCCGAATCCAGTAATATTGTACCTACATTTTTGCTACTCTGTACCTGTTATGATTGTTATCTCTTGTTTTTGAAAAGAAAATATAACCTAGTTAAATTTTAAATTAATTTTACATTGCACGTTAATTTCGTAGCTTGAAACCCATTCACACCCGCACCTTCTTTCACCTCTACCTACCACGGATATCTCCGTAACAATAATAATAATATTATTATTATTATTATTATTATTATTATTATTATTATTATTATTATTATTACGGTATCATGATTATCATCACTTGTCATTTTTAACTATCACACCATACGATCATTTATGTGGAATCTGAACCTCTTATTCTCTTTAGGTCCGTAGTATTTCAACGAATAGCTGCGCAGTCCATTTACTTCGTAGATGCTGTCACGTGTTCGAATCCTGCCCGCTACGTAATTCAGTATTACTCTGGTACATTGCCCGTACTTTTACACTCATTTCTCTGTGTTCATTATTAATTTCATACATTTCCTCGTATCATATTATTTCAACACAGCTTCATCATATGCTAAGTGTTTCCCATACGGAATTTTTATCTCTTTCTATCTCACTATTATTTTATTCATTTATTTATCACAGAGTTTTCAACTGACTTATATTTCTCATCTATGACATCGTACAACATTTTATATCCTGATTGCGTGATCTTTATAATATCTCTCTTCCCATCTGATTTATTTCTGAGGTCATTCTCCACAAATCATCGCAACAACCTGGAATTATATTGCCAACATTTGACAATCATGATCACGTAATTCATCATCCTACGTGTTCCGGTTAGCACTTGCAAATGAACTATCTGACATTTATTTATAAAATATTGGACCGTAATTTAAACAATACGTCTATTAGCATATAAGAATTATTAGCACCGATATTATTACTCATAATTAATTATCACATATTTTAAGTCTGAATGAGAAAAACTAATTGTTATGACCGGTTCCCGATAATCTCAACACATTATCCACTAAAATTTATTATTACTCATGGTTCATGTTGCAAACGATTATCTCATGGATTATTATTATTATTATATTTATCGTGACACCTTTCCAAAATTTTGACAACGTCAATCAGATTATTAACACAATTGACATAACACACGGCTGGATTTCCCACAAACATTATTATACAACTTATCGTTAAATGACTCAATTAAAACAAACTCCGGGTCAAATTGAACACTACTCTAAATCAAATTGTCGAAAAATCTCGACTATAAAAAGAATGATAAATGCATGCATGACTTAACTCACTATCCTATACCTATAGAACTGAATGTACAACAAAATGAATACATTTTAGACCCGACATTTACGTTATTATAATTTAATCCTGTCCGTGCTACAAATTTAGAATAGCATCGAAAGGCGATCCATTTTGTTACGTAAAGTAACCAAGTCAAACATCAAACTATTTCCCTCCCCTAATCAAAGTAACATCCCAAATATAATTACATTTTGGTACTCATCTGATGGTTGAAATCCATGGCGACTTAGCAGACGAGAGACCCATTTGGCCTTCTCTGCTAGAGATTACTCCATAACTGCTGACTTCCTGGCACTTATACATTTCTGGCATGCCACCATTATTACACTGCTTAAATTATCACACTGATCTGCTATTGCAAAATATTAATATTTATATATTGGTATTTACTTGAACACTATACTAACACTTAATCATCCTAGACCCAAATTAATGTATATACACTGTTTTTCTCTTCGTCCCTTTTACCGCACAAAGGGACTAGACACAAACGGCGGTGTGTCGATTTATTCGCCCGGGCACGAGTTCACGATGTCCGACAAGGCGCATCCGAATTATGTTGCACTCTTGAAGTGTTCATGCTGGCGGTTCGATTCCCCTAAGTACAGGTTCAAATAATTATATGATTCCCACGTACTGTTCATCACACAGTGTCGTACCTCTGCTTTTACTGTTTTGAAAAGAAGAATTATATCATTTCACTCCTTGCGTACTATCTACTTATCAGACTTCACAAATTATCTTACAAGTCCCTTCGCTCGAACGCGAGCACATTATACAAGTGCATGTGGATGATCGTACAAATGATTTCAGACTGAGCTGGTGCACGGCGAGCTGGCGTGGAAAAGATCTCGGACTGAACTCAACTGAACTCGTGAGTGTTCATCGCCGCCATATTTACCGATGAAAGCCTTCCTGGTGGATTATCTGACGTCATATCTTGGAGAGAGGGGGTGGATTCCTCAAATTGGCACTTGCATTCCGAACTAGAAATTATGGTTGATATGAAATTAATCCCCTCCTCTGGAACATACATTGGATTGAATATGATCTCCTGACGATCATAGATTTCGGAGATATTAACAGATATCGCTCTCTGGTTTTTCGCGGGTCTGGTGGCGTCTATCACCGCGTGGTCACCTTTCAGCCAATAGCATTCAAACTTCCCCGGTTCCAAGAAATTCAACCTCCAATTTATTTAATTTGCAACATATTATTGATTATTCTTCCATGCATGGCATCTAAAAAGTTCCTCCCGTTGATCCATATAACTGCAATAATTTATTAATGATTACATTCGAAGGTAACTTTATTATTTCACCCAGATCTTTCAAGGTGGTATTCCTGAGTCGCCAACTAAATTTCGTGATTGGTCTACAAGCGAGCGGTCGGTTTGAATTTTCACCTGCAATAACTTAACCAACGATTGCCGTGGAAACACTGTAATTTTCCACTCTCTGATTCCGAGTATCCGTGACGTATCGGAAAGTTTTGTGCTCACCAAAATATCCCTTCGCAGCGCTGATGTTGCAACCATTCTATTGTTTCTGGACCGCCTTTCTCTTCTTGTACGAAACATATTTGTGGGCATACGTATCTTCTGGTCGCTAAATTAATAGGCCCCCTACCGTGAGGCAGCTCTCTACTGTTTTGACCAGCTAATCTCTCAGGCTCCAGTCTGTCGTGTCCTTAACTCATGTTTCAACACTACACAGATGAAATATTGTCAACTAAAATTCTGTACTTCAATAAACGTACCCTATTCTCTTTCATACATCAAATCATGATTAAATTATGACCCCGATCATGCGGGTTCAATACATACATACAAACAGACAGAAATTACGGAAAATTAAAAAGTGCATTCCTTACTACTTTGGACACGAGCGATACAGAAATACCATCATTTTAAAATTCTGGTCAATGTACAGACAAAACTCTTATTATATATATAGATTATATATCTGTGAGGCCCAGCATGAAGACTGAATGCATTAAAGGGTGGAGGCTATTTGAACATCGAGCTACCATCAAAGAAGCATTGATATCATCTATTTAAAATTCCATAATATCATCCGTAGAAGATGGCTGGAACACACTGTCTGAATCCATCAAGACATGTGCAACATCTACCCTAGGTGCCACCAAACCAAATCGATGCCTTATTGACAGGCAGACTTGATGGTGGAATGATTATGTGCAGCAGGTAACTAGGAAAAAAAACTACTTACAAGACATGGCACCAGACACGTACCTCGGAGGATTTACCGGGCTGTAACAATTGCAAAAGCACCACATTACAAAGCCATCCGTGATGACCTGGATAAGCCTGGTAGCACGAATAGAATCTACAAACTTGCCCGCACTCGCGAGCGCGCCACACAAGATCTAGGTCATGTTATCAACATCAAAGACAGAAATGGGCTCCTCCTACAAAAGAGGCATGGCATACTACGTCGCTGGAAGGAGTATTTTGAGGATAAATGCAACCAGGAGTTTTCTCTTCCACCTCTACCTACAGCTAATCCCATTCACGGCCCAGTGACCACTATCACTACGGAAGAAGTGTCCACTGCCATCAACAAAGTGAAGTCTGGGAAAGCGCCTGTTGCAGATTATATCCAATCTGACGTATGTAATCTTCTGGAAGAACAAGGTGTAGTATGGTTTACTGACTTGTTCAACAAGATTATTATGGAGGACACAGTACCAGAGGCCTGGAAGACCAGTGTCGCAATTCCAACTTGGAAAGGAGAAGGAGATATACAGGATTGCTCAAATTATTGGCCAATCCGCCTCTTATGCCATACTATGAACGATTTTGAACGTGTTCTTGATGGGAGATTACGAAACATCGTCACTGTTTCATCTAACCGGTGTGGTTTTGTTAAAAACAGCGGAACAACAGACGCATCCACGCACTTCGTCTGTTGATGGAAAGACACCACGAGGAAAAGAAGACAGTTTACTTGGCCTTTCATGATTTGGAAAAGACCTTCGACAGAGTACCACATTACCTCATTTGACTGGCAATGAGACTACGCAGTGTACCTGAAGCCTATGTCAACTGGGTGAAACTTCTGTACCAAAAGACCACAAGTTCAGTACGGTGTGCAGCAGGATTGTCAATGTTGGTGTCCATCAAGGATCAGTCTTGTGCCCATTGCTCTTCATACTCTGCATGGACGCCATCACAAATGACATTTAGACCAGCCATCCATGGACATTATTATATGCGGACGATGTCATATTAGCTAACGAGACACGTGAGGGCCTCGAACAGCAAGTACAAAAGTAGAAGATGCATCTTGTAGAATTAAGGACGCAATTAAATCTGAAGAAGACGGAATATCTGGAATGTGGTGACCAAACTGATGGCTCAATCACTGTGGTTGGGGTTCAACTTAATAATGTGACCCAGTTCAAATACTTTGGGTCATGCTTCACGTCAGATTGCAGTACGATTCCTGATGTCAAGACAAGAGACATCGCCGCATGGATGAAATGGCGCCAAGTTAGTGGAAACTCGTGTGATAAGAACATTCCATTGCATCTAAAATCTGAAGTCCACCGCACCGTGATTAGACCGGTGGCCCTTTATGGATCTGAATGCTGATCTACAACATCGAAGCACGAACAGGCACTTCATGCAATGGAAATGAAGATGGTGCAGTGGTCCAGTGGTTTGACTTGACTAGACCATATCAGGAACGATGCTGTGCGAAAGAAATTGAAGATTGCTCCAGTCACAGAGGAAACGCGTGAATCACGTCTGCCTCAGTTGCAAAGACTGCCCTTCAACTGAACGCGGAGGGTCACCGACTTCGAGGGCGACCTCAAACATTTTGGCTTGATATAGTGATAGATGACATGCGGCTCACCAAACTCTGCCCTCAGGACGCTATAGATCGATTGAAGTGGAGGAAACATCGCAAGAAGGCAGACCCCACATACATGGGAAAATGAAAAGATGACGATGATGATTTGTTATATTCAGAGTCTGACTACCTGACATAAGACTTCAAAATTTAGATTTAAACGTGCTATACAGCCAGTCACAGTTACTTAAGGAGTCAGAAATTCTGTGCTGATATGTACATGCGGCGCGAAAGGATATTCTCATTGCTTTAAATAATGTATGTCATGGCTGTAAAGTTAGCCTACAGTACATTGAAACAACGATGTGTAACATTATCATATTCCTGGTTACGTGGTTTTACTTATCAGAATATACAGCGTAATATCATCAAACTGTAGTTAACGGTATAGATAGAAATGTACCTTTTATGTATGACTTATGGGTACGTATATAATCTTAACATACGCCGAAAATAGAAACAATTACAGTATAATCAGTTATGCTTGTATTAACCGGAGGATAGATAAAATTATATTACCTAGCTCCATATCTTCTCATGGTACTAATGCAGTACAAATAACAACGAAACTTGATGTCTTTTAATGGTGAAAACAAACAACTGTCGAGATCCCGGGGCAGTTGTGTACAGTAAGTGCTCTCTTAATGACTGCTACGGTTTGATTCCAATTAAATATTGGTTTCAATATACAGTGCAGTTTGAGAAATTACTACTTGTTGCTGGTGAAAACAAGCAGTTGCCCTGGTCCCGGCGTACTTGTATTCAGGACTCGGTTACCTACCAACCAAGGCTCAATCCCCGTATGTGAGAGTAATTCTGTGTCCTGGTCCTGGTCCTGGTAGATATACGCTGTATTTAAAACATTCCATTTGTTACATCGATATTATTGATATCATGATGATAGTAGTATGAGCAAATCATATTGTGAACCAATGGGTGTTGAATCAGCATTTTGCCACAGTTTCTGCTGAGGCAGCATTATTTTGGTGCAGACAAGTTCAATGACCTGAGGTCATAACGCCGTCAAACCTTACCTATGTGGGCAATCCTAACCTCACGTGTTCCCCGTAGGTGAGGTTATGAAATTATGATGACGTCTTAACATAACCTTGCAACCACGGACATTAACCTAAACTCACACAGGCTCTTTATGGAGGAGCCTTATCAGTCAGGGTTGCGACCAAGAATTTTTATTAGGAGGGATGGAGAGAGTCCTCTTCACCCTCATTTGGTCACCTCCAGATGTTGACCAAAAAGAGGGAAGGGAGAGAGAAAGTTCTCTTTTTCTCAGGGATTAGTTCTCGGCCTCGTACAAAAAAATTGCTGGCTTCCATTGGGAGGTAGGCAGCCTGGCAGGCCACTTCCTGAGTGAGAAGTAGCCCAGAGAACTTTTTTCGGTGACGGGGGGTGCGAAGCACGAACCCCCGCGTGGCAGTCGACATAATCTACATTGCCTCCGACATGCTGTTAATTTCTAAGAAGAAAAGAGATAGCAGGGAAAAGTGGGCAGGAGTACCTGCCTGTTTGCACATTAGACGCGTTACCAGGCAAGGTTTGTGTTCGTAAGGTGGTGTTAAGGTGTGGTATTAAGGGTCAGGGGAAAACCACACAGGCAGAAAAAGTTGGGCCTACATGTGAAACCTAACATCTTTTGATAGCACATGCAAGGATGTGGGCTGGAAAAGTCCAGAGGTTGTGTTAGTTGTGAATAGGTATCATGCACCAGCCGTGAAACGTAGTCTCGCCAGTCCAGTATCAGGGGGATCCGTCCGTATGGGCACTGCCGTGACTAGTGCAGGCCTTGCCGATTTCGGGGCCATGCGTCAAGTACCACTAGGGCCCGCCGCAGAGCGCCACCTCCTTGGGCTCCCTCGTGCCCAGTCTCCTCTCCCGGAGAATGAGGCTAAGCCTGCCGGAGGGGGGCCCTCCTGGATGGGGGTGGGTCATGACTCCGGGCCTCCTTCCTCTCTGCCCGCGCCATGGCCCGATAAACTGGGCAACTGCGATGAGAGGCCGGTTGTTCCCCCGCGCAGTTGGCGCACACCGGCGCCTCTTTAAGTGCTCCGCAGGCCGTGTACTAGTGATCACCCCCACAACGGTTGCACCTCACTAAGTGCCCACAGCTGACCTGCCGGTGGCCCCACCTCAAACAGCGGAAACACCGCAAGAACTGCTAAAGGGGGACGTTTCAATCTCACCTGATTGCCGCTACCCGCTGAGGTCCTCTCCTGATTGGCTCCTCGATCGGCTGCTATCCTGGGAGCAACCCTGGGTTGCGGTTGGGCGGCCCTCTCCTTGTGGGCCTGTGTCGTCTCCTTCCTCCTGGTCCGGGGGTGGCATCTTCTTCCCGGGGGTGGGGTCTCTTCTCGGCAGGGGAAGAGGCCTCGTCCTGAAAGGCCTCCTCCTTGCCTGATGACCCTGGGGTCACTGGTGGTCCCTCTGTAGAGACGGCGTCTGATTCCTCCTGGCTGACGGCCGTGGCGTCGGTCTGTGCTGACACAAACTGCGTTTCCTGTCCTGTTGGGCGCACATAGATGTCTGCACGTCGACAGACACGCTGGCAGGTCGGGCATGGATAGCAGCCTCCGAACGCCACGGAGCATAGTTTCTGCTTCCTTCTCCACTTCTGTGCTGCCGTCCGCCGTCCGGGGCGCCTTTCTGGGTTGCGCCCGGGGGATAGGCCCTTCCTGGTAGGCCTTGGTATGCGTCCACTTCGAACACATCACCGCTGGCGGGCTCATGTCCTCGGTCTGCGCCCAACTGGCAGAGCCGAGCCTTTCGGCCTGGGTCGCACTATCGCGGCTCCGCGGGGTAGCGCGCACCACCTGGGTGGTGGCGTCGTTGGTCTCCAGCTGGGTGGCTTTTACTAGGTAGATGTTAACCGCCCTATGCCTTAGCCTCCTCGGCGTCTGGGTGATTGTCTCCCTGGTGTCCGTCTCGGCCCTCCTCCTGAGGGCGCCGGCGTCCGTCCTTGGCACGCCGTCCCTCCCTGGTAGTCGGACGACCTGAAACAGAGTAGAGAGCTCCTTCTCCACGTCGCACATCCGCTCCTGGTCGTGATGCCTGATGATGAGGCCTCCTGGTAGAAAGCTCTCCACGGACATGGTCGTCGAGATGATCCTGCTTCCATGGCGAGGGCGCCGCATTCTGTCCAGGAATAGGCCCCGTTCGTAAATTACAGGGCGCCCTCCCGGCCTGTAGTAGACAAGCAGCGCCTCGTACTCCTGGTCCGTGTAGCCCTCGGAGAAGAAAAAGCCGTTAGAGTGGTCACACCCGTCCCTGTACGGTTCCGTCTCCACCTCGAGCTCCGGCTGTGGAGCCAGAGTGTCCGGCTCCGTGTTGTCCTTCAGCGCTGATGGCACTCGGCTGAAGAGGTTTCGGACCATGAGCCCGAACTCCCTCGCACATTCTTCGGGCGTCTTCATCTCCATCTGGCTGCCCTCGCCGTTGTGCTCCTGAAATAATCTCCTGAAAGAGAAGGTGAGCACTGAAAATGATTCAGCACAGACAAAAGCTATTTCGAAAGTGTACATATAAGTACAGCTGCCTAACTAGTACTGGGAAAGTACAGTTCGCCTGGCGAGGAGAGATGAGTCAGCGGGAAGAACGTACGTCCTCTCGCTGTGACTGTCAAACTCGTCCTCTGGCCCAGATAACTTTTTATTCTGGGGGGGGGGAGGAGCCCGCTCCCTCCGCGTGGCAATCGACTCCATTGTACATTGCCTCCAACATGCTATTAGTTCTAAGAAGAGAAACATAGCAAGGAGGAGTGGGAGTGTGATACTACAGGAGTATCTGCCTGTCCCCATGCTCAGCATGTTACCAGGCCAGATGTGGTGATGGGTATCAATAGTCGTGTAATCGGATTAATAGGGTCAGAACAAAACCACACAGGCAGAAGTAGAAAGATGCCTACATGTAAAACCTGACATTTTGTAGATAGCACATGCAAGGATGTGGTTCTGGAGAGGTCCAAGTAATTGCGTTAGTTGGGAATAGGTATCATGAACAAGTCATAAGCCTATTCTTTGCCAGTCCAGTTATCCAGGGATCAGACTTTCTGGGCACTGCTGTGGCTAGCGCGGGCCTTGCCGGTTACCGAGCCATGCGGCAATAGCCACTAGGGCCTGTCGCACTGCCCGAATCCCTTGGGGTCCCTCGTACCCAGTCTCCGATCCCGGAGAATGAGGCCAAGCCTGCCGAGGCGGAGACTTGCTGGTTGGATGCGGAACATGGCGCCGGGCCTCCTTCCTCTCTGCCCGCGCCTTGGCCCGGTATACAGGGGAACTGCGATGGGAGACCGGGTGGCCCCCCGCGCAGTTGGCGCACACCGGCGCCTCGTTAAGTGTAGCGCAGGCCGTGAAATGATGATCATCACCATAGCCGTTGCACCTTACTTGGAGCTCACAGCTGACCTGACGGTGGTCCCACCTCAAACAGCGGAAACACTGCAAGAGCTGTTGAGGGGGACGTTTCAATCTCACCTGACTGCCGCTGCCCGCTGAGATCCTCTTCTGATTGGCTCCTCGGTCGTCTGCTGTCCTGGGAGCAGTGATAGGTTGTGACTGGGCGGCCCGCTCCTGGTGGGCTTGCGTCGTCTTCCTTCTCCTGGTCCGTGGGCGGCGTCTTCCTCGCGGGGGTCTCTTCTCGGCAGGGGAAGAAACCTCCTCCTGGTGGCCCTCCTCCCGTCCTGGTGGCCCCGAGGTAACCGGTGGTCCCGCTGTGTCGCCGTAATCTTCCTCCCCCTGGCTGGCGGCGGTGACGTCGACCGGTGCTGACACCCGCCGGCCTTCCCTGTCCTGTGGGGCACACATCGATATCTGCAGCTCGACAGAAACGCTGGCAGGCTGGGACTGGATAACAGCCTCCGAACACCAAGAGGCGTCCTCCACTGCTGTGTTGCCGTCCGTCATCAGGGGCGCTTTCCTGGATTGCGCCCTGCTAACAGGCCCTCCCTGGTAGGCCTGGGTCTGCATCCATTTCGCTCTGGCAGGTGGTCGACGTTCTGGTTGGTGGCCTTGTTGGTCTGCGTGTACTTCGTGAAGTACAGCGTCCAAATGGTGTCGCGCCGCCGTCGTCCTCGGTCCTTGGCTCCGTCTGGGCGGGTGCCTCCTGGCTGCCGATGACGGCAGGGCAGCTTCGCAGTCCTGGTAGTCGGGTGACCTGAAAATAAACAGAAAAGCTCCTCTCCTAGCGGCTGATCTGGCCTGGGTCCATGGGGCGAATGGTTAACGCCCAGTTCAGGATGTTCTCGATGGTGTCGGTTGGGAGGTTCTTCCCTGCAGCCCCTCTAGTCTGGTGAGGAGATTGAGAATGAGGCAGGCCTCCCTTTAGGCGTCGTGTCCCGGACGGTAGTACACCATCAGAGCAGAGAGGGCCAGGTTCAGCTGGACGGTCCTGTGGTCGACCCAGTGAACCATCTCCGCCACTGATTCCCTGTAGTCCTCTGGTAGGTCGCCTCGCAGTTCCGTCATTCCTGATGCTTCCTGAAATAAAAACCTGAAAGAGAATAGCACTAAGAAGTGCTTCCTGACAAAGCTTATACTGCGGACTTAAAAGTCTTTCGGAAGTGTAGCAACAAGTACAGTTGCCTGACTAGTACTGGATAAGTACAGTTCACCTGGCGAGGAGAGTTGAGTCAGCAGGAAGCACGTACGTCTTCTCGCTACGACAGTCAAGCTCGTCCTCGCCGAGAGAACGGCTCTCCGCTCAGTTTTATTAAGTGCTCGTAGGCCAGGTGTGTGCGAGGTGAGGGAAATGCACAGTACAAATGTGTGGACAGAGTTTACAGTGCGCTCTGAGGCTAGTAGGAAAAGTAGGGTTGCGAGCACACTGACTGCTACTTCGTGAGGTACTCTTTGAACGTAAGATGGTTAACAGATCGTGTTAGAAGTTAGCGGTTAGTTCTATGTCCTCCACCAGGTAGCGCTTGTGAGCAAGGTGGCAGCATGAGCATATATATGCGGAAATACTGAGTGATTAAACCTATGTTTGTGTTTAGAACGCTCATTGTCGGATCTTATCTTACATGTTCATAAATTTAAAATCTGGATGTACACTGCCTGATAAAAAAAGTTAAGCAGCCAGAAGGAGTCGTCCAATATTATCCCATTTCGGTATACACGCATACCATTGATGTGTGAGTAAATGATTATATTTACAAGAATCTGTATTCTACCAGAGGCATATATGATTGCAGTGTTCTGTTTTTGATAAGTCAAGCAGTCAACTGCTGTGAGTTAGTTAAGCAAGACGTGCAGAGAGGACTACGTTCAGTTCGAAGCACCCGCGATGCCTCGCAGTCGCGTTAGACAGTCTATCCACCAACTGACAGCATTCGACAGAGGCCGCATTGTGGGACTACATGAGGCTGATTGGTCGTATGGTGCATTTGCAAGGCAAGTGGGCCATTCAGATGTCACAGTTGCCCGATGTTGGTTTCAGTGGGTACATGAGGGCACCAAATCACATCATGCAGGTTCGGGTCGAATAGGAAACACCTCCCCGAGGGAGGACAGTCGTATGGTGCGCCAAGTGTTGCGGGATCCCATAACTTCGGCACCCGGTCAGCTGTTACCTGACAGCTGTCAAAAAGCACGTAGAATTTTTCAAATATCCGCTACTGCATACCTAAAGTTGCAGGCATGAAGTTTAGCCCCGTCAAGATGTCAGCACTGAAGTGTGTGATCGTCTGTTGTTGAAAGATGGCCGCTGAGAGCTGTCAAAATGCACTTGGATTTGTTTACAAACAAGAGCACATGGGTAAGCTATGATTTTTAGTGCCATAAAGATAGCAGCACGATGCCCCTTCAAGATGTCAGCACTGAAGTGTGTGATCGTCTGTTGTTTAAAGATTGCCGCTGACAACTGTCAAAGAAGAGCACGAAGAATTTTTCAAATTGCCCGCTACTACATGCCTAAGTTTGCAGGCATGAAGTTTCAGCCCCGTGAAGATGCGAGCACTGAAGTTTGCGATCGTCTGTAGTTTAAATATGGCCGCTGACAGCTGTCAAAAAGCACGTGGCTTTGTTTACAAACAAGAGCACGTGGAATTTCAAATTTCGCGCGCCCACGTGCGTAAGGTAGCACCATGAGGATTTAGCCCCGTCAAGATACTCTCTTGTTTAAAGATGCCGCTGACAGCTCTTAAAAAGCACGTGGGTTTGTTCACAAACAAGAGCACGTAGCTAAGTTGGTAGCTATGAAGTTTAGTGCCGTAAAGATAGCAGCACGATGCTGTCTTGTTCATATCATATCATATCATCTTTATTTTCCTCCAGATCTACAGTATTGATACCTTATTGATCTATTAAAAGAGAAAAATAATAATGTCAAACCTAGACAGCTTATGCGGACATACATATAGAATAATTCTCGTAAAATAAATAGAACTAACATAATCGGTACCTGCTGCCAATTGGCGCACGGACAACTCCTTCACGGAGAGCCGATAGCCATGATAATACGATGCTGTCTTGTTTATAAATGGCGCTGAAAGCTGTCAAAAAAGCAAAGATTTCATGCATGTAGTATTAGCCCCGTCAAGATGCCAGCACTGTAGTTTGCGATCGTCTCTTTTTAAAGATGGCCGCTGACAGTCGTTAAAAAGCACGTAGCTTTGTTTACAGACAAGAGCACGTGGCTAAGCTATGAAGTTTAGTGCTGTAAAGATGGCAGCACTGACGTTAGCGATCGCCTGTTGTTTAAAGATGGCAAAGTCTTAGAGTGTTGAAAACAGCATCTTGGTTTATAAAATAATTTCTCTAAAAATAATTGAATGTTGAGAAGGAAAAATCGGTAAGTATGTTGAGAAGGAAACCTTGCTATGAGATGGTGGTGTGTCGACAAGTAACAGCTTGCTTGCTTGTCCCGTTAAATTCCGCGCTATAAAGTTTGCTTCTGTCAAGATAGCAGCACTCAAGTAAGCTATGTTCATGTAGTTGAAGAGAGCGGCTGTTATTTGAAAGATATCAGCTGTTACCTTGACAGCTGTCAGAAAGCACGTAGAATTTTTCAAATTGCCCGCTACTACATACCTAAAGTTGCAGGCATGAAGTTTTAGCCCCGTCAAGATGTCAGCACTGAAGTTTGTGATCGTCTATTGTTTAAAGATGGCCGCTGACAGCTGTCAAAAAAACACGTGGCTTTGTTCACAAACAAGAGCACGTGGGTAAGCTATGACTTTTAGTGCCAAAAAGATAGCAGTACGATGCTCTCTTTTTTAAAGATTGCCGCTGACAACTGTGAAAGAAAAGCACGTAGAATTTTTCAAATTGCCCGCTACTACATGCCTAAGGTTGCAGGCCTGGAGTTTTAGCCACGTCAAGATGCCAGCACTGAAGTTTACGATATTCAGTTGTTTAAAGATGGCCGCTGACAGCTGTCGAAAATCACGTAGCTTTGTTTACGAACAAGAGCACGCGGCTAAGCTATGAGCTTTAGTGCTGTAAAGATGGCAGTACTGAAGTTAGCGATGGTTTGTTGTTTAAGCTGACAGCTGCCAAAAAAGCACGTGGCTTCTGAACACGGCAATCATTGTTCACAACAGCAGCTTCGTAAGCATGTCATCAAAGTCTTAGAGTGTTGAAAACAGCATCTTAGTTTAAAAACTAATTTCTCTAAAAATAATTCTATGTTGAGAAGGGCAAATCGGTAAGTATGTTGAGAAAGACACCTTACTATGAGATGGTGGTGTATCGACAAGTAGCAGCTTGCTTGCTTGGCCCGTTAAATTCCGCGCTATAAAGTTTACTTCTGTCAAGATAGCAGCACTCAAGTAAGGTATGTTCACGTAGTTAAAGAGAGCGGCTGTTAGCTTGAAAGATGTCAGCTGTTACCTTGACAGCTGTCAAAAAGCACGTAGAATTTTTCAAATTGCCCGCTAATACATACCTAAAGTTGCAGGCATGAAGTTTTAGCCCCGTCAAGATGATAGCACTGAAGTTTGCGATCGTCTGTTGTTTAAAGATGGCCGCTGACAGCTGTCAAAAAAGCACGTGGGTTTGTTTGTTTACAAACAAGAGCACTTGGCTAAGCTATGTCTTTTAGTGCCATAAAGATAGCAGCACGATGCTCTCTTGTTTAAAGATGGCCGCTGACAGAGGTCAAAAAGCACGTGGCTTTGTTTACATACAAGAGCACGTGGCTTTATTTACAAATTCAAATTTCGCGCGCGCCGAATTCAAATTTCCCGCGCTGGTGACCTGACCCGCTCCGCGGCCTCTGATTGGCTCGTATTTGGAATCACCACTGTTCCTCTACTTTGGCGACTCGTCCAATTCTAGTTGCCTTCCGTCCTCACGCTGGATCCTGTATTTTCTCTTGCTCCATTGTCGTCCATCTCAGGCAAGCCAGTGTTGATGACTTCCTTATTTGAGAAGTGTTTCTCCTAGGATTGGGGTTCTTGACCTTGCCGTACAACTGTGGCTGTGCGGTCACCTTTCTTACCTCCTTCTTCTGAACTTTATGTTAAAGTAATGCTGTCCTCCGCATGATCTTTTTCCAGCCGTTGCTTCGGGCATAATGAGAAGTGCTTGTGATTAGCATACTCGTAAAACTACCGACAGAATATTTTTTGAAGTTCACTGACAACTTCAGCAGAAGATTTATTTCTAACAAGTGCAAAATGTAATCAGTCAAAACTAAGCACCTGTTACCCTGAAAATCCATAACATCAGTTCCCACCTGGCTAAATTTTAACTTGGATATTGCATGAGGCATGACAACTTTACAATCACTATTTGCATACCGTACGTTTTACACGTGCGACTTTTTTTAAGAATCTAAAATATCTTCACGAATATTTGGCCAGTAAAAGAACTGTCCGACTTCTAAGATCATTTTTTGAGTACCAGTGTGCCCTATGTGTAATTACTCTATGATTGATGACCCCAGTGAGATCAGAACTATAATTTTCCCTCCGTTAAACAATATTCCTGATTCTATATACAAGTCTTGAAGTTTCTTATAATATTAAAGATTCTTTTGTAACTTATCTTCAGCAGGTCATCCATTTCGAACGTATTCCATCATTGTCCTAAGCGTTGGGTCACTGTCCACACCGATGCGACTCCTGGGACACAGGCATCATGTTCACTTACCTTCAAGTTCTTTCTGGATAACGTATCCTCTTCTCTGGAACATAATATACATTATTATTATTATTATTATTATTATTATTATTATTATTATTATTATTATTATTATTATTATTATTATTATTATTATTATTATACTCGAATCGGAAATACAAATTTACAGTTAATGTACAAGTCATTTTGAAGTACACAAAACATAACATGTGAGATCATATTACACATGCCCAGTATTTTGCAATGTCCAATTCACTCTCAGTGGCTGAGCAAGATGTTGGACACAGAGGGCACTGAAGAATGTGGCTCTTGGTTTGTTCTTGTCCACATTCACACCTTGTATCACTTGTGCTGAAACTGATATTTAATTAGCTTTAGACGTAAGCGATGCAGTCTTACTGAGCCAATTTTGCTCATGTGTATCTTCATAATAGGAATAAGAGGCATATGGTCTGTTCGGACGTCTATTGGTACTTCATAAACTAATTTGTGGAATTTTTGAGTCCCAAAATATATAGATTAAAGTTCTTTTTCACTTTGATTTTAATTCAATTCTCAATCATTCATTGTGCGAGAGACACACGCAACCAATGCTCCTGGAACATATTTCGAGGCCAAATGATTTGTGTATGAGGGCCAAACAGCATTAAATCAGGAGACTCTAAAATTAATATTTTTAAGTTCTCAAGGCTTGTTCATTTACGGGCAGCCAACTACAAGCAGGACCATGCAAATATGAGGTTTAGGGCGTTCTATCAGACTAGCCCTGCAAGTTGCGAATGTAAATAGTGAGCACAGAGGGATTGTCGAGGGATATTATTATTTATGATGGATTTAATGCCGTAAATTTTATATTCAAAACTGAATCAAATAATGTTAAAGGTCACAAACTGTTTGAAAGTGGCCACATGAAGCAGGCCTAGAATTATACTGCACAATAGAAAACCGAAAAAGAAACCGTTTGAACCAATACATCTATACATCTCTAATTTGGCAAAATATGTGTTTATTTGTGAATATGAAATCTAAATTTGGTTAAAAATAGAGTAAAAACTGAGGAAGTTTTAAACTTCAGTCATTACTCCCCTTAATATTTTCCGCAGGAATGAACTGGAAATTATTTACAGAAAGAGTGAACTCTGGAATTAGTACTAAATTAATTAGTGGATTATATGAAATATTTCTGATATTATTTCACCATACTTCATTTCATTCTTCGTTCTTTTTCGTATTCCTTCCACGGGAACGCGAGAAACTTATCACTAGGTTCGCTATAACGTTCTGCACGACACAAAGGTATCCATATTGCTTCTGCGTATAAAATATACTGTTATACACAAAACTAACAAATAAATCTCTCCGACCAACACCAGCATGGTATGCACAGTACCTTAGCGCTACTGGTAGCTTCCACGTACCCCATTAATGCTGCCATTTCTGACACGCATCTTCTAAAGAAAATGAATGAACAAATCATACGATACAGATCATCGTTTTACTTGAGCATTTCCATCTTCCGAAGAGTTTCAGCTCTTTTGGGGTCCATTTTCATACTGTGCTGATCGAATATTTGCCCAACACACCTAGCATGGCTCTGCATTGTAACTTGACTGGATTAAAGGCTGCTCATATTTTCCTAACTCGTTTCATAATAAGCCGTCTCGCCATAAGAATACATATCATCAAGGTTGGAGAAAATAACGTTTAACCTCATCCTGGAACAATTCAGGAGGATAGGGCAGAACTCCAAAACTAGTAGCGAAGCAGCATTTTCATGATGAGCTCTCATTCAAAGGAATATCATGGAATCCTTCTGAGAGGGGAAAAATAGAAAACAAGCTTTTCTTGAGGGCTTAGCTGAAATGTCTTATTTCGAAGAATGTATTGGTTCGAGTCCGACGGATCTAAACAGAGTCGATTTTTTTAAAGGTTTTTCAACAACAGTGTTATTGGTACAGGACCAAGACGAGCCTTCTTCCACAATAACAAATTCTGCTATTTTAACACATTAATGGCGGGCTACGTTAATTAACGTAGTTTCGTATTGGTGCGCGGGCGACCGGCTACGTAAATTAACGTTTTATCACATTGCTTCATTCTTGAGTGATTTTATCCTCTCCGCCGTTTATTAATCAAAATATTTCGTGTTGTTTGCTAACTAAAATCTTTGTTGATCGGGATTTAGAGAGATATATTATTTTCTTTTCAATGCACAGAAGTGTGGTTTCATAACACTCAGTACCGAGTGACCGAGTGTATCGTCGGGTGCCAGCATGGCACGCCGTAGCAAAGACAGCTCGAACGATGATGAAATATTTGGAGAATTGCATGCTGATAGTTTATCTGATGCTCCTAGTGATTGCGAACATGTAAGTATTAGTGATTGTGAAGATGTGTGTCCGTCAACATCGAAATATAACCGCGGAAGTGAAAGTGCGACATTCAGTTCAGACGAGTCTGTTGACGGCGACAATAATACGAGTGAATTTGCCAGTGATAGTAAGGACAGTGAGGTTGATGGATGGACAAATAAGAATGAAAACGGAGTCCTAGAACCATTTACAGGTCATTTTGATGTCATTTAAAAGTTCCATGTATTTATATTTCATTCTACTTCTCATGCTAGGTGTGCTTCTGTTGCTGGTCCACAGGAAAGAATGGAGTAGAGCGCGCCCGGACAACAATGTGTTAAAGTTACAGTATTATATTCGCAAAACAATATGACAACCTCAAAATTGTATTTTATAAAATCCTTCCAACTTCCGTGATCGCTGGGTGTAGGAACAAGCTTTAATCTTGGTGAATATTTCTAGGGGCATAACGCTGACCTCAGCTCAGGAATCAAGCTTGTACCTGACGAATTGGTTTCCTCGTGACTGGTCGTCACATTGAGTTGACAGTTGTTAGATGTTTTTACTCTCAGCTGTTCCTACTGATTTTCAATTTACTATCATGCAACTGCTAGAGCTATGAGAACAGCGGGCTGGGCTTCCATGAGCGACAGCTAACTGCAAAACGGTTTAAAAATTACACATACAGTATCACTGACTGTACGGCTGTCCTCAGTCCACAGCCGTGGCGGCTCGTGACAAAATTTTTAGGAGGTTCACAACAACATTTTTGTTCATGTCTCAAATCTGCAAAAAAGTAACATAGGTACATAAATCACTTCACCAAAAGTTCCTTGTACGGTTCCTTTTTCATAAATAATATGGTAGAACCCCTGTAACCGAGGATAAATTTTATACTAGACTAATCTGTTAGTGTAGAACAAAAGTAAAATTCATAATAACTTTAGTACACTGCGGATATTGAAGGATGCGAGCACTATTCTTGGTTTTTAAATAGCACGAAGTTCACCTAGGCACGACGAGAAGCATGGAAATAATGTGTGCCGCATTTACCGGTCGAATTTTTTTAAATAATTGTTTCCGAATTGACCGCAATAGTCTCCACATTATCTCGGTTAATCAGGGTTCTGCTCTATCACATGTTAATTTTTTCTCGTCTTGGAAATTACAGACAGCACTAGCATAGGGAATTCAATACTCGCGTTTTTGTGTGCATGAAACTTTTCATGTTAATTTATTTTTGCACTCAAATGAGCAAGGTCTGTGCACCCAGCTAAATTCCATACACTTCTTTCTTTGTTGAACAATAAACAGGGCAAACAAAAAGGCGCACTCCTAGACCACCATCCACAGAGCCACTTGCATGTTTCGTACATTTCTGTCTTAAACTTACGCCTATAGTCGCGTTTGTCAGTTTTTGTAAGGTTCTCAATAATCAAATCTGGTCTGTCCGGTCCAAGCCTTATAATTTCTAACTTACCCTGATAGGTTAATATTTCTTTCTTACTCTGCTTACCCTCCAGGGTTGGTTTTTCCCTCGGATTCAGCGAGCGATCCCACATCTACCGCCTTCAAGGGCAGTGTTCTGGAGCGTGAGACATTAGGTCGGTGGATACAACTGGGGAGGATGACCAGTACCTAGCCTAGGCGGCCTCACCTACTATGCTGAACAGGGGCCTTGCTGGGCGATGGGAAAATTGGAAGGGATAGACAAGGAAGACGGAAGGAAGCGGCCGTGGCCTTAAGTAAGGTACCATCCCGGCATTTGCCTGGAGAAGAAGTGGAAAACCGCTTTGAGGATGGCTGAGGTGGGAACCGAACCCACCTCTACTCAGTTGACCTCCAGAAGCTGAGTGGACCCAGTTCCAGCCCTCGTACCACTCTTCAAATTTCGTGGCAGAGCCGGGAATCGAACCGGGCCTCCGGCGGTAACAGCTAATCACACTAACCTCTAGGGCCTACACCACAGAGGCGGACGGTTAATATTTCGCTGGTTAAAATTAACTGAACTGAATTCATTTCCTCTTACACAAAGAATACCATGGTTACAAACCATACAAACATAGAAGCAAAACACAACACTCAAATAAATTTCAATTGAAAAGATTTTCCAGTCACAAGGTAAAGCAAACTTCTTCCCGCAATTGCGAACACCTGTTCACGAGCTAGAAAATGCCTATTCAGAATTACTAGCGAAATCTGCCGGTAATGTAATGCAATAGTATCTCCTGCGGGGCTGTGGCTAACAGTAATAGGGGAGGAGGCGGACCCTTGTGGTCAACTGTAATACTGCCACTGGTTTGAGGATTGCTCAAGACGGCAAAGCACGTACCTTACCGTGCTCCTCGCTAATGGGAATATTAGTGCATAAACCATGACGTCATCTGCTTTGCGCATGCGTATAGTCTTCAGCACAATAGCGCATTACCCAGTGTGCTCGCTGCACTGTCAGTCAAAACGAACAACTGTCGGTGTAACGGAGCTTCGATATAAGTCGAATGCTTTCGATCGATTGTTGAAATCAGGTCGAAAGAAAGAAAAGTTTTAAATTATCCATGAATGCGTAAAGTTGTATTAAAACTGGGTGTTCACGTGCTCCTGTGCTCCTAAGAGCCCACCGCCACTGGTCCACAGAAGTACACAGTACGATATGATACTCTGACTCCATTGGGACTCTATCGACAGCCAACACCGCTGTCGCCCTCAGCCCAGCCACCGAACGTCAACTCACCAAGTCCAACTCCAACACTGACTCTCTATCCGCGGCGTACTGGAAAGTTCGTGATCTGGTTAGAAACGGAACATTCTCATTGCATCTCCCAGAAACTCACAGGTAAACCAGCCGAAGAGAACAATACACGGAAAGGCCGGTTGGGAGATCCCCGGTCGTCTGACTTCCAGGAAGTACCGAAAGAGGCCACGGCAGGGCTGGCACGGAGGTAGGCCCTTCCCGTTGAGGTGATTCTGGTGCATATCACCAACAGCTCTGACCTCAGAACTCAAAGAGTACCATGTCACTGTCAAAAAGCCGTCAGTGCCAGATTTCCTTCATCCCCCTCGCGGTATCCCCTTCCTGTCGTAAGAGGTGACTAAAAGGGGCCCCAGAGGCTCACAACTTGGTATCGTGGGTTGGCGACCATGGGGATTTTAGCTGAGTCCTGGCATTGCTTACACTTACTTGTACCAGACTCCTCACTTTCACCCTGTCATTCCTCTCTCGGTCAATTCTTCTTTCTTTTCCGACCCCGGCGGTATTAGAGTACTCCGTAGGGAGTCTTTCATTTTCACGCCCTTCGTGGCCCTTGTCTTTCTTCGTTTTTCGAACTGTCGGATCCCATTTTTTCTCTCTGATTAGTGTTATTATAGAGGATGGTTTGGTGGGGTACGCGAGCAGCTTTCAGGAAAAAATTGAAAAATGGAAATAAATAACAAGAAACTAAATATGTTGGCCTATATATGGAGCTACGCTTCGCTTGAAAGTTTCACTTCGACTAAACCCATGCATATTCACAGCCTGTTTCCAGTCATTCGACCGGGTCAGGAATGGAATGAATGAAGTCCCCATCTAGCGGCGAGGATAGAAAGTGTGCCGGCTGCTGAAGCCTATCGCACTCCTCTGGGCCAGTGATAAATGAATGACAGATGAAATGTTAATGGAGAGTGTTGCTGGAATGAAAGATGATAGGGAAAACCAGAGTACTCGGAGAAAAACTTGTCCGGCCTCCGCTTTGTCCAGCACAAATCTCACATGGAGTGACCAGGATTTGAACCACGG
This sequence comes from Anabrus simplex, assembly GCF_040414725.1. Classification (NCBI taxonomy): domain Eukaryota; kingdom Metazoa; phylum Arthropoda; class Insecta; order Orthoptera; family Tettigoniidae; genus Anabrus; species Anabrus simplex. The sequence continues at coordinate 1,724,360,641 of NC_090265.1, read as the reverse complement.
TATCCAGCGGTGAGAGGCCGGTGCGCTGAGCTGCGGAGGCTCTTTCATATGAGATCGTATTAAGCACAAATTTTGCTGAACATTAACTTTTACTGCACATTTATTCTAAAACAACGCGTAATGCCAGTAAGAAATAGGTGTGTTAACACTCAGTTTCGAAAGAGCTCTCTTTGCGCGGAGGCTATCAGTTGTGCTGTTTGACATTTTTAAAGCTTTATTTTAACAGTTTTTGATTTGATTTTGTTCGTATATTTTTCTGTGTTGTAATCGAACAAATTATTACAACTGAGACTTTGGTATCAGTTACAGATTGGGCTTCATTCTTTCCATTCCTGACCCGGTCGAATGACTGGAAACAGGCTGTGAATTTTCATTTTCACGATCTCAGATGCACTACACAAGTATCGTTTCCTAACTAATATGTGATATTTTAGTGAAAAATGAAAACCTACAACCTGTTTTCCAGTCATTGACCGGGTCAGGGATGTAATGAATGAAACATATATAGGCTGTTATTACAATAGGGTCGCCACTCCCAAGGTGATTTATTAATGAGTGATATATGCGATGAAATGATAATGGAGAGTGTTGCTAGAATGAAACATGACAGGGAAAACCGCAGTACCCGGAGAAAAACCTGTCCCACCTCCGCTTTGTCCAGCACAAATCTCACATGGTATCACCGGGATTTGAACCACGGTATCCAGCGGTGAGAGGCCGACGCGCTGCCGTCTGAGCCACGGAGGCTTTTGATATTTTAGTATCAGTTTTTATTGTTCTAATTATTTTAAAATTATTTGGTGCAGGTCTTTTGTGACGAGCGTGCCGCGGTGTTACGAGAAACGGCAAGGGCAAGCATTGTTTATAGCTGTGCTGTGATAACTGCTGCTAGATGGCAATTCATCCACGTACAAATTGTAAAACAATTATTTTTTTCTTTTTTTGCTAGTTGCTTTACGTCGCACCGACACAGATAGGTCTTATGGCGACGAAGGGACAGGAAAGGGCTAGGAGTGGGAAGGAAGCGGCCGTGGCCTTAATCAAGGTACAGCCCCAGCATTTGCCTGGTGTGAAAATGGGAAACCACGGAAAACCATCTTCAGGGCTGCCGACAGTGGGGTTCGAACCTACTATCTTCCGAATACTGGAATCTAGCCGCACTTAAGCGACTGCAGCTATCGAGCTCGGTAGCAAATTGTTTAGACCTTTCTTCTTTCTTAATCTGCTTACACTCCAGGGCTGGTTTTTCCCTCGGACTCAGCGAGGGATCCCACCTCTACCGCCTCAAGGGCAGTGTCCTGGACCGTCAGACATTGGGTCGGGGATATAACTCGGGAGGATGACCAGTACCTCGCCCAGGTGGCCTCACCTGCTATGCTGAACAGGGGCCTTGTGGGGGGGGGGGATGGGAAGATTGGAAGGGATAGACCAGGAAGAGGGAAGGAAGCGGCCGTGGCCTTAAGTTAGGTACCATCCCGGCATTTGCCTGGAGGATAAGTGGGAAAACACGAAAAACCACTTCCAGTATGGCTGAGGAGGGAATATAACCCCCCCTCTGCTCAGCTGACCTCCCGAGGCTGAGTGGACCCCGTTCCAGCCCTCGTACCACTTTTCAAATTTCGTAGCAGAGCCGGGAATCGAACCCGGGCCTCCGGGGGTGGGAGCTAATCACACTAACCACTACACCACAGAGGCGGACAACTTTGTACTTAGATGAAAAATGAAATGGCGTATGGCTTTTAGTGTCGGGAGTGTCCGAGGACATGTTCGGCTCGCCAAGTGCAGGTCTTTCGATTTGACCCCCGCAGGCGACCTGCGCGTCCTGATGAGAATGGAATGATGATGAAGACTACACGTACACCAGCCCCCCGTGCTAGAGAAATTTACCAATGGTGGTTAAAATTCCCAACCCTGCCGGGAATCGAACTCGGGACCGCTGTGACCATAGGCCAGCACGCTAACCACTTAGCTATGGAAACGCTGTTCCTCTACCTGTTTGATGCAGTTATTTAAAATAGCGCAGTTTTACTGTGTTGCGAGCGGTGACTGTACCAGGGAGGAAGTTCCCGTCCAGCAGATGTGTGGCGTGTGCTGGCCACGGGTGCCACCTTGGTGGAGGAACGTCTCGTATTGTTCCACATGGAGGGACTGAATACACTGCTTCCGAAAACAAGACCGACTACAATATCCCATACTATAATATCAAAACCAAAATGGCAGACTTTGCACGAGGACCACATGCCAAATCTTCAAGGTTAGGGCATTTAAATAACTTCATTTCGATGCGAAACCTTCGCATATCAGATTACTTTCCTCCAGGATGTGCAAGGTTGTCCGCCTCTGTGGTGTAGTGGTTAGTGTGATTAGCTGCCACCCCCGGAGGCACGGTTTCGATTCCCAGCTCTGTCACGAAATTTGAAAAGTGGTACGAGGGCTGGAACGGGGTCCACTCAGCCTCGCGAGGTCAACTGAGTAGAGATGGGTTCGATTGCCACCTCAGCCATCCTGGAAGTGGTTTTCCGTGGTTTCCCACTTCTCCTCCAGGCAAATGCCGGGATGGTACCTAACTTAAGGCCACGGCCGCTTCCTTCCCTCTTCCTTGTCTATCCCTTCCAATCTTACCATCCCCCCGCAAGGCCCCTGTTCAGCATAGCAGGTGAGGCAGCCTGTGCGAGGTACTGGTCATCCTCCCCAGTTGTATCATCCGACCCAGAGTCTGAAGCTCCAGGACACTGCCCTTGAGGCGGTAGAGGTGGGATCCCTCGCTGAGTCCGAGGGAAAAACCGAACCTGGAGGGTAAACAGATTAAGAAAGAAAGAAAGAAAGAAAGAAAGAAAGAAAGAAAGAAAGAAATTGCAAGGTTAATGTCAAGACATGTACTTTGTAGACAATAATTGAAATGATGCACAATAAACAAGAAGATGGTTACTAACGAATGCATTAGTTAGGTTAATTCATTACCTTAGCATCGTTTAAAATATGAATTACACAACACTGACATAACGAAACATGCAAATAAATAATAATATCACACGGAATAAGAAGCCTCCGTGGCTCAGTCGGCAGCGCACCGGCCTCTCACCGCTGGATACCGTGGTTCAAATCCCGGTCACTCCATGTGAGATTTGTGCTAGACAAAGCGGAGGCAGGACAGGTTTTTCTTCGGGTACTCCGGTTTTCTCTGTCATCTTTCATTCCAGCAACACACTTCATTAACATTTCATCTCTTAGTCACTTATCATTGCCCCAGAGGAGTGCGACAGGCTTCGGCAGCCGGCACATTTCCTATCCTCGCCGCTAGATGGGGGTATTCATTCATTCCATTCCTGACCCGGTGAAATGACTGGAAACAGGCTGTGGATTGTCAGTTTTTCTCATCACACGTAATAGATCCATTTCATCTAACAAACAGCTTTGCTTAAATGTCCAGTATCAAAAATATTTAAACAGAAAACCTAGAAAATTCGAAGTAAATTACATCTCTATTAATCCACTGTTTAGAGATTCAAACTCCCACGGGACTACATTCCGGCACCTCGGCGTCTCCGAAAACCGTAAAAGTAGTTAGTGGGACGTAAAGCAAATAACATTATTATTAAAAGTAGGAAAGATTACAATATGAAGATGAAGCTGGAATTTAAGAGGACAAATTGGGGAAAAATATTTTATAGGAAGGGGAGTTAGGAATTGGAATAACTTACCAAGGGAGATGTTCAAAACATTTCCAATTTCTTTGAAATCATTTAAGAAAAGGCTAGGAAAACAACAGATAGGGAATCTGCCACTCGGGCGACAGCCCTGAATGCAGATTAGCAGTGGTTGACTGATTGATATTAGATGAAATATGAAATATTACATAAAAAATTAAAATATGCAATATTAATTTAATTTAACTTTTATATGAATGATATTTTATTCATTTTTGAAAAATAAAGTGTGGTACATTTATTAATTAAACATGTCCGTATTACAGCAAACTTAAATAAATTCCATTATTATGTATGAAAAGTGCGAAAATTTAATTGAAATTTCACAGTTATTATAATTTTCATAGTCACTCTTTAAACTATCAGTTCACTAAATATTATTTTGCAGAAGTCAATCACGATACTTCACTCACTGCATTACATTCGACTGAGTGTTTCATGTTTTTGTTTTGATAACATCACTGAATATTACATGTCAAAAACTGGTAAATTTTAAGAATAAGGTAATTTTTTTGCTTTAACCTAATAAAATTTCAAAAAAAAATATGGCCAAAGAATTAATTGTGACATACTGTTTTATTAATGCGCAATTTTTTTTAACATTTTGCTTTACGTCGCATCGACACAGATAGGTCTTATGACGACGATGGGAGAGAAAAATGGTAGGAGTGGGAAGGAAGCAGGTGTGGCTTTAAGAAAGGGACAGACCTGTTTGAAAATGGGAAACCACGGAAAAGCACCTTCAGGGAGGCCGACAGTGGGATTCGAAGCCATTATCGCCCAAATGCAAGCTGATAGCTATGTTCCCCAATCCGCGCCGTCGTTTGCTCGGTTATGCGTAATGTTAAAATGTGCTATGTTGCCAAATTTCGACCTATTTATTATATGCTGAAAACATTGAAGTGAGTACAATGTGCGGTGTGTCCCAGAAGTCGTGTTCGCGTGTCACCTAGTGGCATGCGTTTCATAGGTTGGCCATCCCTGCTAAGGAGGATTCTCTTCTTCGCCGCTGAGAATCTTGTATCCTGCAGTGAATGTTGGGAATTTAATTTTTATTTTATTTTATTTTATTGATAATTAGGGTTGCAGAGAGCAAGAGCTCTGTCAAGAGGAACAATACATAGATAATCACAACAATGGCAGATTAAGGTCTAAGGTCTAAAAGAGAAAGGGCAATAATAGTGGTTTTACATAATGCTTTGACTATCACTATTTACCTAATGGAGAGGAATGCATTAAGTAAGTGGATTATTATCAAAGTAACAATGCAGGAGGAACAACTGTTTCGACTTTTAAGGTAACTTTGGAAATCAAAAATATAAGAGAAATAACTGTTACATATTCATAGTGCCTAGGAGGTACTTCTTAAGCTTATTACGAAATGGCACAGTTCTAGAGATGATTGCTATATTGTCAGGAACACTGTTATATTCAGATATTAGTAAGTGTTGCACTCCCTTAGTGCCAAACTTTGTTGTATAATTTTGAAAAACATGTAATGAATTTTTTTGCCTTGTCTTATATGAATGGATGTCAGTGACTTAAGGAAATTCAGAGTTGGTGAACATTTTATTATGCAAGATTTTATGAATAACAAGTGACATATTTAATGAGATTAATTACTTAAATGGTAATATATTGGTTTCAGAGTACATTTTATTTCGAGAATATAGTTGATGGAATCCATACATAAACCCTGTTTTGTAAGACCTCCAAAGTATTCAAGTTGTTTCGGGTTGTTTTGCCTCAAATGAAACACAAGTAAGAAAGTCGAGATTGTATCATTGTGAAATAAATTTGACGAAGAGTGTCAATTGATAGCAGGTACTTAATCTTGCCAATGATATCAACCAAGACAGAGATTGTATTTTTTTAGTTTAATATAGGAGGTGTCCAGGAGAGTGCACTATCAATTATTAGTCCAAGATATTTAATTTCTTTAACCCATTGCAACTTCGAGGTGCTAAATGATATATTTGTAGTTGCATTTAGGTAATTTTTTTATTTATGGAACATCATACAGACAGTTTTTTAGTAATTGGCTGTTAGGAGATTTTTTCTCAGCCATTTATCTAAGATATGACAGTCATGCTGGATATCTGCAACTATTTCATCTTCAGAATTTGATGAATATAACAGTGAAGCATCATATGCCAGAAGTGATATTTTACTCTTAAAAAAGCACCGGGCTATGTCATTAATATATCTAAGAAACCAAATTGGACCCAATATGGAACCTTGTGGTAAACCAAAGGAAATCTTTTGTAGTTTGAGGAGCCAGGGTTTCTCCCCATAACAGACTCAAATTTCTTCTTTACTTCTATTCCAACAGTCCCTTCAACAGCACTTAACTTGGATTTATCATCTACAATGTCCAATGATTTCTTCGAAGGCATGCCATGAGTTTCTAATTTTAAAACACTGTCAGAAATGAATCCAAAATTGCTTTGGATATAAGCTAACTGGCACTGTGCATCAGAATCACTGAAGGCACTTTGGGCGTCTCTCACATAAACTGCTGATTTACCTGGAAAGGAATCTAACATAGACTTCGCATCTGTAAAATGTTCACTATAAAAGCAGACAGACTTGATCCACGTATTCCTCCCAGTCAGGACAGGTTGATGGGGCAATTTCACATTTCGCAATTGTTCTCCGTAGTGCAGCATACGTCGTGGGGAGGAGAGGGCGCTTTATCGAATACTTTCTTGGTGTTTGAAATAATGCTGTTTACTTGAGGATATTTACTTCGCACTTCTTCGGCGACACGTTGCAGTCCATGGGCGAGGCAGGTGAAATGGAATATTATATTTTGATAGAACACGCGTAAATCAGATCCCACCTTTAGCGTGTACGCTGTAGCATCAGAATAAAAAAACAAGAAATGTATCTTCTTGAACGCATTCAGGTCATAACACTTGAAGTCCATCATCACTAAACGAGCCACTGTTGCATGATTTGTGTGTTCTAACACTTTCGAAGAAATCATAAAATGTGTAGGGGATTCATCTCCATCCAGCTTACCAATAAAAAGGTTGGAAACATAGCACCCTTTCACATTCGTAATTTCATCGACAGCGATCCATATACCAGGCGGCCGCGAGCGCCGTACTTACAAATGTCCCGCACGCACTAGTGATGCATGGGATGCCTAATCACTCGTTTTCGAAGGAGCAATACAACATGCTGTATTTCGGATGTTGTGAAAGAAACAACAGCAGTCGTTTTACTGCACAAGTTCCATAACAGGGTGCATTTGTAAATACGCCAGGGATGCAGAAAAGAATATTTAATAATATTAATTTATACACGTGCAGACATTCCACTCTATACAACAGTTATTTGTATGAAACAAAAACTAATACTGTTCGGCAAAATACGTGTGTAGAAGGCAGACGAGTGTTTGGAAACTCCTGTGCATACCGTACGCGAGCTTCCGCTGCATTCCGACCAGATCCTCCATATATTAAAACGAAGTCTGTGAATTCGTCGTTGCTGAACACACTAGCCATTACCGATATGCAGACAGCAAATGTAGTGCTGCTGTACCATACATCAGCCTAGTACTATTCGGTCGGAAACGAGGTTTATTAATGCAAAGGCTTGCATTAGACGGGTAGCGCTAAGGAACATGCTGCGGGTGACCGTCTCTTCATATTCTGTCGTAACATGTCTGTGGTAGTAGGCCCCCTGTTAAAATCAGTTAGTAGACATCCCATTCATCACTTGTGCATGCGGGACATTTATAAGTTGAAAGTACGGCGTTGGCGAGGCGCCTTGTATAGTTGCTGCCTATATGACGTCGTGTGTATGCCGGTGCTTCCTCGTAACACAAATACAGGCAGTTTTTTTCGGAGCGTAGAATCGTTAGGTATCTACCTCCAGCAATACTTCTCTAAAAATGAGCGATATTTAGGTACCTGGAGTTTGTACCATGGGATATTTGCGGCAACCATAGCAGCACACATGTCATAGAAGAACTCATTTCTTGCACTTGAAGACTGTTGCATTTGAAACAGAAGGACTTGCATTTTAGATGTTTTAAGTGCTTTATTCCTAGTATGCAGGACACTGCCCACATGTTGTTCAAGTTGTAATTTCGTTGAACATGTAAATTTATTATTACAAGCCTGGCAGAGAACCGCATTTCCATGAGTAGTAAACGAATCATCTATTATAACCCAGGACTTTAGCTTCGATGCTGCTTTTGACACTACAGGAGGCATCACAGGTGAAAAAACATACGAAATCAAGAATTATTGTAAGGGGCACTTTTTGTTTCCTGGGTGAGAAGAAATCTAGCAGCCTTTCTGAACAATAGGTTTAAAATTACAGTCTCAGGCACTCACTGGACAACTGAAATAAACTGAAGTACAACCGCTGAGTTTCCGGCAGGGTGTGAAGTGAATTTCCATCCCATTATCTCCACTAATATCTTTCTTGGAATTAAGCGCTAGGATGCGGGAGGAACTAGCCCATACAGACATGGAACTGAGATATTTTTAGTTTTGCGTTTGTCTTTATTGCATTGAATTGGGCACATTAACAGTCATATTTCTGGTTCATAAACAATAATTTATAGTTCACGAAATATAGGAAAATTAAAATAGTCTTCTAATATCCATTATTTATCTGAAAAATGTCAGCTCCAAAAGAATAACTACAACAACTAATCTAATAGATCTCAAAATTTCAGTCACACATGTAACTCGACTACCTCGCCACCTTTAATAATGAAAATCGAAATAACTCAAACTACAACAAAACCTAATATAACTACGATCTAGGGAAGAAAGATCATCTAGTTTTACATAGATGAAAAAGATTTTATACAATAAAAAGGGTACTAAATTGTTAGCTGGTGTTCGATTCCTGGTTGAGGTGTCCATCATTCCGGCATTTCCCGTTCGTCACCTTCTCCAGCGAGAAACGCCTTACATATTTAGCAGGTCATGAAGGTGCAGCAGTAGACGTCCCACGATGAAATTATGGTGATTCTTGTAGAAGCAAAATTCATCTTCAGGTTGACGACGATCCGTTGAGCTGAGTCCTCGCCACTTGCGAGTAGTGTTAAGCTGTAACTAATACAAGAAGCATTAAAATATGCACACACCAGTCGAAATGTTCAATATTGGCGTGGAGAAATAGACTTAACTTGGACCCACTAAATTCGAAGTACCACTTCGTAAAGTTCTACTCTAAATTACTGCAGTCAGTGTTAGAACAGTAAGTTGTCGTCTACAAGACTGAATTAATTCCCGCGTGGTCCCAATGATCAGCAAGTACGTAGTCTCAACAGCGCAGCGCAGAATAAGCAGGAAGAGGAAGATTTAATGCGAGCGCGAAGTTTTAAAGTTTTAGCTCGGGGGTGTGTCGCTTTTAAAGACGACCATTGGTTCACAGTGTCTCTTGTAATTGGCCGTGACTCTTCTAGAAGTTTTGTCGCTTGAGCTCGCCTGCTGATCGGCACACGCGCACTCGTCCTGGGGAACCAGTCTGTCACGTAATCTACCCCTGCACTCGATCGAAGACAGATCAATACTTGCTTCCTCTGAATTGAAAAAAAAAACCGTCTGGCGCACAAACACAGCTCTCTGAATGATAAGATCCAACTCTTGGAAAACAATAAAATATTCAATGTAGACCTGTAGTAAATGATCTAATAATGACCAAATTTGACGGGGACACTACCTATTTCTCCCTTAAAGTTTTAAGTTCAGGTAATATCGGCAGCAGTCACAGCACAGCAATACCCGAATGTCTCTACCGTATTTCAATAGCACGGTCGTTGTTATCCTACATCTAGTTTTGACTTCACGTTTGACGCGAGATTGGAAAAAGAAGCAATCCTATTTTAGGGACGTAGCCAAGGAGGTGGAGGGATGTGGGTTTTTAAAAAGAATAAACAGAAACTGACACTAAAGAACTAAAAGTCGACTCAATGGGTTGGCTCTTTTGAACATTCACGGGGACATAACTGTAAAACTAACAGATCTCTTGAGTCTGTTTTCTAAGAAGACTCAAAAGCTGGATTTTTACATTGTAATTTGAACATACTATTCGCCGTAAGACTGTTGCCTCGATAATAGGGTTCTTGTTCTGTATTATTTTAACGTAAGATTTTGCAATGTATCGGTGCTGCAATCTGAATATCAACATCACTTGTATCAGTGCCCTTATAATGACACCTATTCTGCGCACTCCAAACATGCACAAACACTTTCATTATGTTCTATCATAATTTTGCAACTACCCCCCCCCCTCCTCCCATCGGCCAATCCTGGCTACGCTACTATCCTATTGGCTCAGACGACCCCGTGTTCATCATTTGTTTATTGCTAAGAGCACGTGTGTATGCTTCTAGCGCCTCAACATTCATTGTGTGATTTTGTTCAAATACGACTTACTTTACCACTGCAGTCTTTAGTGTCGTGTTACGTTTACCGTTATACGTAGTACAGTCATTAAGTTCTGAGACTGACCGCATGATGGCGCTGTGGTGCACTATAGCGCATAGGTGGCGCCGTGGTATACTACCATGTCACTTAGCCTCTCGTCCCTGCAAGAGACGTACGGTCGTTGTTATGACGGTGATTTGAATGCTCCAGTCGGACCTTGACATGCCACAGTTTGAGCAACGGGCAAACATCAAGTTCTGCCAGAAATTAGGCAAAACCGCTGCCGAAATGTTTGAAATGATGCAGCAGGTTTACGGTGAGGACACATTGAGTTGCAGTGTTGTGTTTAGGTGGCACCGACCTTTTGTGCAAGGACGGGACAGTTTGGAAGATGATGTGCGTACTGGTCGGCCACAAACAGTTCGAATGGAACGCAAGATCTAAGAAGTTGCAACGTTGGTGCGTGCTAACCGCTCCCAATCGGTAGACGATCTTGCAGCAGCAGCAGTAGGGGTCAGCCATGGTATTTGCCACAAAATTCTGACGGATGACCTCAACATGTCTCGTGTTAACCAGTACAGTATGCCGCGAATCCTGTCACAAGACCAACGTGATGACTGCATGACGATTTGTGGTGACCTCATCAATAGTGCTGACAATGATCCGACGTTTCTCAACCGAATAATAACTGGAGCCGAAACATGGTGTTTCCTTTACGATCCGCAACTGAAACGACAATCCGCCACCTGGAAAACGCCATCATCACCACGACAGACAAAAAACACGACAAGACAGGTCAAAAGGCAAGGTGATGCTGGAACTCTTCTTTTTATTCAAATGGAATCGTTCACATGGAATTCCTCCCAGACGGTGCAACGGTTAACAAAACCCACTACAAGGAGATCCTTGGCCGTTTACGCGATGCAATTCACCGTAAGCGACATGGGCTTTGGCGTACAAAGGATTGGCTGTTGCTACACGACAACGCCCCAGCGCATCGCTCTGTCCTTGTCCAAGAGGAACTTACAAAGCAAGAGGTGACAGTTTTGCCACACCTTCCGTACTCAGATGATCTCGCACCATGCGATTGTTTCTCTTTTCTCGCCTGAAAGCACTCCTACGTGGGCGCAGATTTCAGTCGTCCGAAGAGGTGTTGACGGCCACAAGAGAAGCCATACGGGACCTTCCTGCCAACTGCTTTCAGCGGTGCTTCCGGCAGCTATACCAACGTTGGCAAACGTGCAGAACTGCCAGCGGAGACTATTTTGAGGGTGGATGTGGTTCTGTGTTTGTGTACGCCGTGTAATGCGGCAGCGTGTGCAACATACAGAGTCGTATGGGTGCCTTTTCACCAGGGGTCAAGTCTCAGAACTTAATTATTGTACTACGTATGTGGTACATTTGTTCTCTTAACACACGTACAACCAACGATGAATATAAGTGGTAGCATTGGCGACTAAAACACTACGTGGAAGATGGAGCCTATTTGTTAAGTTGGGGTGCCTGTGGGTGGGTTAGGACAAGAGTTTCCAGAGGTGTTAAGCTGAAATGAGAATTAAATCCAGAATAAGTGGTTGAGAAGTGAAGGTTGAAAGTTTGATTTGCCGCTGCTTGTAAATGTTGAAGGACTGAAGATCTGTTGTAGGGATGAATATTGAGTAAGGAAACGGTAAAGAAACGGATAAGATCTTCGACTGGAGGTGGCGAGAAAAGCGTACGAGTGGGTGATGTGAGCTTGTCGATGACTCTAACGGGGGCTATGACCCCACGTCGCTTTGGGGGAGGTGCAGGGTGACGTATGCAGCGGCGCGAGTGTACTGGGTGTGACAAAGAGGGGGTTGATGTGTGTTGGGACATCGGGGTGTAGAATGATGTTGGCTGCAGTGGCCGCAGATGGGATATTTAATTGTGCAATGGGTGCTGGGGTGATTGTTACAAACGAGGCATCGCTCACACTGGATGGATTGTGGCGGCGGGGCACGGGATGGTTCTACTTTGTGGTAACAATAATGGCGTGTGGCCTCCAGAGAGACCTGGTGCAGATATTTTGATTTGACTCCCGTAGGCGACCTGCGCCTCGTGATGAATCTGAA